>NC_064854.1:106585341-106902841 GCF_024139225.1 Suncus etruscus | reverse complement strand
CTTATAAATCTTGTGTTCAATTTATTCATAAACACTTTATTCTTTTGGACCCCTTTGTAAATTGCATTTTGGGAACTTAAAATAGATTAAAAACAATACCAGGGGCCAGAGAGGTATTTTAGCATGTAAGGCACTTCTGTAGCTGACCTGGGTTTGATCACAGACACTCCATATGGCCCTTGACCTTTCTAAGAGATTGATGCCTGAGATCAGAGACACGAATAACTGCCGGGTGTGGAAACAAAACCACTCTCTTGCCCCAATAAACAAACACTTCTGTTTTAGTTTGTCTAGTCTTATTTTTCTCCCATAGGTGTTCTTTAGGGGTTTGGGCTTACACCTGCCAGTGTTCCTGTGTTCTGGAATCTAGATAGTGAGTGACTGGATTAAATTTAGGGCTTCACAAATGCTACCATGTGCTCTACACTTGAGCCACATCTCTGGCACTTGTATAATCTTTTGAATGACAGAAATGTAAACATGGCTAATGTTAGCGGTCGATTTTTGCTTTGTAGTAGAAGAACAAAAAGATATAATGTGGATTTAAAAATAAAGCAAGCACATAAGTGAGAAATGAGACTCCTAGGATTCCTTCTGGAACTAGATAAGACTTCAGATACATTTTTAGGTCAGCTGTATCTTTATATTTTATGCAATGCTCTGCTTTTTTCTCTGAACTCAGTGCATTTCTGCTTTGATCAACTAAAAATCCCAACTGCTACATAATTAGCATGCAGAAAGCATATCTTACTTTGCTATGGGGAAGAAATGAGTTGCTTCAATGCCATTTCTATCTCCCAGCTTTCAGTTAATCACTCATTTTTATATCGAGTGAAATAAGCAACATAATATTTTATAGTTATAATCTAGCCTGTGAATCTACCCAACTACATTAAGCTTTTTGGCATTCTTATTCGGGTTAACTACCCAAATTTCAGCACAAGTGCCTGGTCTATGAGAAGATTTACATATCTGGGCAAAGGACTAGATGCTTCTATTAGGCATATAAATTACCAAAATGTAATGGTGGGTAAAAAAATTGCAATATAAAGCAAACAACATTAGAAATCTTTCAGCAAGTTTATAAATCTAGATTAATTTATATTATTGGCTCCCAGATCAATAATTCTTAAATCTGATTTGAAATGTTTGTTACCAGTATTAAAATATGTAAAAATTTAAAAACATCTAAATTCAGTTTAATAATTTTAATTCAATTTTAAGTGCCTAGCCTACTTTAGATATATGTCACGTAAACCCCTCTGTCAGCTAAATCATTTTACCATGAGCATTACAATCAACTCATTTTATTTTACTTAAAAAATTTTAAAAATGTTTCTTTCCTTCCTTTTTTTCTTCTCTTGAAGTCTGAATTTTATATACTTTATATACATTTTTATTATATACAATTTACGTATATATTCTACTACATTTATTACCGTTCTCAAAAAGAACAATTAAAATCTGTTTATAAAATTTACTTTTTGAAGAATAATGAAAACTATAGATGACAATGATATTTTCAAGAGGTAGATAACTGGGATTTCAGAAATAGATCAGTGTGCTAAATGCTGCATGGCCGACCCCAGTTCAACCCCCAGCAAAGTATATGGTCCCCTGATTATTGTCAGGAATGATTACTGAGCACAGAGCCAAGATGAACTATGAGCACCTCCAGGAGATTACTAGGGAGTATGAATTAATTGGTAGTAATAAAAATGTTACTTTAATGATAATTTAGTAGGTTTTCAATCTATAATAATTGACTAGGGTAACATCACAAATTATTTATTACAAGAAATTAGGTTTAATGAGTATTAGAAAGATTTATTTCTATTTTTCAAGATCTTAAAGATTACAGGAAATTAAGATCTTCCTGTGTTCTTTTACTACCTTCCAAAAGAGGTATTATATAAGTATTCAATTAATACAATATCATTTCTATAATTTAGTTATTTAATTAAGTACTTAAAGACTTCATTAGGATATAAAATCAGGTATAGGAAATTACATTGGGCAAACCTTGCTATTCTGCTTTCTGAGTAACCTTAATAGTAGTCTATGGTTTCAAGCCTGGTTCATAACACTAAAAACCTATTGTTTTTGTAGAATCACTCTGGGTTACAGAACTAACACCAAGTACAAACAGCTTCTTCATCTGATACTTTATCCTAGAATTGGTGAGACGCAACATTTAAAAATCTACATTAGGGGCTGGAGAGATAGCATGGAGGTAAGGCGTTTGCCTTGCATGTAGAAGGTCGGTAGTTCGAATTCCGGCATCCCATATGGTCCCCCAAGCCTGCCAGGAGCGATTTCTGAGCGTAGAGCCAGGAGTAACCCCTGAGCGCTGCCGGGTGTGATACAGAAACCAAAACAACAACAACAACAACAACAACAACAAAAAACACACAAAAAAAAATCTACATTATATTCTCCTTTTATCTCAATGACAAATTAAGCTACTTCCAAAAATTTAATTTATATAGGTATATATACATATTTTAGGTATCAATACATCATCATGTCACATAGCTTCTAAGCTATATATACTTCTATATACTAAGATATAGTATCTCTTCCAACGAACCAATAGTCAAATTTCTAGTGTGTGGAAGACGATGAATTCTGGTCACAATAAAATTCTTTACATTCTACATACCAAATTCTTTAATATAATCAATCTATATAAATGCAAAATGTATATACTATCATTTAATAATAGCATATTATATATGCTATTTTGTTTTTCGTTATTCTAAGGAATAACACTCATGTGTACTTAAATAAATACATAAAATAAACTGACATATTTCATTTTATTTTAAGAATTTCAGTACAGATTGTGATAGGTAACAAAGCTTATAACTTGCAGCATACATGATTTTCATGTATATTTTATACTTACATTTATGATTATTTTGGAGGTGTGATTACCTGTTAACTCTCCAAAATATTCTATCAGAAATAGAAGAGTTGCTTATATCTTTCAGTTTGCCAAGAATGCAAGATTGCTTAATAAATAGCTAATAAATTTTCTAAATTATTTTTATGGACACAAATGGGAGTTTATTTCAATTTTTCAAAAGACATTTTATTTATTCTTTGTTAGTATTACATATATTACATTATTATATTATATATTCATTTTAATGTCTTTATTTAGGCCCTATGGTTACAAACATGTTTGTAGTTGGGTTTCAGTCATAAAAAAATCTACACCCTCCTTCACCATTGCAGCCTTCCCACCACCAATGCTCCCCATCTCTCTCCTCCACCACCCATTACCTGTCTTTGAGACAGCCATTCTACTTCTCTCACTCACTACCGTTGTCATGATAGTGCTGGTGTACTCGTTTCTTTAACTGCACTCATCAATCTTTGTGGTAAGCTTCATAGCATGAACTGATCCTCCCAAACCTCATTTCTATGGTCTCTTGGCTTTATTACCATATTGTCTTTTATTTTTCTTAAATCCCACAGATAAGTGAGACTATTCTATCTCTATCCCGCTGACTCATTTCACTTAGCATAATATTTTCCATGTTCATCCATGTACAGAAAAATTTTATGACTTCATTTTTTCCTGACAGCTGCATAGTATTCCATTTGTAGATGTACCACAGTTTCTTTAGCCACTCATCTGTTGTTAGACATCTGAGTTGTTTCCAGATTCTGGCTATTGTATATAGAGTTTCAATGAACATAGACATGCAGAGGACAGTTTTCTATTGTTTTTTGTGATTTCTAGGGTATATCCCTGGGAGTGGTATTGCTGGATCATATGGAAGCTCAAGTTTTAGTTTTTTTGAGGAATATCCATATTGTTTTCTATAAAGGCTGGACTAGACGGCATTCCCAACCAGTAGTGCATGAGAGTTCTTTTCTCCCTACATCACTGTCAGCACTGATCTTTGTTCTTTGTGACGTGTGTCAGTTTCTGTGGTGTGAGATGGTACCTCATTGTTGTTTTGATTTGCATCTCCTTGATGACTAGTAATGTGGAACATTTTTCCATGTATCTTTTGACCATTTATATTTCTTCTTTGAGAAAGTTTTTATTCATTTGTTTTCATTTTTTGGTGGAGATAGAAGTATTTTTTTGTTGTTGTTAAATTCTGTTTGTACCTTGTATATATTAGATCAGGGGTGGCGAACAAGTTCAACACAAAGAGCCAAAATTTTAAATTGTGAGAGCCAGAGAGCCACACCACGCAGTGACCTGCCAAACAGACAAACACTCACACAAAGCATCTAATTTTAACAATAATCTATTAAACACATATTGCAATTTGCCATTTGAGTGAGGGTCAAAATCCTGCAGTGATGGGGAGGGTGTGCTGCATCCTCCACACTTAGAAACTCACGGCAAGATGTGACCCAACATGTGAAACACGGTCCCCCTGCTTGCTGGCTCTGGCAGTTGTTTTCCGAGGGATGGGAGACGGGAGGACGCAGCCCTGGGGGCCAGGCGGAACTAGCACTTGGAGATCTCGCCTCAGAGGTCCCTCCTCGGAAGCAACAGAACAAAATCCAAACTTGGCCAAAGAGCCACAGTATAAGGATAAAGTGGTCAAAGAGCTGCATTTCATTTTGGCCGGGATCCCGCATGCGGCTCGAGAGCCGAGTGTTTGCCACCCCTGTATTAGATGTTAAGCTCCTTATCTGTTGGGTATTAGTATGAAAGCTACTTCCATTTCGTGGGTGGCCTTTGTATCCTAGTCACATACTTTGAAATGCAGAAGCTTCTCAGTTTAATTTAGTCCCATTTGTTTATCTCTGCTTCCACATGTTTGGACAGTGTTGTTTCCTCCTTGAAGATGCCTTTAGTCTCAATGTCATTGAGTGTTTTATCTATGTGTTTTTTGTATACCTAATGGTTCTGGTCTGATATTACGGTCTTTAATCCATTTGGATTGAACCTTTGTACATGGTGTTAGATTGAGGTGCCGAGTTCACTTTTCTACACCACTTGTTGAAGAGGCTTTTCTTGCTCCATTTGCATTTTTTTTGCCCCTTTATCAAAGAATAATTTATTGCATCTTTGGGGCGCATTCTTGAATACTCAAGGTCTATTGAAGTCTATTGATTGTGTGGGTCTGTCTTTATTCCAATTCCAAGCTTTTTTAATATCTATTGCTTAGTAAAACCATTTAAAATTCGGGGAAAGTGATGCTGCCCCATCTTTTTTCTTGTTTTTGGACTACACACGGCTGTGCTCAGGGATTACTCCTCGCTATCTGCTCAGAGAGCTCCTGGCATGCACGGGGGACAATATGGGGGACGCCGGGATTCAAACCAACTACCCTTAGGTCCTGGATCTGCTGCTTGCAAGGCAAACACCGCTGTTGCTATCTCTCCGGCCCCCATGCCCATCTTTTGTCTAAGGATTGCTTTAGCTATTTGTGGGTGTTTATTGTTCCAAATGAATTTTAAGATTTTTTTTAAATCCATTTTTTGAAGAATGTCATCGGATATCCTTAGAGGAATTGCCGGTTAAATCTGTTAGAATGCTTTGGGGTAGTATTGCTATTTTAATGATTGTTAATTGTTTTGCAAAAAAACATTTTAAAACATTCTGTTCAAGAACTGTTCATTTAAAATTTGAGGTTATTTTTGTAAAGGCAATAAATGAAATCGTATATATCAGTAAATACTATAGCCAATTAAAAATTACAACCATGAAGGGTATACAGTTATGTGCATCATAGAAATATGACTCTCATTTTGAAAGAAAAATTAGATATTAAATCTGTTATCAATAAGGTTAAAAAGATGGTGGCTATATATTTAACCTCTTTTATAACTTCATATAAGTCTTGGGCCAGATAGGTGTGTCTTTGGGGAAATTTTTTGTTCATCTCTTTCCCCACTTTTTATAAGATTTTTTTCCTAGTAAAGTTATACCACTGATTTATATATCTTGAATATATAATGTAATCCATAAACCCTTTGCTAATAAATATTGTTATCTACTAAGTTATAACTTAACAGAAGTTGTAACTATCTAGAATGACAGTCTCATCTGTGTATATAACATATGTGGCCAATCATACATTATGATGGTAATAGACTAAATATTTCAAGATTTTTTCTTGAATTTTTGTGAAATGATAAAGCATTAACTCATAGACAAAAATATTAAAATATGTATTGGAATCCTCCAAAATAGACCAAAACAATGCAAAGATGATAGTTCACTTTTTATTTTCATTTAAGCATTTTGTCAGTAGACAAATTAAGATTATAATGTTGAAGAATATGAAATCAATTTTGGATATAGATTATTCAAAATAAGAAGCATTAGCTGAGATAAATAGCAATGTTTTATGAGTAGTTACCTAAAAAACATAAACACAAACAGAAATAATTTCTAAGAATGCAAGATGTTGAAGCAAAAAAATAGAACTAAAGGAAAATATAAGCATCCACAGTGATATGGTGGTTGGGTATTTTAACCTTTTCTCAGCAGTGACAAAAAGCACACACACACCAAATAGTAATTGGTCTATAGAATAATACAAGCAGGTAAGACACTGTCTTTCAGGGGCACTGGGTTTGATCCTGGGTACATATATGTTTCCCCCAGCGCATACTAGGATGACACTTGAAAATACTCAGGATATGACCCCTAGAAGCATTCAGGATATGGTAAAAAAATTACTACCATGGTATTTAAACCTCTGATTTAGTTGATAAGTTAGATCACCTCATCCCACAAGAGTGGATATATATATTCTTTCAGTATACATATTCACATATGTATCAGGTCCACATAATGGTCTTTATTGTAATTTCCTCTATCAGTTTGTTCTCTGACAAAATTAAAAATTAAGTTAAAGTTAAATTAAATTTTAAATAAAATATTTTTATGAAATTTTTTATTTAAAACGTTGTGATCTACAATTGTATAATAAAAAAGTTAATATATAAGTGGTATATTAAAAACTTAATGAAATGGAGATAAAAGGAACATAATTGAACATTAAAAACATTATATACAATAAACTTATTGCTACCATTGTTCATACTCAATGTTGGAAATCAGACCTACCTATAAAAAAAAATTTTCTTTCCCCTTCTGAGATAAAGCTTGGATGACTACTCTCAGTGCAATTTTTGTTCTAATATTGGAAGTCTTGATGATATTAATTCAGAAAAAAACATAAAACAAAAATGTATACAAATTGATTAAGTAAAATATTGTCATTTGTAGATGATAGGATATCTCACAGCATGTCTTAAATGTCACAATGGATTAAAGATTTTACTTTAGACATAGACATAAAAGTATGGTGAATTAAATGGGCTCAATGCTCCATGATATTGACTTTTATAATGCATTTCTCCCAAGATAAGGTAAAAAGTCAAGTAAGCAAATAAAAAATAAAACAAATGGAACTGTGTCAAACTATAAAGTTGCTGTACTATGAAATACTATGAAATAAAAAGGATGTTCCACTGAATAGGAGAAAATATTTACATACCACACAACTAATAACAAGTAGTCAAGATGTAGAATGAACTTTAAAAAGTAAAGAACTAAAATTTAGACAACCCGTTTAAAATGGGGCAGAAGAACTAAAAATACATTTTACCATAAAAGATGTAAAGCTAGTGAATAGGTAGATAAAAATATTCTCATTATTGTTGCTGATTGTGGAAATGCTAATTAGAACTACAGATGTCATCTCACACATGTGAGAATGTCCCATGTTAAAAAGGCCAGAAAGAATAGGTGCTTACTGAGTATAAAGAAGAAAGGAAAATTATACATTCTTGGAGAGAATATAAATTGCCTCAGCTTCTGTGAAAAAGAATATGGAGATTTGTTAAAGTATTTAAAATAGAGCTATCAGGGGCCAGAGTGATAGCACTGCAGTAGGGAGGGCCTTAGATAGACCCACATTCGATCCTTGGCATCCCACATTCCCACCCACCCCCATTCTGCCAGGAGAGATTTCTGAGTGAGTACAGAGCCAAGAGTCTGAATGCTGCTAGGTGTGGCCTCAAGATCCCCAAAATAAAATAAAATAAAATAAAATAAAATAAAATAAAATAGAACAAAGCAATCAGATAATCCAGCAATTGCACTTCTAGGATTATACCCAAAGAATGCAAAAAGACATTCAAAAAGAAATATGCCTGTTTATGTTCAATGCAGCAATTTACAATAACCAAGGCATGGAAACACTCCAAGTGCCTAATAACAAATGATGGGTAAATAAGGTATATTATATGCACACAAAGAAAAACTAGCTACCTATAATTAAAGATAAATCTTGCTTTTTTGACAACATGAATGGAACTAGAGGAGGTTACACTAAGTTAAATAAGTCAAAAGGAAAAGACATATATTACAATATTATCATGTGATTACAATCATCTGGTATTTAACTGTTAAAAGTTTTGAATTAAATTTTATTTTTTGTTTTTGAACCACACCTGGCAGTGCTAAGGACTTACTCCTGGCTTACTCAAGGATCATTTCTGATTGACTTGAGGGGCTATCTGGGGTGCAAGGATTAAACCTGAGTTGTCTGCATGTAAGGCTCTACCTGTTTTTCTATCACTCTGGCACTCTAATTTTATTTTTTGATTTTTACATACTTTATCTTTTTGTCCCCCAATTCACAATACAGACCAGGTAAAGGCCTGTGTTGAGGTGTATATGGGGTGCATTTACTGTACCTCCTCTTTCTATACAGTCAGTGTAAAGAACACAGCCTGTGGTAATAATAGGGAGGCCTTATCTTTTCTTTTCTTTTTTTAAATTATATCTATATATATATAGATATATATAGATATATATATAGATATATATATAGATATATATATATATAGATATATAAAATCTTTCACCAGTGCAACATTCCCAAGTGTCCTTCCTCCCCACCCCACACCGGCCTGTACTCTAGACAGGCTTTCTACTACCCTCATTCAGTCACATTTTGTTATGATAGTCTTGATGTAATTATTTTTGTGACTGCACTAAACGATCCCTGTGGTGAGCTTCATATCAGGAGCTGGACCCTTCATTTCTCCTCTATTTTGTCTCTGAGAATCATTACACAAATATTTTCTTTTGGCGGGGGGCACACCTGGTGATGCTTGGGGTTACTCCTGGCTATGCACTTAGAAATCGCTCCTGGCTTGGGGGACCATATGGAACACTGGGGGATAGAACCGTGGTCTGTCCTAGGCTATCGCGGGCAAAGCAGATGCCTTACACCTTGGCCACCACTGCGGTGTAATAATTTTATTTTGTTAGATATTTTACATTTTTTAAATTTTAATAATTTTTTGGTTTAGTATACTATCATGTAGATATTTATATATCCCCATATATAATATAAATAGTATAATATATAATATATATGTATATATACTTTTTGATTTAGTATACTATAGATATCATGTGGATATTTAATTGGAAAATAAAGACTTGGTCTCCAAACACAGAGTGAAAGAGTAGCGAATAGGACTGGAGATACTGAATAGAGGAAGGAGTTTAATGAAGATATATTGGTCATGAACGAATATAGATATATTTTGGTAGTGGGTGTGGTATGGCTACAGAAATTTTGAAGGGTTGTAAAATTCTAACCCTAAACATAAAGTTTTGTAAACTCAGTTAAAACATATGCAATATATTTTACCTCAATTGCAAAGGCAAAAGTGCATTAGTTTATATCGTTGTCTATAAAACAACTAATTTAAACTTATTTATATGATTATTATCTGAGAAAAAAGAGTGACTAAAAGAATACTCTTTGTGAATTTAAATGCTCAATGGAAGCAGAGATTAAAGAATATTTTCCTTTAAAGAAACTTAAACACTAGATGCGCTTCATTAATGTCCTAAGGTCACTTTTCATCCACCTCATCCCCTTAAATAAGCTCATGTAAAAGATGAAATTACATGATTTCATCTTTCCTTATACCTGAGGAATATTCCATTGTATGTATATATACAATCTCTTCACCTTCTCATCTTTTATTGGACACTTTGGTTCTGAATCTTGACTACTGTGAATAGTTCAGTAAAGAACATAGACCTACAAGTGTCTTTGAAATAATCTTTTCAGACCCTTGAGAAAATGCCAAGAAGTAATACTGCTGGGTCATATGGAAGCTCAATTCTTCTTTTACAGGATTGGGTAGGCATAATTGGCAAGGCTTACTAATGACTCTGTACTCAGAAATCACTCCCAGAGAAACTGAGGGGCACCATATTTGTTGTGTGGTTTGAACCTGGGTCTGTTGCATGGAAGGCAAATGCCCTATCTTTTGTACTATTGTTATGGTCCTAGAAATTCAATTTCTTAAAAAAATTATTGAAAAATTTAATTAAACAGCATTATTTACAATATTATTAAGTCTTAGGCATACAATATTCAACATCAATTCCGCCACTAGTGTCCACTTCTTTTCAACAATATTCCCTGCTCCCTACTCCCTTTCCAAACCCTTATTTGCCACCTTGACAGACACATTTTAAAGTTCAAGGGTGGAAGTTCAAAGTTCAATTCTCAATTTGGAGAAATCACCATTCTATTTTTCATAGGGACTAAACCATGCGAAGAAATAATTTTACAGGATGCAATACCCATTCATGATAAAAACTCAATAAAATGGAATAGAAGGTGCTTTCTCAATAGAGCTAAGGTCATTTGCCACAATAACACAGCTAACATACTAAATGGTGAAAAATTGAAAGTCTTCCCTCTAAGATTATACACAAAACAGTGTTACCAAATCCTATTACAATTAATCAACAAAGTATTAGAATGTCTTGTCACAGCAATTACATAAGAAAGAGAAACTATGACTACACACTGGAAAAGATATTTTCACACTATCATTATTTGTAGATGGTATGATACAGTACTTGAGCTTCTAGAAATAATAAAATTGTAAAGTGTTGTATGCGTAAACAATTTAATGGGATTATTATGTTACTGACCCTACCCTGATTGGTGATTGTGCCCTACCCTAGGGTGTGACCTGGCATTCTGCTCCCACCCTAGGGTGGTACCTGATTCTGCTCCCGCCATTGGGTGGTACCTGATCCCACCATTGGGTGGTACCTGATTCTGGGGCATAAAAACAAGGGTCTGTGGAAGGTGAGAGGCTTTTTGTCCTGGACCTATTCTTAGGCCTTTTGGCTTCGGCCTTTTCACTGAATAAAGAGTTGTTTTCTTCGGAAGCCTGACTGCATGTTGGCTTTCTTCCTGCTGCATTCACCTCAGAACTGCCGACTAAACAGGGTTACAGACGTTTGGTCCGAACTGGAGAAGGCCTCATCCTCCATCCCTCTATCAGTCAACTTCTTCTGGGGCTGACTTGCAATAGTAAAGTATCAATTAAAATCAACATGCAGGAGTTAATAGCATTTATATATGCATATGCAAATAATGAAGCAAAAGAGAATAAAAGATTCATTCATAATTGTGTTTCAAAATATAGTACATAACAATCAATTTAATATGAGAGAAGAAGAAATATAAGATCCATCCAAGGAGATGAAAACACATTCCCTGTTCTTTTTTTTTTTTTTTTTTTTTTTTTTTTTTGGTTTTTGGGTCACACCCGGTGACGCTCAGGGGTTACTCCTGGCTATTGCACTCAGAAGTCGCTCCTGGCTTGAGGGACCACATGGGACACCGGGGGATCGAACCGTGGTCCATCCAAGGCTAGCGCAGGCAAGGCAGGCACCTTACCTCTAGCGCCACCGCCCGGCCCCATATTCCCTGTTCTTGAACTTAAAGAATTAATGTTATTTGTTTCCTCAGCTATCAAACCCAGAATGATGACAGATCTTCTTCAATACTTTATTAACGGTTTCTAAATCTCAGAACCAACGCAAGTGAAAGGAAGATCTTGATACATGATTAAGTTAATGGATGAACATATACATAAAAAGGAAGAAAACAGAGTTTAAATATGGATGGAGGGTGAACAATAAACCTTAGTCACCATGTAATTCACTCCTGCCCCCAAAAAGAGTTTTGTACCTAAAACAATAGTTGTACTAAATGACACTGAAAAATTATAAGCAATTATATTCTGTGTCTGCTGTAATATCTTAAATAATTAAGGATTATTTTAATTAAGATAAAATTGACTTATTTCTTTGTATATGCTTCCAGAGTGCTTTTTCACACTGCCAAGTGTGACCCAAAAACCTAACCCCCCCCCAAAAAAAAAGAATATAGAAGGTCATAGAGGGATTCCAGAAATTTTGGGGTATAATTCTTTAGGAAGTTTTGACATTTTAATATTATTAATCCTTCCAACCCATGAATAGGGTATATGTCTCCATTTTCTTGAGTCCTCTTTTATTTTTTTAAAGCAGTGTTTTGTAGTTTTCTTTTTATAAGTCCTTCTTCTCTTTAGTTAACTCCCAGGTATTTAAGTTTCTGGGATACTATTATGAATGGGATTGGGTTTTTTTTTTTTTTTTTTTAGTATATTTTTTTTTCTATACCATTATTTGTATATATATAAAGGTCATGGATTTTTACATGTTGATTTTGTAGCTTCACACTTTGCTATATGAATCTATTGTTTATAGAACCTTTTTGGTAGATTATTTAGGATTTTCTAAATACAGTGTCATGACATCTGCAAACACTGTATTTAGAAAATCCCAAAGAATTATACAGATTTAATGCGATTCCTCTAAGGATATCCATGACATTTTTCAAAGAAGTAAATCTAACACTCCTGAAATTTATTTGGAATAATAAATGCCCATGAATAGCTAAAGCAAGTCTTAAAAAAACAAAGATGGGAGATATCACTTTCCCCAATTTTAAGTTGTACTGCAAACTAATAGTCACTAAAATAGCATGGTATTAAAGACAGATCATCAGATCAATGACATAGACTTTAGTATTCAGAGAATGTTTCCCAGACATACAATCAATTAATCTTTGATAAAGTAACCACCATGCCTAAAGAAATTATTTAAAAAATTGGTAATAGGAAATTCATGATTCATCTGTCGTTTGAGTGGTTTTTTTTTTCCCTTCTGTTTTTGGGTCACATCCAATGGCGCTCAGGAGTTACTTCTGGCTCTGCACTCAGAAATCATTCCTGGAAGGCTCCGGGGACCATATGGGATGCTAAGAACTGAACCAGAGCCTGTCAGAGTTTGGCAACATGCAAGGCAAACACCCTACTGCTAATCATTGCTTCGGCCCCAGAATGTTTTGTTTTGTTTTGTTTTGTTTTGGTTTGGTTTTTGGGCCACACCCGGTGGTGACGCTCAGGGGTTACTCCTGGCTATGCTCTCAGAAGTCCCTCCTGGCTTGAAGGGACCATATGGGATGCCGGGGGATTGAACTGCGGTCAATCCAAGGCTAGCACAGGCAAGGCAGGCACCTTACCTCTAGTGCCACCGTTAATTTTGTTTATTGTAAACAAGAGCGTCCTACATTTTCATTTATTTATTTTTACTTTTTAGAGAATGGAGTGGTGAATCAGAGTCTAGAGGAGCATGGAAACAATGAACACTTCTGAATATATTTTTTATTAAATGTCTATTCTTGATTGTTGTCCACTTTATTTCAGACATAAATAAACATTAAAGTATATAAGCTATTTTTAATAATAATGTAATGAAGTTCTTATATTTTTTTAAGATAGTGTTTAATTTTAAGGAGAAAGCATGCATAGTGGTTAAGTGCTGGAGAGAGATAGGCCAATAGTTAGTTTCTACTTTTCCCCTCCTGCTTCTTAATGAGGCACAAGATTAAGGAAAGTAATATAAAATTGTTCAAATCAATGATTAATCTCTCTTGCAGTTTCAGGTTATTCATCTATAAAATTGGTGGTGAAAAAGAACCAATATATAGTACTGTTGCAATGATTAAGCAGTATAGTGTAGATCAATTGCTCATTATAAATCCTGACATGGAATGAAGTGTTTTAATGCAATATAGAGTGTATAGTTATAATTTTCTCAAACATTTCTGAGAGTCAGAATTCCATCTAGAGAGCAGAATTTCATAAGGAGCCTTTGATGGTTTGAGGGAACCTGTGAGTATCCAAATTATATGTAAATGTTCTCCTGTCATGAGAGTTTGGGCCAGGTCCATAACTTTTACCAGTTTTACAGTTTGAATTTGAGAAGCAAAGCTAATTCAGTCTCCTCTTATTGTCTTATGGTAGAAGAAAGCATTCAACCAGGATGAGGAAGTGGTGCTGAAATCTGGTAAAGTGATTAGTCTGAAACCCATTATCAACAGTACTGTAAACCACAGTGCAAAAATTTGTATTTACAAAAAGCACGTCCTACAGAAGCAGACAGGAGGGAGGCAAATAGGGGGCATTGGTGGAAGTAGACACTGGTCAAAGGAATTGGTGTTGAAACATTGCATGCCTGCCATACAATAAAGAATAATTTTGTAATTTCATGGTGATTGTCTAAAACTAATACTAAAACGACAACAATAATATGAAATCTGAAACAATATCAATAAAATGCTTAAAAAATTAAAAATTTTAAAGAGCAAGTTTCAATGAGGAATACATATAGAATACATCCAGGTAAAGCAGTACATTACTTTTTTTTTCAGGCTTTTAATTATTGGCCTAAGCTTTCTCCCCTTCTTTCTACAGAAATTCTATATGAGTAGGACAATCTATAATATTGTTGTGTCAAGGCCACCATGTTGCTTTTTCAGAGTGCATCATTCACTTTTGATGATGCCTTTTAGTCTACACAATTCTGTTACTTTCCTCCATTCTTTAGCTCTGTATAACCTCTGATTGAGTGCCTTGTGTGGACAGGGTGGCTATGAGTAATTAATAAGCAAGGCAAAAGACTAAGAATTGAAAGGTCTGTGTCCTTGCATGCCCATCTTTATCCTAGTTTTTGTGTAGTACACTACCTGTAGTACATGGTAATTTCCTCTAACAGCATTTTATATGCATGCAAATTACCCAGGGACCTTGCAAAAATGGTGGACTCTCCCTCAGTAGGTCTAGGATGATACTGAGATTCTGTATTTCTAACATGTTTCCAGGGGGCCATATGAGAATAACAAAGCTCTATCCATTTCTATCAGAGTTGTTATAATTGGGTTCCTCTCAGAATCCAAAGGCAAGAATCCAAAAGTTTGTGGTCAAATTCTCTATAAAACAATTAACAAAGGGAAAATTCTACTAAAATGACCAGAGGCTTAATAGTAAAGCAAAGCAAGGAATGAGAAGCCAGAAAAGAGGCCTGAGCACTGTACAGATTGGTGGTTAAAAGGGGTTTTTCAAATTGAGCTGGCTTTCTGGATTGATTTTGGTTCTATGAATTTAACCTATCTCCTTTTTTTAGGTACACACACATCTCTTTGGTAGTTTTTGCATAATGTTTTATTTCTGCTGGTTGACAGAAGATTAAGGTTTTGGGGCTTCTGGCAGGATCACTAGGTCTTTTTCCCAGACCATTTTGTTGAGCTACTTGCTAGTTCCAGATTCACAATGTGGAGGCACTTTGTCATTTCCCATCATCAGTTTCAAGTTTTAAGAATCATCTTTCCTATACCTATAACTTCCCTGTTCCTATCTCACTACTTTAAACTTTCTTTGGATAGGACTATGATTGCATAATGGACAAGGCCTGGTAGAAAGAGGGAGGAGGATGGGAAATGGGTAGAAATTACAAGTAGAACCCATTAGCTTATTTTTTATTTACTTCTTACACCAAATATCTCTAGGCAAATTGAAGAAAGGAACAGACCCATATTTGCTTTTATTTCTAAATATAAGGAGGAGAAATGGAAGTGAAAATGTAATGCTTTCGGAGAGATAGCACAGCGGCGTTTGCCTTGCAAGCAGCCGATCCAGGACCAAAGGTGGTTGGTTCGAATCCCGGTGTCCCATATGGTCCCCCGTGCCTGCCAGGAGCTATTTCTGAGCAGACAGCCAGGAGTAACCCCTGAGCACCGCTGGGTGTGGCCCAAAAACCAAAAAAAAAAAAAAAAAAAAAAAAAAAAAAAAAAAGAAAATGTAATGCTTTGATCACAAGGGAGTTGGTGGGTGGGGGGATAGCTCAAGAAAGGAAACACTACAGCAATTATATTGGAAGGAAATGCTGAGAAGTGGTAAAAAGTACCTGCCCTGAAGGTGGGCTGGGGGAAGGAAGAAAACTGGGAACATTGGTGGAGGAAAGTAAATATGAGGAAAGTATAAGTATTGGAATATTGTATGATTGCAAATCAGTCATAAATAAATTTGTAATTCGTGGTGATTCAATAAAAAAGGAATAAGAAGGGGAGAAGGAGGTGGAGAGAAAGAGTAGAAGAAAGAAGAAAAAATGAAAAAAAGAGAAAAACAAGAAAGAATGGAGAACGGGAAGGAAGGAAGGAAGAACACATTAGTAGAAAAGGACTCTTCTGGAAGAATAGTATTTCTCCAGTTGTCATAACGAATACATTTTCAAAATGCTTTTTTTACCTCTAAGATGAAAGTTTTCTGCTCTAGGGCTCAAGGAAGAATGACTCTCAACAGCTAGAAGAAGAGTAAAAATTAAGCTCACCATGATAACCACTACAAAGAGGTTTAAAATTTCCAAATCACAAATCTGAAACACACGGTCTTAAAATTTATTATGCAAATTTTCCCCTGGGCCTAAAAGTTCCACATGACATAGACATACTTAGAATGTCATTTTATACCTTATTGAAGAATAAGATGTTCTTTGCTAGGGATCACAAAGTTTAACTAATGCAGTTAGTTTAGGTCTTACTGTTAATGCATAAGAAGTGAAAATGGATGGAAGGAAAAAGGAAGATATAGGAAGAAAGGCACTTCACTTAGATCAGACCAAATGGGATAAAAAAAAAAAAAACCCAATCAACTTCTGTCATGTATATAAGACTAGGTGGAAACAGCTGTAACCCCAGGTGTAATCATGGATTACCTTTTCTGCTCAAGCCATTTCTTTGTTTACTCATGAGTGGATCATTTCACAAAGACAAAGTGTGCAGGCCCCATCAGTCAGAACACTGTGTTAAGGTGTCACCTCATTTCACAGGCAATGATGAATCACACTGGAGCTCTCACATCACTTTCCCATGACCTCTGAGCAACAGGAAAAGCTGAAGAACAATCTAGGCATTTGATTTCTCTAACAAAGCCACAGACAACTCAGATTAAACTGGCCTCTTTGCAACCTACAAACAACCACCATTTGTCAGCTTTTAAGGGAATAAGCTGATTTATAGGCAGTGAATAATCATGAGACAATTCTATGATTCAATATATAGTCACTGTATATGCAGATCCAAACACTTAAGATAGACATAAAGGCAGAAGCTTCTTGAGGTCAATTGAATCTTTAAGCTTTTATTTTTTTAAATTGCAAAGGCAATTTTTGAAGAAATATTAAAGATACAGCCCAAGGAAAAGAAAATTTCTGGCAAAATTTCTGGAGGTGATTAGCTTATATAGTATGGTCTTGATTGCTGAAATGCATCTTCTATTACTAACTCAAACAGGGCCACAAAAGCCAAAAAAGAAACCATTCTCACTGCAATGCCAAGGCTGTTTGAAAGCTTTTGTGAGAAAGATGATAGTGATGATTATATTCTTTATAAATGTAATTATTTGCTCCACATGGAAATTTTAAAGAGTATTATTACACAGCTGGTTAGTGTAGAATTTATAGATTCTTAGATAATATGACTCTAGAACCTGTTTTCCCCTTTTTTTTTTCTGAGGGGGCCGTATGAGATATAATATTGGCATAATTGGTGTTTAATTTTGTTATGCAATTGTATATATCTTGATATGGTTTTAACATAGCATTGTCATCAATACCACCTCTATCCACTAACATAATTTTGTATTTTTTGGTAGTGAGGATTATTGCAGATTACTCTCCTCAGAAACTTTTTGAATATACATACACATTTTGGTATCTGGTTATCAAAGTTTTGCTACATTAGAGCCCCTAGAACTCATTTCTTTTCTAATACGAAAATTTCATATTCTTTAACTAATATTTGTCTTATTCCCCTACTTTGGTAGTCACAGTTAGATTCCTCTATTTGGGCTTTTATGATTGCACATTATTTTGGTCTTTCTCTGTACTAATTAACTTAGCATAATACTCTCAGGATTACATTCATGTTTTTAGAAATGACAGAATTTCTTTCTTTCCAGAGTATATTGTTAAGTGACATAACCTACCAATAACTTTTATTAAAGGGAAAAAAATCAGTGAGAATAATAGATAGAATTTTGTGCCACACACTTTGTTATTGTTGTTTTTTCTTTGTTCTGGAGTCATATCTAAGGGTGCTCAGAAGTTAATTCAAGGCTCTGTGCTCAGGGATTACTTTGATGGTACTAAGCTGATATTGGGGATCAACACCAAATTGGATGCATGCTAAGTAAGTTCCTTCCTTCCTTCCATCCTTCCTTCCTCTCTTCCTCCCTCCCTCCTTCCCACTCCCTCCCTCCCTTCCTCCCTCCCTCTCTTCTTCCCTCCCTCCCACTCCCTCCCTCCCTTCTTCCCTCCCTCCCTCTCTTATTCCCTCCCTCCCTCCCTCCCTCCCTCCCTCCCTCCCTCCCTCACACTCCCTCCCTCCCACTTTCTCCCTTCCTCTCACTCCCTCCCTCCTTCCCTTCCTCCCTTCCTTCCTCTCTTTCTCCCTCCCTCCCACTCCCTCCTTCCCTTCCTCCCTTCCTTCCTTTCTTCCTCACTCCCTCCCTCCCACTCCCTTCCTCCCTTCCTCCCTCCCTCCCTTCCTCCCTCCCTCCCTCCCTCCCTCCCTTCCTTCCTTCCTTCCTCTCTTCCTCCCCCTCCCTCCCTCCCTCCCTCCCTCCCTCCCTCCCTCCCTCCCTTCCTTCCTTCCTTCCTTCCTTCCTTCCTTCCTTCCTTCCTTCCTTCCTTCCTTCCTTCCTTCCTTCCTTCCTTCCTTCCTTCCTTCCTTCTTCTCCATACTCTCAGGCCAAACAAATAGTGGACTACTCTTTCCAAACAATTCTGGGCAAGGGCAACTTTTACAAAGGCCATTTAGAATTATTCACTTCCTGATAAATTGCTCAGAAACTATTTTCAATTTTTATGTTTTTTAGTAATTATTTATAGTCATTAGAGTATTTTCTGAGTTTGTCAAACACTTTAAACATGATTACGCTAAGGTAAGTCACGATAGTGAATAATATTGGAGACTGGGTAAATTGAGAAAAGGAATATCTTTCACCATAAGTAAAGAATGCTTAGAAGGGAAACAGATTTTAGTATTATTAAAGTCTTAAAACAAATCTCATTTTTAGGGTAAGGTGAACTAGCTGGAGTGAATCAGAGGAGTTTGATTGCTATATAATAGGTTTCTGTCTCAATGAGGTATTTTCCATGCAAGTGCAGGCTTACTTAGGTTTAGATTTCTGTCATGGACTGCACTCTGGGTGGACATTTTTTGGGGGGGTTTAAGTATTAATTAACTTGATCTATAATTTGTCATCTATTTATCTTACATCTTATATATATCCATTTATTCCTGGGTACACACTTGGGTTGTTTCCATATTTTGACTTTGGTGCATAGTGCTAAAATGAATTTGGGGAGAAAAATGTGCTTTAATTCCTTTTAATACTGTTAATAATTATCTCTATACATTAGATACTGTGCACTGCATTGAAGGTTTCACAGTGGTTACTTTGTCTATGAAGTAGCTCTATCAGCTCTAGTAGTCCATGATACTATGGGCTAATCATTGCTTATGCAGTTAGTTGAAGTGGTTCTTTTCAAATCAATAATAAATAATAGGAATAAATGTTTGGTATGTCCTGGTTATTGCATAGGAGAGAAAAGGATAGTGAGAAAAAGCAAAACAACACAAAATGTAATCCCTGTGTTCATGCCATGTCTTCTAACAGATATGTTTGAACAAACCGCGTTTGAATTCTTGAGAGAGTCTTAGAAGAGGACTGTCTTGCAACATAAAGAGAAACTAGGAGCTGAGTTGTGATTTTTGCTGCTAAACATTCTTATGCTCTTTCAGTGGTAACATCATTTTGACCTGTTGTGAAGCACCTAACCTCCCATTCTCAGAAGACAATAGTTCTTTGTTTTAGAAGGACTTCTTCCAATGGACTCACAAGGCCCCAAGAACCTCCTAGCAATTCTCAGCTAAATACACAGGCAGCTAAATGTGTGTCTAGGAGAAGACCTCCACCATGCTCAGATATTTTCTTTTCTTTTTTTTTTTCCCGGCCACCCGCGCAAACCCCCCCCCCCCCGCGTTGTGCTAAGATATTTTCAAAATCATCTTTAGTAGTGCTTGGGGCTTCCAGACTTTATCTGGTGATGTTCAGGAGACCATATGTTGCTGGGAATTAAACTTGGCTAGAAACATGAAATGCATGCCCTGGTCCCAAGAGACACAGTATTATTTGGAGTCAAAGGTTAGGTACAGATACATCCCCCTGGAAATGCAAATATTGACAAGTCACGCAAAGACAAAGTCAAGGAGGAATGAAAAAAATCTTTATATTAACACAAACTGCAGTCTCTTGCTTTCTCCGTTGCTTTCATTCTGCTACCTGGATCGCTGCATCTTAGAACTATCCTTGTTTGTGCCATTCTGCGACTTACGAGTCAATTGTTGCACTATGATCTGTGATCTATCCTTCAACAAAATTTACATTGAACTCGAGCTACCCAGTTTTTCCACTTGTAAACTTCACTGCAATACTAACATTACATGCAGCACGTCTTCAAATATCAACTTGATCCCCATTCTTATTGTTTTGTTATAATGTGAGTGTTGGGGGTAGTGGAAGGTGGAAAGGAATTTGACTAATAGTGGACTAACTAATATTATTTGGGAACCTTGTTTTGTTTTATATTATTTAACTTATGATAGCAGTATCTAAGAGCTACTGACAATGCTCAAATATAAACTATGCTCAGTTATCCAATAGATCAGTTAACATGAAATATAAATATTTCAATTACCTCTATCAATGAATGCCCTTTGTTGTTCACATAGTAGAATGATCAAATATAATTCAACAAATGAGCTAGAAGACTTTGTGACAATATTATCTTTTTTGAGTGAAGCAAGATAGTTTTTATTGACATTTATTTAGAAAGACGTGAGAAGAGGAAAAGAAAGATTTGAGTGAAGAAAAAAGAGAACACAAAGAGCAAAAACCCCATAGAGACAAAGAAGTGAAATACATATTCAAGGAAGAATATGGGCTTGAATAGCAAGAACATATTATTTATTTTAGGAGAATATCTCCCAAGCAGTGCCAGGAAGTCCAGGGGCCCCTTTTAATGATTTTTGATCAGTAGACCTTGGGTTTTAATGCAGGGTCCCAAGGATTTGGTACTGCTCTGGTCCGACTAACCTAGTGGTGTTAGAAGGAAGCCTCTAGGGCTCCATGATGCTAGAAGTAGGTGAGGAGACCTCCAGCTTTGTACCCACTAATGATTGGAGGAAGACCATGTGGTCCTGGGGATATATCTGATCTGTGATCTTATTTTAAAAGAGAGCATATTAGAATAGTCCCCCAATCTGTCCATGCAATTATTTCATAACTAAACTGACACTAAGTCAAGAATCAAAAAATCATATTGCTAAATCCAGCTCAGTCACACAAAAGATTATGTATTCCTGAATAAGTTAATTCTCTGAACAGATTTCATATAATCAAAATTAGGGAGTGGAGGACCTTTAACATTCTATTCTGAAATTTGAGTTTCTAAGATTCTATATGTAAAAGATATGTCTCAGAAACCACTGAGAAAGTGAGTAGATGCCTCTCAAGACCTTTTATTTCTTCCTAAAACCTTATCTTTTCCTACTTGTTCTAAAAATGTTGTTAAATTCCAGCTTCAGTCGCCAAAGTAGGAAAATCTTCTGATGTGTATGTTATGAAAGTTTCAGTATCTTTCTTGTGCCTGTAATGATCTTACCATTCAAGAAGAGAGCTTCAAAGGTCAAGATTATTAAATTGCTCTTCTGTCATTTATTTAAAATCTAGTTATGAACCAACTCCTAGGAGGTCAGTAACAAATATAATTTAATTCTAAGCTATTAATAAATGAGGTTTAGATTAATTTAGAACTTCAAAGGAGTTTAGCATTGCAGCAAAATTTATCAAAAGGCTTATTGAATTAGTTTCTGGCACTAGTGAAACTTTGTCTTTAAGATTCTTAATTCTCATTATAAAGGAACCCAAAATATACTTTTCATTTGAAATGAATTGTTTGTATTTTGAAACGTTCATCTATTTTCATCCTCTTCCTTGTCTTACCTTCCTCTGACCACCAAAAGTCATCAAAACCACAAATTTCGTAAAGCAACTCTCTTTTGCAATTTAGTTACATTATCTGTAATCCTGTGTGTGGCCAGTGGCCTTGGTCAGAAAAAATGATCACATCATTTAGTGAAAGGCTGAATAGGACTCAGATAGTTTTTCTTTCAAAATTAATTTCAGAATGCACTCTTCCTCCAATTTTACATTTGTGATTTTATCACCCCCCAAAGGCGTTATCATTATTGTATTTTCCTAATAAGAAGCTAAGGCTCAATATAGTCAAGCATATGTTGAAGATCACATAACTAAAGAGAACAACTAAGGTTCATGTGTAAGCTTCTTAAGAATTTTTCTTTTAATTACAAATTCAAGGTGAAACTGAAGAACAAGTAAGTATTGTGAAGTGTTATTAAAATACGAAGTAAGCGGGAAGGCAGAGTGATAGTATGGTGGGGAAGATTCTTGCTTTCCACTTGGCCAACCCGGGGTTCAATCCTGGCATCTTTATGGTCCCCTAAAATTTTTTTTTACCAGGAGTAAACTTTGAGCATTGCTGGATGTCCTGCCTTCAAAATAAAGTAAAATAAAATAAAATAAAATGGGAACTAAGGATGCCAAGTAGATACAAGCATTGTATCTGACCCACCCCCCCATTTTAATTGTTCGGAATCAGTGACACTATTTTATATGTGGATATAACATATGGTGTTTTAGTTTTGAAACACTGACACAATTCAGAATTTTATATTTTACTTATAACAGTCTGGGATCTTCCTGGTGGCATTGGGCAGAGGGAAAGGGGTGGCAATGATGTTCCTAATGTTGCTTTCTTGTCACTCAGGGGTGAAAACTAAAGGGATGACCTAAGCAAAAGCCTTTCTGGAAGGCAACCACCATTCACTTTGACTAGAAACTGCACCCATAAGAAGTTCCATCTGTGCCTGCTCTTTCAGAGAGTCAAAGATTTATCTCTAGAGAATTTGACACAAGCCATTTGTCAGCCATGGTCACACGTGCTTCCTGTTGTCATGCTTTATCCTTATTCTTAAGCAATAATTCCTGGTTGCGAGAGAGCAACTGTGGGGTGCCAGGTGTTGATATTTTAGAAACAAACAGTGGTAGGGACAGCTGTGATGGCAGATTTCAAATTTTTTGGCCAAGCTGGTGATTATATTATATGCTAGATGATATTAAAGCGATATGAAGCTTTTGAAACTTCCACAAAATGTTTGGCTTGGGATGCTCTTTCTTTCAGGGGGTCCCTATGGAAATTTAATTTTGTTTTGCATCAGGGTCCTTCAAAAGCTATGTTTAGGTAGTTAATACCTCCTGACTGCTCTCAAAGAGCTACCTCAGATTTTTCCTATGTCAATACTCACCACCATTATACTTGCTCTTTCTTTATTATCATTCATCAATACATCCACTTGGGTGTCAATTCAAATTCAATGTGACATTTGTTTTTCATTTTCTTTTCTGGGTCAATGTCCTTCTAAGTATCATAAGTGCTATCCATGGCATTATCACCAATTATCACTGGTTTGAGTCATAATTATTTGCATATTTGGAGTTGATTAAAAGAAACAATGAAAGAGATTGTAATGGATTCTCTTGTTTTTTAGGTAAAAAGAGTACAAAGCCAACAAAAATCAGTTTTAGATATTCTATAATAGGTAGTATAATTAGGCTTTCAGATAAATTTTAGTTCCATCCTAGAGTAGTAGGACACTGATATGTTAATAATTGAGATTAGTAATTTTAGAACATGCTGTGGTTATTGTGGTACTTACCCTACTTGTGAATTTTATGAAAATCACTTAGAGCTTCCAAGACAAAAAGATACAAATATGTTTGTTTACTATTTGGGTTCACATACCCATTAAAAGTTTTATGATTTTTCAGTTCATATGCCTATGATTAAATAAATGATTCATGAGTGCATTTATAAATATATTTTTCATTCTCTGAGTTATCTTTGCAATTCTTCGATAATGCTTTTTTTGAAGCATAAAACTATGAAATTTGAATGAAGTTTAGTTTATTTTTTGGTAGTAATTTATATCAAAGAAACTATGAACTGATGGAAGGAATTATGTAATCCTATTTGTTTTTTCTAACAGCAATATAACTTTGCTTTATTATGTTTTGAACTGTGATTCCTTTGTTCTTTTTTCTTCACGGTGTTATGAAGAGGTCCAACTTTGTTCTTTTCCATGTGTATATCCAATTTTCTCCATACCTCCCTAGAAAGGTTTTTTTTTTTTTATCTTGGTACCCTTGTCAAAAATAAATTGGTCATAAACATTGGCCACAAATAAGATTTATTTCTTTTAAATTATATTTATATTGAATCACCATGAAGTACAAAGTTATAAAGATACATATTATTCAGTTTCAGGCATACAATGTTCCAATTCTGAACTCTATCTTTAGATCAGTACCAGACTACTACAATTTTTTTGTTTGTTCTTTGGCCACATTCTTCAGTACTCAGGAATTACTCCTAGCTCTGCACTTAGAAATCACTCATGGTGGGCTTGGAGGACCATACTGCATGACAACAATCAAATCCAAGACACCACTTTGCAAGGCAAGTGCCTCCTACCTGTAGTACTAGCTTTTTGGCCCCCATTTTACAGCTTTGAAGGGAGCTTTTAAATTTGAAATATGAGTTCTATAGATTTGTGTTTCTTTTTCAAGATGGCTTGACTATTTTGTATACCTTTCATTTGCATATGAATTTCACAAATAGTTTCTGTTAAAAACTCATCTAAAAAATCAACTATAAAAATAACCCCAATTACATTTTTTAAAAGGAAAAGAAACGTCACCTAGGATTTTGATATAATTTCTAATTAAATATTAACAACAATTTGAGGCATATGACTATCCCAACTGCATTGTCTTCTGATTCATAAACTTGGACCTGCACAATTGAATATATTTATTTGACATACTTCTCCAGAAAATTTCTTCTACAGAGTTCTTTACACTCACTTGAAGCATTTTTATATTTATGTTCTAACAGACTTCTTACAAATTTTAATATTATTATGACAATTTTAGTATTATTATACTATCGTACAGTTCTAAAATTGTATAGCAGTGATGAAGCCTGAATATGAAGAATTGACTTTTAAAAAATAATATTTTTATTTAAGCACCATGGTAACAAACATGTTTGTAGTTGGGGTTTAGTCATAAAATGTATATCCCCCTTCACCAGTTCAACTTTCCCTCCACTAATGTCCCCTATTTCTCTCATTATCAACTTATTTTGTTGTTGTTTGGAGGCCACACCCAGCAGTTTTCAGAGAGATGTTGAGAATTGAACCTAGAATCTTTGTAGGCAAAACGTGTGCATTAGGTCTTTGAGCCATCTTATATCCCCAAATTTTGATATTTTTCTGCTCTTTGTTTTATTATGTTCTACTCTAATATCTTTTATTTCCTTCTCCAGGTTTACTTGAGGTATATTAACTTATCTTTTCCATTGTCTTAAAGGTAAGGCTAGTGCTACCTTCTATTTCTTTTATTTGGTGAAGCTATATAGTTTTTATTGAAGCTCATTTAGAATGATGTTAGGGATGAGATTAGAAGTACACGTTCATGAGAGAAGAAAATAAACAAACAAAGAAATAAGGAGACAGGGGCCGGCGAAGTGGCGCTAGAGGCAAGGTGTCTGCCTTGCAAGTGCTAGCCAAGGAAAGGACCACAGTTCGATCCCCCGGTGTCCCATATGGTCCCCCAAGCCAAGGGCAATTTCTGATCACGTAGCCAGGAATAACCCCTGAGCATCAAACGGGTGTGGCCTGAGAAAACAAAACAAAACAAAAACAAAAAAAAAGAAATAAGGAGACAAAGAAACAAGATACATGTTAAAGGGAGAACATGGACTTGAGAGCAAGCCCTTCTCTTTAAATATAGGCATTTACAGCTTTAAATTTTCCTTTAGGAACTCCTTTAATAGAATTCTATAAGTTTAATAGACTACTACAAAATAACAACAAATATGTTCATTTTAGTCATTTTTAAAATTTTTGTAATTTTATTATAACCTCTTTGATTTATTAATTAGGCAAGTCTAATTTGATTCAATAAATTAATACAAATTTTTTTTATCTTTTGTATACTTCTTCCATCATATAACAGTGCAACTACATATTGCTATTACTATCATCTACTATTATATTTTTATCTTTTAATAATTAACTTGGATCCAGAAAATAAGAAAATTCTGTACTGATCACATTGATTTTTTTTACTGCTATACCTTATCTCAAACTTAACTTTAACTTTGAAGTCAAAGTTGCGACATTTTATGGTGTGTTTATAATTCTTTATACTAGAATGTAAGTGCTTTAACGTCAAGAAATGTCTCATCTACATTTTCCAAGCACCAAATATGGGATTTGATTCTCAACATATGTTGTTGAGTAAAACAAATTAGACAGAAAGATTTGTGGTCTAGGACTAAGATAACAATTATTTTTTCACAAAGAATTGCTTGCTTGTTATTTCCTACATTCATTCCCATGTATGCTCTTCATGTACCAGTTTCTTTAATCTTTTTTAATAATATATTTTTATTTTAAACAGTGATTTACGTATCGTTGACAATATTTTAGGTGCATATTAACATAAAATCTGGGAAATTCCCATCACCAAATTGTCCTCCCTCCACCACCGTGGTCCTCTCTGTGCCCAGCTTACTACTTAGTGATCCTATACCTGTTTGATCTTGGTACCTCCCTTACTTCCCCCTCTAATTGGGAGGCGGGACTAGATAGTTTAAGTTATGTGGTTTTGTTTGAAGAAAGGAAAAGTATTAAGCCGGGTTAAAAATCAAAAACGTCAAAAATGGGTGGAGTCCTTCTAGAGGCACTCATCCTCAGTTTGAGAGACAAAGGGGAAAAAGAAGGTGAAACACCACAACAGTACAAAAAAGAAGTGTTAAATAAAATATCCAGTGAGCACTCCAACAATAAAAATAAGCACCACATAAAAGCCATGGTCTTAAGATGAAAAACATGGCAGAGTGCATTTATTAAAGGAAGAAGAGAAAAGAAGAAAAATAAATAAAAATGGAGACAACAGCTTCAATTTCTTTAGTAAATATTACATGCTTTGAGTTAAAATTATACTATATTTTAATAGATTCAACGTTGATTTATATGTATAGCCTAGAATTCTGAGTTTTTTTTTTAAAATGACTGGAGTAAGAGTACTCTTTGTATTTTTATCTCTGAGACCCCAAAGGATGGTATCTTGCACAGAGAAAATATTCTGTGGAGGCTTGTGAGACTGAAATGAGCTGAACTAGCTTTCCTGGCTTTAAGCAAGTTGTTATAAAGTCATCTACCACCCTAGACAAACAATTATATCAAAAGAGGAGTGAAGGATCTATCGCAATACTATCATGCTCTATTTTTGCACACACTCATATTCCCAAGGCAGGAGAACTCTTTAAAATAGATTGCATACTGTCTACTTAAAACATTAGTTAACACCTGACCCAGATGGTAGCAATAAAAGGAGTATGAAAAGAGGATAATTTTAGAAGGCAGAAGACAATCGAAGAACTCATAATGATTCACAAAGGCAAATACATTTTAATCTGAAACAGTGTTCATAGAAAAACTCTCTTTTTCTCTTGTAGTATATGAATTTGTGGGTGACTATCAGAACATGATTCTTAATGATGCTTCACAGACCAACCTCTAGAAATTCCAAATTCACTTATCTCACTGTTTGAGAAGCATTTACTGAGCATTATCTGAGATGAATCACTGTGAAAGGTTAAGTAGGGAAAAAAAAAAGAAAAGTAGGAGCCATTTTTGTATATTTAAAATCTTAATTTCAAAATAGCAAATACAAAAATATCACATGCAATTAGAAAGAATAATACGTAGGTGATAGGCTTTAAATTCAAACCTGCTATTAGAGATTACAAAATCAAGAACTAATATAATGTTTGTAAAGATTATTCATGATCAACATTTGCTTCTCTAAAACAATAATTGAATCTAAGGTAATTTTTTCTAAGGGAAAGGCAAATATTAATATAGAGACTGATTTCTTTACCAAATTCATTTCAACCTCTGCTCAACCTCTCTTTGTTCAGAGTCTTGTACAGTTTTTGTGACCATAAGTTTAAAAATGTTACTTCTGCTTAGAAAATTTTTATAACTTCTCCCTCATTCATATGAAAAAATTCTTATGATCCTTGATGTCACAGTTCAGTATCACTTATAAAATGTTACATGTTTAGTCAAGTTAATATAACTCTCTCAATGTAACATTCTGGCTATGTACCCATAACCATGTTTTAGAACATTTATAAAAGTTTAAAATATTTGCTTAGAAAAATAAATATCTTTTTATTTATTTAGCATCTTCATTAGATTATAAATTACAAGAGCATAACGACAGAGTTTTTCCTCATCACTGGCTTCACAGTGCTTAATAAAGTACCATGAATAGACTATAAATGTTTTAAAGAAATATATAATATATTTAATATATATAAGATATAACTCAATACAAATGTTTTAAAGAAATACATATAATTAAGTTGAGGTTCGCAGAATAATGATATATTGTGATAACAGTCACAATATTAGGTCATGAAAGTGATTCTGTTAGCAGATAAATATAAAAAATTATTTTGGTGATGATTGTGGTTTGTTTACATCATAAAGAAGTGTTAATATGTTAATACTTAGAGTTGTGAAATTACACTAAAACATAGTCATGCAAACTAATGTTATCTTAATAAAATATAGAAAGTTAAAATAAATGAAAGAAATGGCTTAAAGTCAATGAAAGTAAAATATGGACGAGTTTGTTGAAGAAGTTTAAATGAATATGTTCAAAGATGCAGATTCAATGAGGATTCTGAAATCACCACAAATAACATTATGAACAAAGGGAATTAATAGAGGAACTGTAAATACATTATCAAAATGCTGCAAAGTGTAGGAAAAATGAGTCATAGACTATCCAAATGTTGAGGGAAATTAGGCTGTGGCAAAATCAAAACACCTTCACGATTATGGTGAAATGCAGACTTCTAAATTAAATCTGAAAATCTGTGAGAATATAATGACCTGGGATCTCAATCAAAATTCTAACAGAAATATGACATGAAGGAAAAAAAGAAATATGCTATGGAGATTTGATCAATGTGAACTGTGAACTAGTTACATAAATTATATATATGCAAAAATAAAGGGAGAATATTGGAATGTCGAAATTAAAAGTTGTGAGTACATCTCTAATAAATTAGAATGCTATGCCAGTTGGTTCTTTGTTCTAATACTTTCCCCAAGAAAGTTCATATTCCAAGAGATGCCAGTTGTTTGAGTTGATACTACCATTTGTTTTTGGTGTACCTCCTAGAATTGGATGCTATACACAGGTATGCATTGAAGTAGACAGAAGTTTCTTTTTTTGCATCAAAGGAACCCGTGGATCATTCTGTTCTATACAAAGCTATGTGGAACATGTAGGACAACAAATTCTTGTGTAGAGGACTTGTGATTAACAGTTGATGATTGTTTTTCAAAGTTGTCTCAATAGTATCCAGGGATCTAGAACAGGATACTGTAAATTATATTAGTCTTAAAAGCTCAGGAATATCCTCCAATAATTTAAATTCTCAGGAATTAAGTGATGAAGGGACAACTGTGATGTTATGTTCTCAAGTCACAGAAATAGATTTGATTTGTATGACATTTTGACCTTCCTCCATCTTTGCTCGTTTATAGTCTTCAATCTTTACAAAAAGATAAACTCTACTATTATAAAACAGGAAGTGACTTCCTGGATCTGTAAGTTATGGATTCTTATATGCTTAATTGTAGAAGAAACTTCAATTGTGTAATGTACTTGCTGATAATACATTTCTTTTTTTTTGAACAGGACATTACTCTGTATTTAGAAAATTTATTGCAATTAATTTACACATTACATCAATAACACCAACCCAATTAACCTGACCAACCTAACTAGTCAATAAACCAATCAACCTATAACCAATCTAATCCAACCCACCAACCTAGTGTAATCAGCCAAACTCCCCAAATAACCAGCCAAATAAACTATTAATTCTGATAAGTTCCCATTGCATTCTTAAGCCTAGCATATTGCTTGATATAAAAATATAAAATTATATCATCATTTTTTTTGTTTTTGGGCCACACCCGTTTAATGCTCAGGGGTTACTCCTGGCTATACGCTCAGAAGTCGCTCCTGGCTTGGGGGGACCATATGGGACGCCAGGGGATCGAACCGTGGTCCATCCTATGCTAGCACTTGCAAGGCAGACACCTTACCTCTAGCGCCACCTTCCCGGCCCCTATCATCATTTATTTTTAGCATTTTATTTATTTATTGGTTTTTGGGCCACATCCGGTGATGTTCAGAAGTTATTCCTGGCTATGTGCTCAGAAATCGCTCTTGGTTTGGGGGATCATATGGGATGCTGGGGGATCGAACAGTGGTCTTTCCTAAGCTAGTGCCGGCAAGGCAGATGCCTTACCACTTGCGCCACCAGTCCAACCCCTATTTTTAGCATTTTAATAGGAATCACATTCAGTACTATTCAAGCCCTGCTTATCTGCGTTCCTACCAAGGCTATAGTTGTGTTGCTTAAACTTGGGATTTTGCATGTACCTGGCTTGTGTTCTGCCAATTGAGTTATTTCTGTCTCCCCATCATTAATTTAATAACTTAGTAAACCTCTAATTAAGGAAACCTATCTGGAGGTGAATATACTAAATTAATACCTTCATGTAAATATAGAAAATAAGATATAATAGGCACAGTGATGAATTCTACATAGAGACATGTTTCAAATTATACTTCAAGCTCATAATAAATTTCATCCTTGCTTTAATTCTCTTAATGGCTCAAAGGCATGGGGATGAAGATGCATATTTTGAGTCTGCAGGAAAATTTGGGGCATTATGTAAAATCATCATAGGAGAATTACTTAGCTATTGACATTTGGTAATATTCACCAAACATTGGAAATGTTTATTGATTTTGACACAATATTGAAATGGATATTTAAAATTTTATTTTATTTATTTAAAGAGAGAATTTTTATTTATTTATATTTTATTTAAAGAGCATATGGGGAGCATTAACATATAATTGATATAATCATACTATTTGATTCTAGGTGAGAAAAAATTAGTTAAATAAGAATAGAAAAAAAAGAAAGGGGAATAAAAAAAATACAACAGCAAATTTGTGAAAATGATTGTATCCAATGAGGTGATTAAATCATTATCAGGTTTAATAGGCTCTTGTTGCTAGCTGATTATTATGTTATTTCATTTGTTTCAGAACTTAAGTGAATTCAGCTGGACACTAGTATCCAAATTTGCGTTGGTGGTGACAGGTTAAAATAAAAATGAAGCTATACAGAAATTTAAAGCATTATTACTGATATTGTGGCCTTTGTGGGGCAAGCTTTCAGCTGCCAGGTCTTCTTTCTATAAGTGCAAGATAGTGGCTCGGGGAGGATGCCTTTATTCACTCCAAAAAAGTCTTGGAGTTATCAGCCCAGATAACATACCTGGAGATTGGTCAGATTGATTTCTCTGCAGAGAGACAGAGGAGTGGTGAAGTAGGACCATAAGCACAATGGAAATTTGGTTAATGGTGCAATAGGCATGGCTTTGGCAGAGTGAGGGCTTAGTCTGCTCTCTCCTCCCAAGATCACCAGTTTTCAGCTGCATGGTTAGTGTATCCGTGATTTTTCATGGTTTGGTTTTCATTTTTTTGAGAGCAAAGTGAGTCTAAGTAGCTAACCGAGTGAAGACATGAGAGCTCTAAATTTGTTTTTTTAAAACTACTAGAAAAAATTGTCCGAATACTGAGATAATCTATATCCAAAGTGACTTATTATTGCATTTTTATAATATTAGAGATATGAAAAAAATCAAATGGAAAATAGATGAATTGTTCCATAAAATGTGGTATAATCATTTGTGAAATGTAAGTGATGATTGTCAGTGGTTGCTTACCAAATAAAAAAGAAAATGATAAAAACTAGTAAGATTAGTGCAAAGTAAAAATCAGTTAACTAGATCAGTTAACTAGATATAGTAATTTAAAATAATAAAACCTATCTAATAAGAGTGGATATTAAATTGTGTGCACTTAGAAAGAAGGGAATTCATTTAATTTTTTCAGGAAGGTCTTTTGATTGTGGGGTTACTGGTTATTTTTAATCTTTATTTTTTTCAAATGTGCAATATTATAAATATGATTTTAAGAAAGTTATTAACTTATAGCTTATTTGCTATAAATTTCATTATTTGAAGTATATATTAAGTAAACTTTGACACATTTACACAGCTTATCACCAATTCTAAAGAAATTCTTGGTTCTATAAAGAAACACAATACCCTTCATTCTTTAGACTCACATTTACTTTTACTTTTACTTGCTCCTTGTTCAGGTGCTATCAAGCTCAGTTCATAAACTGAGGCCTTTAAGACATGGAAGCAGATTTCTCTCCATTGGTGGCCCATAGCCTTTACACCTGACCCCTGCTCTCTCTGCTATCCCTTATTCACACCTATGTGCCTATTCTTCTGTACCCACCCTAATTAGAACCTCCTATTGTGAACCCACAGGAATTCACTGTACAGTCAAATGCCACCAACAACACCAGTAGCAAAATTTACAACTTTTTCCACCTGCCTCTCCTGCTGAAATTTCCCATAGATAGTGGTGGTTGTCAGAAAGCAATAGCGGTATAAACAGTAGACATGACTGTTCCGGTCACATGGAATTTGAAATTCTACCCCTAGCTCTCATGAAGCATCTAGAATAATGAGACATGCCGGAGAGATAGCACAGCGGTAGGGTATTTGCCTTGCATGTAGCCAAGCCAATCAGGATGGATGATAGTTTGAATCCTGAGGTCCCATATGGTTTCCCATGCCTTCCAGGAGCGATTACTGAGCACAGAGTCAGGAATAACCCGTGAACACCGCCAGGTGTGATCCAAAAATAAACAAACAAAAAAAGCCAAAAAACAAAAAACAAAAAACAAAAACAGTCAGCTATTTTAGCAGATGGGGAGAGAAGTCCAGTAAAGTTTTTTATTTTGTAAAATCATTGCTGAAAGATAAGTATAACTAATATTCTTTCAGTACATACATATGTTTTAGATTTCTACTGCTATTGTATAAAACATAAGAATCAAAACAATATTCAGATTGAATAAAAAGTGGGTAGGGTAATAAGAAAGGAGCCTGGATGGTAAGATCATATCTATATGAAATTTTAATTATTTTTGAGTCCACATAATCAATTTCATGCTAATGATTTTTAACCATTTTATTTTGGCCAGCTATATTTCAAATATTCTGAAACATAATAAAAGTCTTTTATGATACTAAAGTGATATATAAAAATTTCTTTACATGACAGAAACCCAACTACAATCAGATTTATAACCAAAGTGTTTAAATAAAGATATTAATAAAAAATAAAAAAGTAGACACCAAAAATGTCCCTATGTACAATTAGATTGTTATGGAATACAGAAATATTTTATCTCTTTATGACAGCAATTGGTCTTATGATAGAATTTCAAAGGAGAAAACTGAAATGACTTGTGGATTATAGTTTGGACTCTAGTACTGAAGGCAAATTTGATTGTAGTCTATGTTTATGTTGTCATTTCTTTTTTCTCTTTACTGCTATGTTTAATATGTGTAAAGTGAAAAAATATATAGCCCTTACTTAAGCCTGAGAAATGCAAAGTTCTTTGTGTGAGTGCACAGAGCAAAAACATTTGTCCTCCTTCAAATCCTCTGAAGCTTGAAAAACTTTCCACGTGCTCAGTGGAAGGAATCTAGCTTTTATCTGACAGGTTGTTGAACAAGTTTGACCTCTGGCTTCCTTTACATGGCTGGAATTTAACTTTTCATGTAGTAAGTGTCCGGCATCCTTTTTCTCTTCATGCAAATTTCCTTGTCAAAACTACAAACGAACTTTTGATCAAAGGTCAGCCCTCCTTCATGTTGCTGTTTGATAAAGAAATTTCTATTTCATCTTTGGCTTTCAGGCCAATTTGAGTAACAGTTACCTGACAGAGAAATTACTAATGCATTTCTTGCCATTTCTTGCTAGTCCTCTAAAGTTTTCCCACATCTTTTCTTTTAAGTCTTATGATGATTTTGATTCAAATTTGTTTTTACTTTTTATTAGGATATTTAAATTAGCTGTAAGAAGTAACTGAGCTTTGTTACATAAGGGTAAATAGCTGGTAGAAAACACCATCAATAACAGAATTATCACAAATCTTTTTTATCATCAGTTTTATGTCAAGCTTAACTTATAGTATATATAGAAATGTATGCATATATATATCAACTTGTTAATGAGATCCAAATACAAACATTTTTCTCTCCAATATATTTTTTTCTTTGTGAGAGGAATAAGGAAATAAAGAGAAAAGGTATACTTAGTTTATATAATACGCTACTGTTGTTTAGTTAGTTGACTCATCACTTTAAGCCTAAATTGAATTTAAACAATTATTTTTATTAATGTAGCACATTTTTATTTATTGAAGAGATAGTTATCTGAGAAGCTACAAGATTGTTAAATTCCACTTGAATTTTTATTAGAATAGTGTCCACTAGCAGAGTTTTATAAAATGCAAGAGAATGTTAAAAATATATTTTGCAACAGAAAAGTGTAATAATTATGTTGAAAGAGACAAAAAGTATTGAGTATGACCCATTTCACCCAAAGAAGGAACTGTCAAGTGAAAATGTGAATTCTAAAGAACACTGTACCCATATGGAAGAACACTTCACTATTTCATAAATAAAAGTGGCAGTCATCACTAACAGAAGGCTGCTGACTTTGGTTCAAAATCAAAACAAACCAACAAACAAAAAAGAAGTATGGATTTGAACACTACACAAAACATATATAACTTAATGAATTGCTTGAGAGTTAACTCATTAATATAATGAAGATAATTAACATAATACTTAGGTGTACTCCAATGTTCTGCTTCTTTCTTCTTTTTCTTCTTAAGTATAAATTAGAAATATAAATTAGAAATATTTTACATATTATAAATGTACACAATCAATTCAATATTGTGATAATTGGAAAAATGCAAGGAAAATAATTTTCTTTATTATGTTATTGTGTAGGTTAATTTACAGTTTTTGCTCTGCTTATATTGATTTTTTTTGTTTTTGTTTTTGGGTCACACCTGGCGATGCTCAGGGGTTACTGCTGTCTCTGTGCTCATAAATCGCTCCTGGTATGCACAGGGACCACATGGAAAGCCGGGATTTGAACCACTGTCTGTCCAAGATCTGCTCTGTGCAAGGCAAATGCCCTACTGGCTGTGCTATCTCTCTGGCCCCTATATTGATGTATTGTTAAATAACTAAGCACAAGTAACCAGAGAGGATAGCAGAGGCCAGTTCTCTGAGTGACCCAATCTAGGAACCAGGCAAAGATGAATAGCCCATAAATCATGTTATGATTCAGAAATGAACAAAAGGATCCAGACTAACCTCCTATCTGGGTGGGAAGGGAAAGGGACTACCAAAACAATTAATAAATTGATGTATATTAGAATACATATTTAAACAGGATGAAAAGTAGAATCCTAATGATTTCCAGCAGGAAGGGTCCCCTTAAATCCAGTGTTGGACCATTCCTGTCTCAATGTATCTCACAAAGCATGTCAAAAAGCATCGAATCAAAAAATCATTATCTTGCTCTTTTCTTTGTCCCACAAGTGTGATATTTTGCCAAGAATTTTCCTATACATAGTGCCCTCTACCTCTACCCAGGGCTACAATTTCAGGTGATCACCTAGTTGTGGTCTGTCTAGACATTAAATAATTAAATCTCCTTGCTTTCTCAACTAAAGATGGTTTCAGTGTGATTTATTAAGCAAACTCCATTACAACAATTAGCCACTAAAGAAAGAGGAAGATTGGAGAGGATAATGGAACTGTCTAAATCTCTTTGCTAATAAGTGGGCCAAGAATTTGTGCTCAGACCTTTTCACTCCTCAAGTATAACCTTTTCCTCTATTTTTCTCAGAGAGAAAAGAGGAGAAGGACTTTCAGAATTCCTGTGTAATGAAATCAAAACACTTTTCCAATAAAATACTTTAATTTTCTCACCTCTGTTCTGGAAGTTTCACCAGTTAAGTGCACTAGAAAGCAAGCTTTACTAATCTTGTTCAATATTATTGATATAAAAGGAGATTATTTTTTTGCTAAAGGAAGTTTTTCTTTAGAAGAGTAAAAGATCTTTATGTTCCTTCTCCCCAGGATTTTTATAGCTCTTGCTGACTGTCTAAAGATACTATCAATGGTGTCTTAAAAACAGATCCTAGTGGTTGTCATATATGGCACATTCAGTAGAATCCTTGATTTATGTGGTCAGTGTCAGTGCAATATATCAAGTAAAGACACAACAGACCCACAATCCAAAAGACTCATTTGAGTATTTACTCAAACCTACCTGTTTTGGTTTGTTTAGGGACTATTCCTGGCTTTGCTCATTCTTGGTAGGCTTTGGGTAAATCATGTTTAAGGATCGAACCCAGGTGGGCTGCATGCAAGCCCTACACACTGTACCATCTCTCTGATCCCACTTGTATATCAAACTCCTGTCTTAACAATATGATTTGAGTAGCACAGTAAGTTTTCCTGAATAGGCATCTATTTGAAATTTGATATATAATAATAATAGTATTTTTGATTTTGTCTTTTGTAGTCATTTTTGCTTCAGTGTACGGGCATTACCTAATTGGTTAGGGAGTGCTCACACTTTGTGTTAGGGATCGGACCAATACTATTGGGGATCAGGCAATTAAATCGGCAGCCTTGGGGTTAGAGTGGTAGTACAGTAGTAGGGCGTGTGCCTTGCATGCAGCTGACCTAGGACAGATGTGAGTTCTATCCTCTGCATCCCATATGGTCCCCTGAGTCAGGAGCGATTTCTGAGCACAGAGCCAGGAGTAACCCCTGAGCGACACCAGGTGTAGCCCTCAAACCAAAATGAAACAAAATAAAAATCGGCAGCCTTATACATACAAAATAGGCACTCCACTGAGTCACTTTGCTGAGTCTTTAAAAACTCCTTCAAAAGGATGTAGAAGAGGCCTCATACTGTACAACCTGGCTTCCTTTCTCATCTTCATCCCTTACCTGCCTATTTCCTGCAACCCAATCCCATCCTGAGACCACTCATTGAGAATAACCAGCCCTTTCCTCTTTCAGTTTTCCCTTCTTTGGTCCTTGTTCTGTCAATTTACAAGGCTTTCATTCTTAAGCCCAATTAAAGAGGATTTTCCTTGCGAGTGGAGGAGAGATCAATAATATATAACTCTGGTATTTTCACTTAAGAATCAGAATAGTTGAGGGAGTTTGAGAAAAAATATATTTCAGATAAGATTGATGGTAATTCCTTTGGGCTGCCGCACTCTGTACGCATCTACTTTTATGGGTTAAAAAGAACAAAATTGGGGAGCAGTCCGTTCAGATTAGAGACTTAGTGCTGAGAAATCATGCAATAATTAATATTACCAGTAGAGATAAAAAAGAAATTCACCTCTGGTCGAATATTTAGGGTGAAATTAATCAAGATTGAAGTAATAGGGCCAGTAGAATCTGAAACCTCATTATTTTGCCTAGCTGGTCAGCTTTCTTTTGCTTGGTACCCCTCCATCTGAAGTGCTGATGTTCATGGTGAGGCCAGATTTTTCAAAGCTAACATCCTTCTCTCTTGGCTTCTCACAGTCAGCATCTTCTGGAAGGAAATGAACAGCACTCAGGTGCTGGAATGGAACTGTTTTCCATTACTTTCTCCTTTTGTTTTTAGCTCTGAGGTCTATGAGCACATATTGGGAGATAATGTGGCCACAGAAATTGCCCAAGACATCAGAATGTGGCCCTGTGACTAGGTCATTAACATCCCCAGCAGACAGTTTCAAATGATTCAGTGTCTCTGCTTGCAGTGTGCTGACTGTATTTCTTTCCTTTCAAAGGAACACAATGGTCTGGCTGCACCTAGGGCCATTTGCACTTTGTAGCTAATGGGTCTCAGTGACCCTTTGCCTGGTTTGAAAGGAAACACCTCTAACAATACCAAATCTTGTATTTGAGAGCCTGCAGTCAACACCAAGAACCACTTTATGAACAATTACTGGTTTGAATTTGATAAATAGGAGAGGCATTATCAACTGCGTCCTAAACATGCGTTGTATTTTCTTCTCTGAGATGCCTAAATAATTTTAATGGTTTTTTTTTATTGAAATATAAACTATATATCATACAGTTTATCCATTTAAAATGTAAACTTCAATGGCTTTTCACATGTTTATGGTGCAAAAAAATCACTGTGATTAATTTTAAAATATATTCATCACCCTATAGGAATTTGTATATATTAACAGCCACTTTTTAATTCTCCCAACCCTCTGAGCCCTAAGCTATCTCTAATTTACTTTTTTGTTGCTATAATGTATTTTTAATTGGTTTTTTTTAAACCAATGAAGGAAAAATCTATAGCTCAGGGACTGAAAAATACAGACAGTATTAGGACAAGGGTCAAGTACAAGGCCCAGAGCTAATGACAGTAAAAGTGAGGGCTCAGCATTTAGGAAGACAGGCTTAGAGTTAAGCCCTGGCTCTTCAAATGCTGTTTGTGTGTTTTCAGATAAGTTAACCTCTATAACACTCTCTCTCTCTCTCTCTCTCTCTCTCTCTCTCTCTCTCTCTCTCTCTCTCTCTCTCTCCAGGATTGGATTGGGCACACCTAGTAGTGTCCAGGGGCTTTTCTGGCTTTATGTTTAGCAGTATTCCTGGAATATCATATATGCTCATTATATGCCAATTACTATTATTTTTTTTTGTTACTCATAAAACTACCAGCAGGATTTTGTTTTCTTTAATAATAGCCCACCACAGCTTACCTGTTCCTATTTACTTTTTCTAAGATGTCATCCCTTCACAGATGAATTTCAAGAATAACTATAGAGTATGGAGATGAAGAATGAATGAAAATTGAACAAACGGAGAAGGCAACAAGAAATTCGACTGTAGTTTGAAAAAGATCTCTGTAAGATATAGTTGGTTTGCAGGAGCTTCAGCAATAGTACAGCATGCAGGGCATTGGCCTTGCATGTGACTAACTGGGGTTCATTTCCCAGCATTCCATATGATTCCCTGATTCTGTCAGAAATGATTCTTGAGTGCACAACCAAGAGTAAAATCTGAACACTGCCATGTATGACTCCAAAACAAAAAAAAAAAAAGAAAAGAATAAAACAAAACAAAGAGGATATAGTGGGTTTGCAAATATTTGTAAATCACTAGGAACCAGAAAATGGAGGAAAAAGTGGAGACTCCAAATGGCAAAGGTACAGGACAAGTGGTGTGGCAGAGCCTCCTGAAAGTGGACATAACCTATGAATAAACTGGCAAAACACTATTTAATGTCACAACTAAGAAAATAATAAGCCATATTGTGTTACCTTGGGTTTCTCTGAAAACAGACTGAGATGAAGGCATGAGTGTGTGTAGTTGAGAATTCTTGGGAATGTGATTCCAAGGACTAGGCAAACAAATAGGAACAGAAAGAAGGGAACTTTATTCAAGGTTTATTCCACTTTACCAGGGGTTTTTTAGAACCTCATCAAACCTGTTTCAAAGTGACCTCTTAGGTCCAAAAGGGAAAGATTTAATTATTTTATTTTATTTTATTTTATTTTATTTTTTGGTTTTTGGTCCACACCCGGTGACTGTCAGGGATTACTCCTGATTATACACTTAGCAATCACTCCTGGCTCAGGGGACCATATGGGTTGCCTGGGATTAAACCAGGGTTCAATCCTGTGTCCTGGGTCAACTGTGTGTAAGACAAAAGCCCTACCGCTGTGCTACCACTCAGACCCAAGCATTTATTTTTTAATTTCTCTTATTTTCTAAGTCAAAGGTGGTTTACTGAATTAACAGCTTCATAATTATAGGATAAGCAGCTGTGAATCTGAATAGATTCCAATGACTTGTTTCTAAGAATCTGGCTTATGTGGAGACTTGGGCCATTGTACTTGGGTAAAGACTGTCACAACTTGCAGAATTGACACCACCTAATCACTAAGTTAAGAGGTAGAACTAAGAGGATAATAGTGACAGAAAAGAGAGTTCCAAAGGAGAGCTCTCATTCTGCACGATTATAATACACCAGGCCCTCTTCTAAGTACAATGTTATGTGAACTCATATTATCCTCACAACTGACTTGCATTGAAAATAAAAAAGAAAATGGAGATTCAAAAACATACTCAACCGGAATAACCCAATGAGGTTACATAGCTGTCAAGAAGCAATATCAAGAATTGGGATTTAAAATTATCAGTTCTTGGGGCCAGAGAGGTGGCGCTAGAGGTAAGCACTAGCCAAGGAAGGACTGTGGTTCGATCCCCCAGCATCTCATATGGTCCCCCCAAGCCAGGGGCAATTTCTGAGCGCTTAGCCAGGAATAACCCCTGAGCATCAAACAGATGTGGCCCAAAAAAACAAAAAAAATAAAAAATAAAAAAAGAATTATCAGTTCTTAATCATAGCTCTGCACATCCCCAAGAGAAAAAGATTGTTTGAAATTAAGATAATGCTCTCTCTGCCTGTATGTATAAACTCAGGAATATCCCATTCATTTACACCTCTCTGATTCTTTCCTTTCAACAGTCTATAAACAACCTTTACCTAGCTGTAGGTCTACTTTATTAATTCTTCAACTTTCTATGACCCTGCTTAATTTCTACCACCTTGTTACTGAAGAAAAAACCCCCCAAAGACTTCCAGCTTAATTATTTCAGGTTAACTTTAAATATTTTTGTAAGCTAGATCTGATTTATTTTTCACTTAATTCTGTTGAGATTATTTGGTGAACACCAATGAGGCATTTTCAAAGTGTATGTGAGAAATTTAGCTTAAACTAAAAAAAATAATTTAAGCAGTTAGGTACACTTGGAAAAAAACTTAAATTACCTAAGTCTGTATATATATACATATGTATATATTTTTTAATTTAAGTTTTTGGTAATAGGAGATTAAACCCTGGACTTCCAAGACTACCACGTAACTTAATTTCCAACACTGTCTATGTTTATATAACATCTTTCAGTTAATAACTAATATATCTTAAAGATATTTCTAGATCTTTTCTCTGGGTGGAGATATTGTCACATCTGGCTTTTCATGTTCTGCAATTCACAGGGTCTTTTTTTATTTTTATTTTGATCATATTGGCTTACATATCTTTCACATTAGTATTTTAGGTACATATTAACATTGAATCAGGGGAATACCCACCACCAAATTTGTCCTCCCCCCACATCCCCCATTCCCTTTCTGCAACCCATATCCCCCACCATCACCCCCCGGGCTGCCAGAGTAGGTGGTCCCCTCTTTGTCTAGCTTACTATCAGTGATCATACATCTGTTTGGTCCTGGTGCCCTCCCTTGTTTCTCCCTCTATTTGAGAGGCTAAGCTAGATAAGTCGAGTTATGTGGTTTTGTTTGAGGGAAAGAAAAGCAATAGCAAGTGGTAAAGAATAAAAAAAATTTTTTAAAAATTAAAATATGCTGAAAATGGGCGGAGTCCTTCTAGTGGCTATCAACCTCAGTTTGAGAGAAGACATGAAAAAATTAATTGAAATACCATAGCAATACAAAAATAAATGTCAAATTAAATATCCAGTGAGCCCTACAGCAAAAAAGAGAAGCACCACACAATAGTATCGGTTCTGAAATCAAATTATGCTGGAGTGCAAAAAGAAAGAGAAAGATAAGATAAAATAATATAAAATAAAAGGGAGACATCAACTTCAATATCTACACCAAAATAAGGACGTCAAAAAAACTATCAATCAATACATAAATATATATGTGGAAAAATGATTGTTTTGTGCTTTTTTTCCTTTTTTTTCTTTTTCCCCCTGCATAGGCACAGTAACTATTGGGGATATTATAGAGGGAATTCCCTTGGCCTAGGAGATACAAGGTTTCTCCATCCCTGTAGTATACTGTCATGGGATTAGCTATAGACTCCTTGCATGATCATTTACTCTCCCCTCGGTGCTTTTGTGGTGTATGGAAGAAAGACTTCTGCTTCATCATGGATGGTAAAATCAGACCTCTGTATCTAGAGATCTTGGTGACTGTGCAGCTCAAGGAATGGAGCTTATGATGAAGGCTTTCTTTGGATTCTAGCAGTTCTGCTTCTTCAGTGTCATTTTAATTCATCTTCTGTAGTTGGTGTTCTTGGTCATTATGTTGCTCCTAGGATGGAGCCTGGGATAGAGTCTTTTGTTATGTTTCTGGAAGACCAGTTCACTTGCGGTTATCTCAGTCAGACCTCTGGAATTGGAGATCTTGTTTGTTGAACAGATTGTAGACCAAAAGCTAGATTACAGCTTTTTGTTGTTGTTGTTGTTGTTGTTGTTGGTCCCGGGATGCATACTGTCTAGTCCTGGTTGTAACAACCAGTCATCTGTATATAGCAATCTTGGTTTTTGCACAGATCAAAGGGTGACATGTCTTCTGATTTTGTCTTATCGTTGGCTGGTGAGGAAGGATAACTTGCTCTTAGCTCTAGTTGTTCCCATTTCCTCATTGTCAGGTTATCAATTTAGAACTGGCGTATGTTGGCATCAGAGCAGCATTATGAATGCCCTGGAGGGGATTTGGTTCCTTGAGCTGTTGTGGAGATCTCTGTCATTTCTATGTCTGGGATCCAGGAGTCAAGGCTGGACGGTCGGTACCTATTTCCCTGGAGTCTAGGTTGGTTCCACATTACATACATTAAGGGTGGGAGATGTCCCTATGTTGTAAAAAAGTATAAGTTCTTATCCCTAGTAGATAAGAGCTTGTTTATACAAAAATTTTACACGTAAAATTCCCCCTATTTTTAATATGCCTTTGCAGGAAGAATGGTGCTACATTATATTGCTGGTGGATTTGGGGGTGGAGAGAGAAGAAAACAGACCCATGACAAAAACTAAAAATATATATGCTCAGACATATCTAAAGAAAAGAGTTTCTTAAAGAAAAAAAAAGATTAAATAAAAGACATAGTTAAAGGAAAGAAGTGGGGCCAGGAGGGATAACATGGAGGCAAGGCCTCTGTCCTTCCTGCAGAAGGACGGTGGCTCACATTCCGGCATCCCACATGGTCCCCCATGCCCACCAGGGGCAACCTCCGAGCACAGAGCCAGGAGCACCGTCCGAGCGCCACCAGCTGTGACCCAAAAGAAGCATAAAACAAATCAAATCAAAAACAAAAACTAGAACAAAACAAATAAATAAATAATAATAATAAAAAAGAACAAGGGGAGAAAAAGAAAAAAAAAACAAAGAAAAAGGGAGAAAGTAATACAGGAGATTACATTTGGGAGAAACAGTATAAGAGGTAGTGTTATATAGGTCTATACTTATGATGATAGTATAGGCTTCTCCATTGTCTTTTGAGATTTCCTCGTGAGGTGTGAGCTCCAGGCAGGGAGGTCTTGGGTAGAGTTCTTGCAATGGGAGTCCTCTTGGAGCTAATCTGGTATTAAGCCACAGTCCACATTAGGGAGAGGTGACTAGGCGGGCCACACCGCATGAGTCAGTCGGGGTGTTGGTTGTATTTTCTTGACGGGAACGAGGTGTGAGTTTGAGTGGATGTCTCTTCACTTGGGTACCGGGTACTGGTTCGTTGGTGTAGGAGGTTGGTCTTGATGCCTAATGGGTTAAGAACTGAGGGTGATGAGTTATAACATGGTGGGGATATCGGGGATTGGATTGAGGGGTGAAGGGATAGTCAGGTTTCTGAGGGGGAGAGAGGAGATAGTTCATGGGAGGGGTTATATAGGGTATAGGTATGGGTTGTTTGTGGTTTAGGTTTGTCTCTTAAGGAGGATTCCTATCTCTGTGTTCTCCTGCCCCCATATAAACATATGGAAGTTAGCTTAGGTATATATTAATGTAGAAAGGTGGGGAGGGCAAGAGATACGCTGAGTACAGAAAGATAGGTAGGTATAGTACTTGTAAGGAAAGGAAATAATAGATCAACTTTTGGATATGTATAGGTTTCGTGTCTCGAGTACTAACCATTGTGTTAGTGAGGTCTATCTATATAGGTGTTTACCCTTTGCAGTATTGTCCGCAGCACCCTTTGTATCAGCTTTCTTTCCTTTCCTATAAAGGAGGTAACCATGTGGTTTTTATTTGACATGGATTGAATTGATGGTAATGAGAAGAAGGTGGAAGAAGAAGGAGACAAGAAGGGAGAAAAGGAAAAACAAAACAGAACAAAACAAAACCAACAATTAAACAACAACAACAAAAATATGAAGTAATGAGAAGAGAGGGTAAAAGAGCAAAGGCATGTTTGTTTGCTTGAATGCGTTCGATGCTTAGGCCCTGTAGTAAAAATCTGTAGGTCACGGTTGTTGCTTCGGTGGTCTGGCTGGTCATGCACTTCAGGTCCTAAAAGAAGGCATAATCTAGAGATAAAGGGTATGTAAAAAGAGTTTTATCCGGACATTTTCATGATGCAAGCTGAGTATGGTGCCTCGTGAATTTACAGATTTTAAAGCTTTCTCTTGTATGTGGTCTCTGCTCACAGCGACAGTAGAGGGCAGCAGAGTCCTTTCCACAAAGGCATTTTTCAACATAAGGGCTCTGCATAGTTTGAAGGCAAGCCACTTTCAGAAAGAAATAGCTAATGAGTCCTCCTATTTCTAGGATGGGACTTACTGCAATGGCATATTTTCTTTAATTAGGTAGATGGTTCAAATTTATGAAGAAAGCGAATTTGCGTATTTGAAATTTGTTATTTTAGCAAACTTGATTGGAAAAAATGTCTTATTTATTTGGTAACTCCATCTTCCTGATTAAATGTTTATTTTATCAGAGGTTTTGTTTTCTTCTTATTTGATTTATAGTTTACAGACTGGATAAGGATTGTTGGGCTGACATAGCTGATATTGATGATTCACATTTATTTGACCTACATTTTACTTATTCTGGGCTTTCAGGAATGAAAGTTGGTTTCTTAGGGTGGAACATTCCTATATTTATCTATAATGATTACTTTGAAGGAAAGATGCTCTAACCTTTAGCCTTTTATATGATTCTGAAATAGTGTCTGTGCTAATTCATTTCCATTATAGCAATAATAATTTTCCATAGAAAAGGTATATAGGAAACAAGTGATTAATACTTTTCTGGAGACAGAAAAAATGCTGACAGATTTTTCAATTATGATCATGAGTCATGAAAATACTTTCCCCAAGAACAGAAGAAAGAATTTAAAAACCCAGACAAATGTATTTTTGAAATATGGTAAGGGTGTATCTAAGGAGTTATAGTCTTTTGGTCACGGTAACCTTAGAATCATCTCTTAGGTAGAACATTAGATTAACTAGAAACTTTAGGGTGTTTTGTTAACTTAATTTATTTTAAATTAGTTTTTATATTATCCAGACACATGACAATTACTTTTACTCTCCATATTTTATGGAGAGTAATTTCCTAAATTTCATTTAGGAAAAACAGCCCCAATACTTAAAACCAAAAGCAGGATTTGACTTTTGTAAACTCTATTCACAGTCATTATAACAATAGCCAGTGGAAGATTTTTGTTACTATTTATGGTCACACATCTCAAGCTGAATTGTGTGAGCTGTGTTTGAAATTGATGCTTAACTTTCAACTCTAGGTTTTGATATTTTCCATTCAATCCTAGGAATATAACCTTAAGAAATTGGATTCTCTAGAGATGGGAAAAGAAGATATTCAGCATGCCTTTTATATATAAAATGGGATTAAAGTGTTTCATCCTGTTGAAATTATTTACCATTGAATCCTCTGAATATAAATGTACTCCAGTGGCAATGAAGCTTAGGGCTGACATGTGAAGGAGACTAAAAAGATATTTATATTATTTTACATATGAGAAAAAGATGAGGAAAAATACAAAGAAAATATAAACTAGATAGAGCAGAGTTACCTATTTTGAATATCCCAAGACACTATTAGGGGAAAATTCTGTTTTTATGGATAATAATTCTATGCTACTTATATAATCAGCTGTTATTTTAAAACCCACAACTGGTTTAGGTTCTTCACATTCTAAATTTTTCCTTGTAGAATTATTATTTGAAATTTAATTGGCAGATAACAACTCAAGAACTACATAAGAAATTAATTGTATATATTAGATAAAAGTTCAGTGAGCCCTCCTTTAGATCAGGTGTGGTACTAGATACTGTGAGTGCAAAAAATGTGCCTAAAGGAATTCAGTCCTTCACATGGTAGACTGAACAAGGAATTTAAAATGTTAATTTAATAAGTAATTATGGTATAATATAAATATTTCAGGAACAATAATAAAGAGAAAGCAAATTCTGATAAATCTTTTATACTCGTTTGAATTTAATTTGAAGATAAGAATATCAATACAAATGCAAATGTTAGTTGATATGCTTTTAATCACAAATGAAATTTGAGTAGATTATTTTTGTAATAATAGTCCCAATTGTCTAGCTTTTATGGCTACATGACATTCCAGTTTTCTTGAGAAGGCATGTTTTTTATTGACTAGTTTTGGGATTCTTCTACCAAAGCTAAAGTGAGCAAACATTAATAAAAATATTTTTAACTAAATTTAATTTGAATATGGAGTAAATTACATGTAAATAGGCTATTCATTACTCTTAATTTCTGAAGTAAAATCAGATTAGGTACTATTAAAAAAGAAAATTATATATATGTGTATATATATATATATATATATATATATATATATATATATATATATATATATATATATATATTTGCACTGTCATTTGACAAAAACTGCAATAAATAGGTCTAAAATTTGTGATTCTCCATCCCCTGATACAGGGTTTTATTTTCTGGCAGCCAATATTATATAACTAAAAAAAGAGTAGAGAACTTTGGTAGGTAAATTTAATATTTGTTTAAGATAGTTTCTTCTTTTTTACACATAAGGACTAGATAACAAAGCCTGGATTAGTCTAGAATAGTAAGTCTAAGAAATGAATGACACCTTTAAAGAATACAGATATTGTAGAGAGATAGGAATAGGATTTGGGGATAATTATGGGGACGACCCCTAAACTTGTTACATGTTTCCTGGTCACCCCCTCCTAAAACTAATCTATAAAAAAGCACAATTTTACTACTGAATGTAGCCCAGAAATATATCAAAGCATCCCCTAATAATGTTAGGCAGACATATTTCTTTGGAGGCTTCCACTCTGTCACTTGAAATTGTGCTATATCCTTTCAAATACTTGCTTTGCTCTTGCTTAAACTGTCTTCTCTCGGTAATTTCTTTTACAACCCTACATCTTGGACCCAGTGAGTTCTAGTTTTGAGAACCTCCCCCAAATTCTTCACTAAAAAATACACAAATATACAAACACTTTACAACCTATTTATACATACATACATACTTACACATTCTTTTTTTGTCTGAGTTCCTAGAAAATCAACCTGTTTCCTGTTTGTTCTTCTCCATTGCTCTCGAAAATTTAATAATTATCCAGGTGATTATGACCTTTGTAGTGTTAGAAGTTGGGAGACAAAAAATTAGAAAGACTAAGGCATGAATCCTTCACCTCTAGCTTGCTAAGTAGGAAAGGCAGATACCAGAAACCATATCTTTCTTGCTAGGAATTTCTTTATTTGCAATTCCAGAAAGACAATAATGCTATACATTGTTATATAAGCATTCTTTGTAAATAATTGAAAAATAAAAATGTATAGTGCTCTGCGACTCCACAATTTGGCTTTACTTGGAAATAGGGCAAATGAAAATATCTGTGTTCCAATAGGGGGATGTAAAAATATAGACACAATGTTTGTGACAATTAGATGGGTCACTAATATACTATTTATAGTCCCTAAGATAGTGTGAATTACTAAAAAGTTAGCATTAGTTATGATTATTCCCTTTTGATTTCCAATTATGAGCCTGACCTCAAATTAATTTACTCTAATCTGAATTTCTTTGTTTTTTATTTAATCAATTATTTATGTTGAAAATTCTAGAAAAAGATTTTCAAAACTTTGCACTGTTGACAGTTTGGAAATAATTCTTTTAATTGGGGGACTATCTCATGGCATGCAGCTTTCCCTAAATACCATTAGCAAAGTATTTTTTCTCCTCATTGTGGCAACTTGTCTCCAGACATAAAGACAGATGCTCCCTGCCAGGCAAAATCACCTTGATTCCTAACCAGGTGAGGGTTGTTTTTGACTCTTTTTTGGTAGTGAATAAACCTCTGTAATGCTACTATGAAATTATATCTTCTTACTTCATCTAAGGTTGCCATCTTGATTCAAGACACTGACAACTCTTGATTGACTATTACTACCTTATCTCCTTGTGTAGCTTCATTCTAGCCCAGCCCTGACCCTCACTCAATCATGCAAGTGGCCTTCAAGCTGATCATTAAACATATAGTGCATGATTATTCCAGCTTTTACCTACAGAGAGTAAGAATTCTCACTTTCTCTGGGCTTCTTCCCTTCACTTCAGTCAGGTTTTTGCTCAAATGTTCTTTTTGAGGTAAGTTCTTTTCAATCTGCCCCCAATTCTGGCAACTTGGAAACTTTCGAATCCCTCACTTTCTGTGTAATTTTTTTTTCAAAGCATTCTCCTACAACCAAACATTATATATGTTTTTTTATTTTATTTTCCTTTATTTATAAGGCACTAACTGCATGAGAATAAGAATTTGGAAACATTGATTATTCCAGAATCCCAAAACATTTGTACTGTGCTTGTCCTTAATGGACACTCAAATATTTACCAATGAATAAGGACACATTATCAATAAAAACTTTAAGTATCTGTAGTAAAGTATACATGGCATAAAATTTACCATCTTAACCACTTAAGTTTACATTTTAGTTTAGTTGTTTTTAAACATTCACATTTTCGCACAATCTTTATAACTTTTGATTTTACAAAACTGACATACAACATTCACTAAGCAACTATGCTTATTCCCCACTTCTTCCTAATTCCTGACATTACTATCCTACTTATGGGCCACTTTAATATCACTAGTCTTAATAGCTCTTCTGTGCAGAATTGCTACAGAACTTGTCTTTATAACTAATTTATTTTCCTTACCAAAATGTTCTCATTTGTCATCCATGCAACAGAAGTACTTTCTTTTTAGAGTAAATAATGGAGCACTATAGGAGAACACACATACATCACCACATTCTCTTTATCTATTCATCTCACATTGGAAAAAAATAGAATTACTCAAAATCATATGGTGATTTTATTTCTATGGAGATTTCCTTTGAATGACCACCGTGTTCTTTTTCTTTCTTTATTTTTTTTGTTTTTTTTTGGGGGGGGGGCCACATCCGGTGACACTCAGGGGTTACTCCCGGCTATGCACTCAGAAATCGCTCTTGGCTTGGGGGACCATAAGTGATGGAACCACAGTCTGTCCTACACTAGCGCGAGCAAGATAGGTGCTTTACCGTTTGCACCACCTCTCCCGCCCCTGTTATTTTCTTAATGTGGGACCATTTTACGTTCTCATCACAGTGTACATGAGTTTCAATTTCTCTGCACTCTCACCTACACTTGTCTTTTTCCACAGGTTTGGCTTTCTCAGGTTTCTGAGAACTCTGTTGTTCTCAGAACTTGATACTAACTCTATATTCAGGGACTATTCATGGTGGTGTGCAGGGAACCCCAATGTAGTACCTGGGATAAAACTGGGATTGACTACTGTTTGTCCATTTCCTAAAGGTATATTTTTTAGGTGGTAGAAGAGGGATTTGGTTTGATTTTGATTTGAAGTCATATCCAGTGGTCCTAATGGTTTACTCCTTGCTCTGTGCTCAGGGATCATCCCTAGAAGTGGTATAGGAACTATACATGGTGACAAGAACTGAACTGGGTCACCTGCTTGCAAGGAAAATACCTTACCTGTTGCATCAGCTTTTTAGTTCTTTTTTGGTTGTTGTTTTATTTTTTTTATAGTAGTCAGCATAATGTATGTGAAGTGGTATCTCACTATGCTTACTTTTCTTTTCCTATTATTGAGTATATTTTCATGTACACCAACAGTACAACATCTAGGTCCTTCTTTTCCATTATGATTTGTAGTGTCCTATAAATCTTGACCTTTCACACCTACTTCCTATCTTACACTGACACCTCAGGAATCTGCATTATCTTTCTTACTCTGAATGCAGCAGAGTTTCTTAGTTGGTGAGAGAGGAGACTATATCTTTAAGTAATTGAGACTTACTTAGAAGAATGAATTAAGTTCCATTTTTGTCATACTCTCTGATACCAATCTTTATGCTCTACAGGCAATTATCTCACAGCAAAGTTACAAGAGTAAACAATTAAATGTTCAAATTAGGATGCTTATTGGTAAGACTTTGCAAAGCTCTCTGAGTAGATGACTCACTCAGTTGAATTATTTGTGTAATTCCAATGTAACACTTGTCAATCAGATGTTTAATCGAAGAACAGGGTTTCTTCCCCATATATTTCTATTCTTGTGGATCTTGAAACATCTCAACTTTAAAAGTTTTTTCAGTTACAGATTTACTTTACTGATAACTTGTATACATGTTCTATACTAATTAGAAATTTATCAGCAAGAAAATATGGAGCATATTTGTATGAGCTATAAAACCTACCACGGATAAATAATAAAATATTTCATGTTTTCATTACCACTTCACATTTAGCTTTGATAAATACCCTTAAGAAACTCCAAAATGCTTCCTAAACAAATATTAATTTGTGCATATGAAGTTCTAGACTGATCTGCTTATGACAACTCATTCCTTTCAATGTTTGATCTTTCTGCACTTATAGCCTTAAAGTTGTGTTGTTGCAACATGATAGTTATATCATGACTATATAAATTTATACATATACTAAGCCTCAAGGAGCTTCAATTATTGTTCTTCCAGAAAGTGAATGGAATAATCATCTATTTTTAACTGTTTTCTTTCATAAATTATCTTCTTAAATTCTTCCTTTTTTCTCCATAAGTTACAATTTTTTTTATTTTAGTCCCCGAAGAAGTTTTGCTATTCTGCAATAGTTCCTCTATTTCTTTAGCCTTTAAAATTAGGTGCTGATCAAGAATCTGTATAGTTCCCTGTTTATTTTCTTTACAATCTGGCTGTTCATTTTAAACTTCTATTTCTATATCTCCTATAGGACTCGTTTTCATATCACTGAGCTGAGGTTTTCCTGAATTTCCTAATAGAACAGACTAGATATCTCTCCAAGGCTTCCATGTCACTATAAACCCAGTCTAACCTGCCTTCTTACCTCTTTTTTATTTTGGGTTATTGCAGTCAACCACTTCTTACCTTAGTTTACAAAAGTTAAATATTCTTTGACTTTAATTTCCACTTTTCCACAGAGACTGTGTAAAGCATTTACATGAAAATGATTTTGTTTTAGACTAGAAAGTCAGGTAAAGTTTAAAAAAAAAGTGGTTTTGGGGTTGGTCAGTACCCTTACTTAGGAAGAAGATGATGCTAGGGGGAGGAAAAAAGTTCTCCTAAGGATGAAAGATGTATGAAAGCTATATTTTAGGGAGATGAGAGTTTCCTGGATTGCCTGGTATGGTTTATAGAAAGGGAAAGGAATTTAAATTATATAGAGTACAGTACTGAGTTGAAAAGAAGTTTGTAAAAAGTCTGACTTGAAGTGAGAAGTATTTAGAAACCATCAAATATCTACTAGTTAAAAAAATTGAGGGTGAGGGAGATTGCACAAAATTCTGGAGCATATGCCTTGCCTAGAGGACCTCTGGATTTGGCCTGTAGTATCATATAGCCCCCCCCTACCTCCCCAAGTCTACTGAGTTAAATTTACAAACTTTTTTATATTCAGTGTTTTTTCTTCTCTTTCACTTTTGAGGGCCAGCGAGGTAGTATAGTGAGTAGAACATGTGTCTTGTACATGCTTACCGTGGCATCCATGTGGTCTTCTAATATCTGCTAAGAGTAATTACTGAGCACAAAGCTATGGGATAGCCTTGAACACCATAGATGGGACCCTCAAAAAATCCTAAAGAAATAACAACAACAAAAACACTATTATTGAGCAACTATCATTATGCCATCAACTCTCCCATAAAACATTTAAATATATTTAAAGTAACAAAACTCAAAGAAAAAGAATAATCCATAATCGCATTTAGGATTGTTTCCAAACATGCTCAATTTATTACACAAAGCTTCTTAGGAACAGTAAATAGAAAACTGAACAAAGTGTTGTGGCAACTTATAAGAAGAGAGAATAGAAGGAAGATAGGCAATTCTCCTCAGAAGAAATGGGATTTGGTAGCAGAATAGTGAGCAGATGGCACTTCTCTGTTTCCTTTCCTGTTCGTTTTGCATCAACCTGATTTATTCCCTATTTTTCCTGATGAGAAATATTTTAATTTTAAGGTCTAGTGATGGAATACTTTCTACCAATCCTATAATTACCACAAAAAGGAAAGAGGTACACTTTCACTGCTTTGTTCAATTTGGGTATGAAAGGTTTTATGGAGGAGTGATTTAGGGGTAACATTACCAGAAGATTTAATTTTCCAGAATAAAAACCTATTGTATGTGTCCTCGTCTCTCCAATGCTAACACAGTAGCATAAAAACTGAGGGCTCAAAGTTCACTATATTTGTTAAGAGTAAACAAGGTAAGGGCACTAGGGAAGAGAGGCACTTTTCTCCTCTCCCAAACATTACACAACTGATATAAATCAATTTCTTTGCATTGGATTTGAGGTCAGGCATTTGAGCCTATGTTTATAAAAGGCAAGTCACAATATCCAACCCTGAATAATTCATGCTGTTTGTAATAGCTCCTTTAAACTATACTGTTAAACTTAAAGATTAGCTTTTCATTCCACTCCTTAATTAAAGCTTATTTTCACTTAACTTTGAACAGTTCCTCAAGCTGTATCATTCAACTATTTAATTCAGCCTTTTCTGGACTAGGAAGCAGATTGCTGTTAGTTCTTAGCCTGTTATATTATTCAACATCTTCGTAAATGATGAATAGACTGAAAGCTTAGAATGTTGTTTTCTAATTTCTCAGGGGTCTCTTTACCACCTCATTTTCTTTTCATCAAATGTTATTTACTGAGTCACTCTAATCAACTGCTATGGTATTGTTCGTTTCTGTGATTTTAGCAGATGATAAATGTCAGCACAAAGAGGGAAAAGATCTAAACTTCAAATTTAATAATATTATTTGTTTGAAATTGGCTCCACTTTCATCATACTGAGTGTCACAGGGGGTAAGACCTTTATTCAACCATCTTGCTAATATCTTTGGGGTCCCGATCAGTATCAGTAGAATTTACCATGTGGCAAGATAACAAAGGATTTCAAAGATTTTATAAAGAAAACAATCCATTAGCTGTTGTAAAACTCACATTATATTCAGTCTTTTATAGATACAGTACACATATTAATGTGTAATCTACCAAAGACATAAAGCAAACATTAAATTAATGTTATATAGAGATTAGAAAGAAATAATTATTTCTATGTGTAAAGCACCAAAATAAAAATGAAAGTCACAGAAGGAAAAAATGTAGAAAGCAAGTTTCAGAGTGCCTTTGCAACAGCACTTATAAAGCAATTGGAGCAATCGTTCATGATGAATTCAGTTGTATCTCAGAATTCTAAATACAGTTTACCAGAAAGACACTGTCAGTCTTAAGCTGTCATGTCCAAGGAAAACTTTTAACTATCTCTAAAATATTTTACAAATTATATTCCTAGATGGGTATAAAGTTAAAGCTAAAGGTCAACCCAAGAGGATGTCTTAGGGGCCAGAGAGATAGTACTGTTGTTAGCATGCTTGTCTTGCATAAAGATAACCTGGGTTTGAGCCCTAGCACACACTTTGTACTGTGAGCCCACAGAGTTGCTCTGTTTGTTTGAATGAGGTAAACAAGAGATACTATGTGTTAAAATCTAAAACTGTAGCCTTGCCCTTTTTCTATTACTTGAGCCCTAAATGTTTGTTCATTGATTCTCCCAATTATTTGATGTGATTAGATTATTTCCTTGTTGAGTTCTGTCAGTACCTTGTATATCTTATATATTTTCCCCTTATCTGATGGGTATTGGGTAAAAGGCTTTTCCCATTCTGTGGATAGCCTCTGTATCCTACTGTTTCCTTTGAAGTACAGAAGCTTCTGAGTTTAATGTAGTTCCATTTGTTTATCTTTGATTCTACTTCCTTAGACAGTGATGTTTCTCTCTTAAAGATGCTTTTAGATTCAATGTCATGGAGTTTTTATTTTTGTTGACTATTATCCAGGTTGACTTCTCAAGGGATGATAGGGTATTGAAGACTCTCACAATTATTGTGTCTTTCTTCAAATCTATCAGCAATTGTTTTAAATATTTTGCTGACCCTTAATTGGGTGCATATATGTTTAGAATTGTGATTTCTTCCTGTTTTACATATCCTTTGGTTATTAAGAAACTTCCATTTATGTCTCTTATATCCTTTTAAAATCTAATGTCTATGTGTGTGTGTCATCTAATATGAGTATGGTCACTCCAGGCTTTTTTTAAAAATATGGTTCTTATCTTGAATGATTATTCTCCAACCTTTGACTTGAGTCTATGTTTGTTCTGACTTCAGATGGGTTTCTTGTAGGCATAAAATAATTTATTCAGTATTTTGATCCATTTTACCATGATGTGTCTCTTACCTATGTTTTTAGTCTATTAATATATAGAGAGATTATTGTCATGAAATTTGCTGGTATATTTTTGTAGAAGTTTTGTGTGTTTATTGGGTCTGCCTTGCCTTAAAGTAGACCCTTCAGTATTTTTAAGGCTGGTTTTGACTTTGTAAAGTTTCTGAGCTGTTTTATTTATCTGGGAAGCTATGTATTCTTCCTTCAAATCTAAATGTAAGAGTAGCTGGATGAAGTATTTTTGGGGATACGTTCATTTCATTGATTTTTTTCCCCAGTATATCTCACCACCAATTACAGGTCTGAGTATTGCTTGTGACAGGTCTGTTGTAAATCTTAAGGGTGATCTTATGAAAGTAATTTCCCTTTTTGATTTTGCTGCTTTCAGTATTCTATATATATCTGTGATATTCATCATTGTGACTAGGATGTGTTTGGAACGGTGTTTTTGTAAATCTCTTTTAGCTGGTATTCTTTGGGCATGCAGGATTTGGTTGTATGCAGTCTTTTTTTTGGGGGGGGGTGTCACACCCGGCAGTGCTCAGGGGTTACTCCTGGCTCTACACTAAGAAATCGCTCCTGGCAGGCTCAGGGGACCATATGGAATGCCGGGATTTGAACCAATGACCTCCTGCATGCAAGGCAAATGCTTTACCCCATGCTATCTCTCCGGCCCTGCATGCAGTCTTTAGTTCTGGGACTTTCTCTGTAATGATATCCTTGACTTTTGATTCTTCTTTGGGACTTTCTTACTGGGCCTCTGGGACTCTAATAATTCTTACGTTGTTTCTACTGACTTTATCCCAGTTTTCTATTTTCATCTGTCCACATTATTTGAGGATTTTTTCCATCATCTGATCATTTGTATTTTTGTTTCCATTTTCTTTATTTTTTTTTGGTTTTTGGGTCACACCTGGCAGCGCTCAGTGGTTACTCATGGCTCTATGCTCAGAAATTGCTCCTGGCAGGCTTGGGGAATCATATGGGATGCTGGGATTCAAACCACTATCCTTCTGCATGCAAGGCAAATGTCTTACCTCCATGCTATCTCTCTAGCCCCTGATTGTTTTAAGTCTCTTTTCCAACCTCCTCAGTTGGAGTTGTTATGCAGCTTATCTTTCAGCCTATTGATTATAAGTTGTACATTTTGAAAAAAAAATATTCAAATTGGTTTAGCTATAATACTTGATTTTGTCTTCCAAAAAAAATTTTATGTGTACAAAATGATGTTAAATATTTCTAATCTTTGACCTAATTATTTTACTCTGATGAATAAATTGAAAAGTGAAGTAAATTTATATAAACAAATATTGTTGCAATATTGTATATAATGATGTAAAAAATAGAAGTATCAACAGGTACAGAAACTATAGGGTGTTATGGGTGAGTGTGTTTTACCAGTGTTTTTATAAAAAAAGGCATATTAATATAAAACAGATACTCAAGCTTGAACATGCAACAGATTCACACACAGTGGAGGCCTGGTTCCTGAGGATCTGAATTCTGTAAACCTAGGTTAAGAACTAAAAATTTGCGTTTATAACAAGTCATAGGTTATATATATCTAAGGACCACACACATAGCACTTTAGTGTCAGAATTGAAAAATATATAAGAATATAATGTTAAATGGGAAGGAAGAAACCCTCTAACCACGAGCTAATGCTGGGAACAGGAGTGGAGGGAAGACAACACTGGTGGTGGGAATGTCCCTTACTCATTACTACTATGTGCCTTAAATATTACTGTGAAAGATTTGTAATTAATTTTGCCCTCAGTTAAAAAAATTCATTTGCTTGTTAATGCAACGCGACATTTTGGTGAAGTAGTTGTCAAGAATATGAAAGGACAAATTCACCTCAATGGTATTTCAGCTTAGGCTGCTGTTCTATGGCTCCAATGTTCTGGTTCTATAACATTTTCAAAACTATTTAAAATTTTTTTGAAAGGAAAAGGACAAGGGAAATATACAGATAAAATTTGCAAGATTGAAATTAGGGCCTATTTATGTACCTAATTAACAATGAATTCATTAGTTAGTTAAAAGGTAACTTTATTGTACATAGGTTTAAAGAGATGTAGATATGTAAATATATTTGTTATGGTATGAAGTCGGATCTCTAAAAATAAGGAGATAGGAACATTAAATGCTAAAACTACTGTATCATAAATAACATTGTAAATCATGATGTAATAATATAAAGTCTTTCCTTTTTTTTCTTTTAAGAATAAAGATACGCCTCACAAATTGAGGGGGAAATAATGCAGGGCACCAAGACCAAACAGTCATATGAACATTGAGTAGAAATAAAAAATGATCAGACTTGAACACCAAATCCAAAGCCAACTACAACAGAATCAATCCCCAATCTACAACAGGCTAGACACAGAAGGGACCACTTATACTAGCAGCCCAGGGAAGGGGGGCAGGTAAAGGAGGGGTGATGGGGAATGCATGCTAGGAACAGGGATTGAGGGAGGACAACATTGGTGGTGGGAATGCCCCTGGTTCAATGTCACTATATATCTAAAATACTACTGTGAATGATTTGTAAATCACTGTGGTCAAAATAAAAATTATTAATATAAAAAAAAGAATAAAGGTACCTAAACTTTAGCTTGTTTGGTAAGAGAGGTAGGCTATAGTGTTTACCAACATATCACTAATTCTTTTTAGTATAAACATAATGGTGGTACATTTTTTTCTTTAAGGTGCTTTGAATATTCTTTTGATTGGATATTTTACTTTTGTATCAGTTATCATATTAACAAACATATATGCAAAAATATTACATTTCATACTTATTTTATATTTAAGCCCATATCTTACTTAGTACTAAATGTCACTAAAACAAAGAAAAATATCTAGAGTTCTTGTCATCAACAAATCCTTAAAATACTAGCAAAATAAAATTGTTGAAACCTTTAAAGTATATTGATTTAAAAATTTACCCAGTACCCTGGTATTATACTATAACATGCAGCTACAGGACTGTGTATTCAAATATTACACTATCAATAGTCTATAAATACTTATATGCAGAAAGTTAGTAATTGTCATGAATCATTTAGTTCAGTCTCAAGTAAAAATATATCTAAAAATAATCCTGTCAAATAAATAATTTATAAATTCTTCAGAAAAAAAATAGGATCAGTAGGCTCCCTTGGGTATGGGTTCCCTTTACTCATAACATTAGAGTTGGTACAGTCCTCGGTTTGGAACATAATTCCTGGTTATTAAAATTAAGAAGATTTTTCGTAAGTGATATTTATATACCTATTTTTAGCCAGCCTAACATTAATTGACAACAAAAGAAATATTCATCCAACTTTGTCCACTGTGGTTCAAATTCCAGCATCCCATACGGTCCCCTAAGCCTTCTAGGAGTGAGTTCTGAGCATAGAGCTAGGAGTAACCCCTAAGCGCTGCCGGGTGTGACCCCCCCAAAAAATATTCCAGTTTGTAGGTTCAAAGACCACATGTCCTGATTTGCCTGAACCAGATCCCACTCTTTCCTAATGTGCAAGATTAGCTGCCAATAAGTCTCTTCATTCAGAAGTATTCTATTACAGACAATAAGTGTAGAATAAGGTTGCCAAGTAAAATACAGAAACAAATATTGAATGGAATACTCTTGTATTATGTTTTTTCTTGTTAATCTGAAATTCAAACTGTATAAGTTTTAAAAATATTCTTGTTTTCTGAATCTGGCTGTCTAGTTAACCCTATGGGATGGCTTTGATTAAGGGTTTTGTTTTTGATGTATCCACATAGGACCTTTATGCCTTGAGAATCCAAGCTCATTTCCTCCTCTGGACTAGGTTCTCATGATCTCTCTGGATTGCTCCCTTTTCTGTTTTTATAAGCCAATTCCTTGTGAGAAACCAGGTTGCAGAAAATACTAATTCAAAGATACTTTCTCTGACCACCCCAAAGTAGAAGTTTGTGTCATTTTAACATTACAATATAGTTATTATGGCTTTATTTCACTATTAGGGTGCATATTACTTGAAATCAAAGACTGTCTCATTTCTTTGTAACCATATATATACATACATATATATGATTACATGTGCCTATAAGAATATTTGAAAAAGAGTAGATGATCAATAATTTAATTTTGTTTTGTTTAGTTTTGGGGCCACACCCGGTGATGGTCAGGGGCTACTCCTGGCTGTGTGCTCAGAAATTGCTCCTGGCTTGAAGGACCATATGGGATGCCAGTGATCGAATCGAGGTTTATCCTCCTGGGTCAGCCATATGAAAGGCAAACTGCCTACTGTTGCGCTATCATTGTTAAATGGAGAAAAACTGTATCTGGAGGTTCTTGGCACTGGAGTATACAAATAATTCTCCCTAGACAAAAAATTTTTTAAGAAAGACCTAAGACTTGAATGTGCGCTCTTTCCAAATGTGCAACGGTAGTGCATATGGTAATAGTTTCATAAAGTATGTTAATCAAAGAAGCCACAAAAATCATTTAATTTAGGAGGCTCTCTTACCACCATCAAATACTGATTATATTTACATAGAAATTGACTCATTATAATGCAGTTGATAAACATTGCTAAAGGGAGAGCCTGTAGAAGTGTATTTGCCAGAGAATCTCTAATTCCAACTGCTGACAAGATATAATCATTTTAAAGATTACCACACACAAAAATGACATTCCTGTGTCATCTTATCTCCTTTCCTTAGAGTGGGAGGAAAGATGAATAAAGTTAATAAAAAAGCAACCATATTAAAAAGATAAAATGCTAAGTGTTTAGAAATGTATGAAGAGAGATATTGTGATAATGTCAAAACTAAGGGCCCAAAATGACTACCTGAAGTCCTAAAAATATATCTGTTTAGGATGTTAAGCAGTTAGAAACACTTTAAAATATGAGAAATAGCAAGGTTATTCCAGGCATAGTAAATGGATGTGTATATATGAATTTATTCTCAAATTGTGTATGAAGACAAACACACAGATGCTTACTATTTATATTTAAAATAAAGCAATGAGATGTATATATGTAGACATCCAAGCATACAATTGGGTGTCTAGTTTGCATTTTTCAGTGCATATTATTTAAAATAATTCTTCTCTTTGTTGATGCTATGGATACATTTATTTTTATTTATTTACTTAGGTTTCTGGAACATGCCTGGTTATTTTCAGGGCTTCTGGCTTGTGATCAGGGCTCAATCCTGTCTGGACTTTGGCAGAACATATATGGACTTTGGGGAGTATAAATTTCAAACTCTGGCCATCAGTTACTTTTAAGGCAAAATTCATACTCCTGTACTTTTTATGACCCATGCATTTAATTTTTTTTTTGGTTTTGGGGTCACACCTGGCAGCACTCAGGGGTTACTCCTGGCTCAGAAATCGCCCCTGGCAAGCCTGGGGAACTATATGGGATGCATGGATTTGAATCACCATCCTTTTGCATGCAAGGCAAATGCCTTGCCTCCATGCTATCTCTTTGACCCCTTTCTGGATTATTAATTGTTAAAGTAGTTTAAAAATTAGATTTCCCTATGGCCCTGTGAAATACAAATTAAAAATGACTACATATTCTCCTTTTTTGTAATTGTTTTTTTGGGATGCCGGATTCAAACCACCGTCCTTCTGCATGAAAGGCAAATGCCTTACCTCCATGCTATCTCTCCAGCCCACCATGCATTTAATTTTAATACAAACAGTTTCAGTGAATTTGGGCTGCAAATTGACCTGCTGAGGAGCCAGAGCTAAGACTGGTCCACAAGTGCCATTAGAGTCTTAGACACTCTCTGCCCTGCTCTGCTGTCAGGATGGGGCTTGTAGTTAAAAAGCTTGTGGCAGAGTGTAGCTATAATCTCAGAATAGAGCACACCCTTCAGCCTTCTCTTGTTCTGGAGAATATTTTGTGTTGAAGAAATGAATTCCTTTGATGCAAAAACTTGAAAGTTCTACTTTCAAGATTTTAATATTGGAGCAAGATCAAGAAAGTAATTTTCTTTCTTCTGATTTACTTTTCACTTTTACTCATATACATATGAAAAATTACAAGCTAAAATGAGAGTTTTAACAAATGACTGGGAATTGTAAGTAGTTCATAATTGCATAACGAGGATTTCTATAGATGTTGCCATCAGTTATAATAAGAAATTCAGTGATATATATCTATATACATGCATACATATATATAATGGCGTTCAAAATGTGTTCAAGATGAAGTAAAGATTGTTCAGAGGCAAACTAGAAATTACATTCTACAATTTAATACATTGATTTTCTATTTCAGTTTCTTTTCTTGAACAATCATTTAATTTTAAAAGACTATCCATTGAGCACCAAAGGATCGGGCTGACTTTTGTTTGACCCTGGATTATGGAAGATAAATCTTTTTTTGTTTGCTTCACTCTCTAATTAGGCCAAATCTCTAGCTGACTGCACACACATTTAAGATGGAGAGTGTGGCCTATTCCGTTATTCTCTCCCCCCACAGTAAAATTTAATACAAGAATAATACTATGTCTTTTCTCTCATGTAGAGCAACAATTATGTCATCTTCTACCTGAGGCCTATCTAAACTGCCTAGAGATTGGAGTCTAAAAATGATAGCGGGACCTCCCCATTGTGTCTCTGAGGCTTCTGGTGGCTGCTGATGTAGGGGACCTTCCCCTGTCTCCGCCCCTGGGACGGAATAGGAACTACAGATGGGAGGGGCTCTGGCAGAGGCCTGGAGGGGGCAGAGCTCCGCTGACTTCCACATAGGGGAGGAGGACAAGGGAGCCAGGCTCAACAGCGCCCTCCACCATTGTGGCCAAGTGCGGTACTGCACTGGCTGGCAACAAGAGGAGGCAGCAACTAATTAAGCTCCATTAGAGGGCACTCTAGAGGCCAAACCTCAGCCAGCCCACCCAACAGTCACACCCAGAGCTGCAATTCAGAGAAGGGATCCAGCCCCACACCACAGGGAGCAAAAACAGGCCAAAATTGGAAGGCACTGCTCTCCAAGCCACACCGATAAATGCCTAAAAACATGGGCAGAGTGAGGAGGACCCGAACAGCTGGAGACACAGAGAGAACTCCTACTAAGTTCCCAAGTCCACCAAAATGCACAGATCCAAGAGATCAAGATTTAAAAGCAGCCATGAGAAAGGAAATGCAAGCCCTGGTACAGGAAATGAGAGAATCACTAGCCACCGAGTATAAGAAGTCCATGGAGGAACTAATTAGCCAAATTAAAGAAGATCTGATACAGAATATGAGTGACTCATACAAAAGCAATTAAAGGAATTAACAGACACCGTAAAAAGCCAGATGAGCAGAATAACAGAGATGGAGAAGCACATAGTAGTACTTGAAGGAAAACTGCAAACCAAAAAAGGCCAGGAAACCAACAAGGAATTAAGAGGCAAGGCACTGGAAGGAAAAGTCCAGTACTTAATGAAAAGACAAAAGAAATAATCTAAGAATTGTAGGTATACCAAAAGGGGAGGAAACAGGGAAAGGGGAAGAACAAATAGTTAGGGAAATATAGCAGAAAACTTTTCCACCCTTTGGAAAGAGGACTCTGCAAATCCAGGATGTGAAGAGTCCCTAATAAAATAGACCCTAATAAACCAACACCAAGACATATAATAATCCAAATGGTAGAGAGAGAGAGAGAGAGAGAGAGAGAGAGAGAGAGAGAGAGAGAGAGAGAGAGAGATGAACTCTTTAAAGTAATAAGGGGAGAAAAGGAACCTCAAGTACAAAGGAAGGGACATAATAATCAAACCAGATCTCCCATTTGAAAAAATTCAAGCAAGCAGACAGTGGAATGAAAGACTGAATGAAAGAAATTTTCAGCCTAGGGTACAATACCCAGCAAAACTCTCATTCATATGGGATGGTAGCCTAAAAACATTTTCAAACAAAAACGATCTTGCATTATTTGTGCAAACAAAACCAATTCTAAATGACCTACTCAGAGATGAACTACACAATCCAAACACCTGATTGTAACAACAACCACCCTACAGAACACAACTGCACAACAACGCTTTGTCGATAATCTCCCTAAATGTTAACGGACTAAACTCTCCCATTAAAAGACACATAGCAGAAAAGTGGATTAGAAAATGATAGAGGGTGAGCTAGAGATGGGGAAAAACTAAGCAGGAACTTTAGAAATCTAGTTGGAGAAGAAACTAGAGGAAGTTAATAATGTACTAAATAAAAAAAGGATAGTAAGGAAACAACAAATCCTAGAAGGCAACATAAACTGAAAGTTGATTAGTATGAAGCATGCCATTATTAGGAATGCTGGGTGGGGTATAAGATAGGATAGGGAGGAATGTGGATAAGAGAAACTTTAAGCAACAGAACTAAGGATGTTGAGAGGGGATCTTTGGGCAGTGGTGGAGGGAAGCTGATCTCTTGTGACAGATGCAGTATTAGAATGTTTTACATGGTTTTTATTAATATTGTAAATATTGGAACCAACAATAAAATTGTTTTAAAAACTGTATAAAACAAACTTTCGATACTTAGACCTAGAGGCTCCTCAAATATTTTCTTATATTAGAACTTTCTCTATAGAATTCTGCAATATTGTGTGTAATGATAAAACTATATATCTGGAACATTTCCCCAATGTGACTAAATATGTTGTAGTTTTATTTAATATCCAGTGGCATTCATTGACTTTTTTATCTTTAAGCTAAAAATGTGGTGTTAATTGCCAGAGACTTCCTTCATTTTTGCAATTAAAATAAAATACTGCCATAAATATGTAATTATATGTATATATAATTGTTGGTTACCGTGGCCTGACAGTGGCTACTTCTGCAAAAACCTCTCTGCCATTTTCTAACCTTGCACCTGCAAGATGTCTACGTGCTGTTTTGCTACAAAGCCCTGGGCCAGCAGGAAGAATGCAGCCACTAAAAGTAATAAATAACCTTGTAGCCCAGAGGAGAGGAACACGGCCTGGTACCAGGAATGAAGTTATACTCCCCTAACCCACATCCTCAAGTTAACAAGGCATTCATTATTGTTTTTGTGCAACATTGTTTTTGCAAAGTTATTTCTTGAGAACTAGCCCCACCATTAATCTGTTAAGAGTTTAGGAATGTAGCTAAGCAGCCCCTACCCAAGGTCACGAGGTGTTTCCATGGAAACTGCTTATCCAGCATGACTTGCAAAGATGTATTGCCCCCTATCCCACTGCCCACTTTCCATATTTGGAAAATGATTTACTTTCTTTGTTTCACTTAGCCTGAGCTGTACTTATACCTTATTTGGAATAATGAAGTAGTTTGTGCGCCAAAAAGATGATTGAGATTGCCTTTTGCCTGCCCCCCTTTCACCTTCCCTATATAAGAAGGTGCTGAACCACATTAAATTGCCTTTGAACGGAATATCCTGTCTTGGGTCGTTTCTATTAACCTCTCTCAGATTTTTTCAAGGTGCGGTTGTGTGATCTGAGCTCTGCAAAATAAAGGTGCGGTTGTTCGTGAGCCTCTCAACCACTCTTCGCTGGCCGGGCCCCTCCGGGGGGCTTACAGGACACCCACATATAATGTTTTCTCTACCCTTACTTTTCTCATTTTGATGTCTGAGGTCTACTCACTTAGTTACAATGCACTGGTGACCACATTTGAGATGCCAATGGGATTTCACTGAGTGGTGTGGTGTGTTATTGCAAGAAACAAAATTGCAGTTAGATGCAGCTAGATGCCTACAGCTTCAACCCATGAGTTTTCTATCTGTATTTTATGTAGACCTCTTCCAACTTCAATTCAATAAAAAAATACTCAAGCTTATGAAAACAAGAAGAACAGTTTTCGGAGAGATAGCATGGAGGTAAGGCATTTGCCTTGCGAGTAGAAGGATGGTGGTTTAAATCTGGGCATCCCATATGGTCCCCTGAGCCTGCCAGAAGTGATTTCTGAGCATAGAGCCAGGAGTAACCCCTGAGTGCTGCTGGGTGTGACCCCAAAACAAAAATAAACAAACAAAAACAGAAAAAAACAAAAACACAGTTTTGGTAGTTTATTCCAGCATACTTGCCATATATCATTGTGCACATTGACCTTCCTATGAGTTTATGTGATAGACTTGTATACACATACTTGCTGTTTCTTTCTATGGTAAGAACAAACTACTCTTTAGCAAATTTAATTATTTTCTACAATATTATCAGTTTTAAACAATAAAGAATTTTGTGATTTCACAAATGGAAGATAGAACTCTGATTAGCATTTCCCTACCTTTGGTAAACAACATTCTAGTTTATGCCTCTGAGATTGCCTTTTGTAAAAGCAACATTTCTAAATGATATTTCAGAGTATGCCACCAATTGTATCATATAATATTTATCTGATATATATTTTCTGATCAAATTTTACATATTCAAATTCTAAATTTTCTTTCCCTTTTAATTATTTTTGTTAGTGTTTAACTGTGACAAGTTTAAGAGTTTAGTTTCACAACTTTTTGTACAGGACTCATTGCATCCATCTCTACAGTCTAGAGCCATTACATCATCAAAACAAAGCAAAACAACCCCCAAAACCTTTTACCCTTCTTAACACACCTTCCCCTTCCTCTAGTAACGATCAGAGCTTAAAGTAGCCCAAGAGTTAGTTTCAGGGATTGTGTGTGTGCATGTATGCATGTGTGCGTGTGTGTGTGTGTGTGTGCGTGCGTGTGTGCATTTTCAGTTCGTTACCTTTAATTATTTACCATCCACATATAAATGAGTGTTCTTGTTTTCTATTTTGAAAATATCTCAAACTTACAAGAACTACAAGTACTTGCAATTACAAGACTGGAGAGATAGTATAAGAGGGCAAGGTGCTTGTCTTGTATAGTATAGCTAACCCTACCTTGATACCAGGTACCACTTATCCTCAGTATAATGAGGAGTGATCTCTGAGCACAGTCCTGAGTAAGCCCTAAGTCAGGAATAGCTTCTAATTTTATATATTTTGTAACATACAATTTACCACTTATTTTAGTGTTCACTTTTTGCTTATATGAATGCAACAGATGTAATTATTTTATATATGTATATGTATGTATGTATATATATATATATACACATGTATGTATGTATTGGGTTTTGAGCCATACCCGGTGACACTTAGGGGTTACTCATGGCTATGCTTCAGAAATCTCTCATGGATTGGGGGAACATATGGGAAGCTGGGGGATCGAACCTAGGTCCTTCCTAGGTCAGCCGCATGCAAGCTGCACCACCTCTCCAGTCCCTACAACAGAACTAAATTTGAGCTGAAATTCTCCATCAATTTTCCATCTTAGTTTGTTGGTATAAGAAAATATACCAGGTTTAGGTTTATGTTATGTTTTAACTGTCTGACATCTTTGCAAAAATTATATTTAGAATAACAAACTTGTTTATTTAAATATTTAGAGAATGACTTTTGAAGCAAATATTTTAATATCTTTATTTATACAATTTGATTACAAATATGATTATAGTTTGTAATAATTTCACCAGTGCAACATTTCCATCACCAATGCCCCAAATCTCCCAACTCCCTATCCTCATGCCTGTTTTTGAGACAGGCTTTCTACTTCCCTCATTCATTCATATTGTTATGTTAGTTGTCAGTGTAGTTATTTCTCTAACTGTACTCACCACACTTTGTGGTGAGCTTTATATCGTGAGCTGGACTTTCCAGCCTTCATCTCTATTGTCTCTGAGAATTATTACAAAAATTTATTTTATTTTATGTTATTATTAATTTAATTATCTTTATTTAAACACCGTGGTTACAGATATGATTATAATTGTATGATTATAGTCATGTAAAGAACATCCCCCTTCATCAATGCAACATTCCCACCACAAATTTCCCAGATCTCCCTCCTCCCCACCCCACCCATACCTGTACTCTAGACAGGCTTTCTACTTCCCCTATTCATTCATATTGTTATGATAGTTTTCAGTGTAGTTATTTCTCTAACTGCACTCATCACTCTATGTGGTGAGCTTCATGTCATGAACTGTACTTACCAGTCCTCATCTCTCTTATCTCTGAGATACTGTTAAAATTGTCTTTCATTTTTCTTAAAACCCATAGATGAGTGGAACCATTCTGTGTCTTTCTCTCTTCCTCTGACTTACTTCACTCAGCATAATATATTCCATGTTCATCCATGTATTGGAAAATTTCATGACTTCATCTCTCCTGATGGCTGCATAGTATTCTATTGTGTATATGTACCACAGTTTCTTAGGCAGTCATCTATTAAAGAGCATCTTGGTTGTTTCCAGAGTCTGGCTATTATAAATAGCACTACAATGAATATAGGTGTGAGGAAGGGACTTTTTTATTGTATTTTTGTGTTCCTCTGGTATATTTCTAGGAGTGGTATAGCTGGATTGTATGGGAGCTCAATTTCCAGTTTTTGAAGGAATCTCCATATCACTTTCCATAAAGGTTGGACTAGACGGCATTCACACCAGCAGTGAAAAAGAGTTCCTTTCTCTCCACATCCCTGCCAGCACTGCTGGTTTTCCTTCTTTGTGGCGTGTGCCAATCTCAGTGGCATGAGGTGGTATCTCATAGTAGTTTTGATTTGCGTCTCCCTAATGATTAGTGATGTTGAACATCTTTTCATGTGCCTTTTGGCCATTTGCCTTTCTTCTTTTACCAAGTGTCTGTTCATTTCTTCTCCCCATTTTTTGATGGGGTTAGATGGTTTTTCTTGTATAGTTCTGTCAGTACCTTGTATATTTTGGATATTAGTCCTTTATCTAATTAGTATTGGTTGAATAATTTTTTCCACTCAGTGGGTGGCTTTTGTATTCTGAGAACTATCTCCTTTGAGATGCAGAAGCTTCTCAGCTTAATATAGTCCCATCTGTTTATCTCTTCTTCCACTTGTTTGGAGAGTGCTGTTTCCTCCTTAAAGATGCCTTTAGTCTCAATGTTATAGAGTGTTTTACCTACATGTTGTTCTATACACCTTATAGTTTCAGATCTGATATAAAGGTCTTTAATCCATTTGAATTTTACCTTTGTACATGGTGTTAGCAAGGGGTATAAGTTCACTTTTTTGCAAGTGGCTAACCAGTTGTGCCAACACCAATTGTTGAATAGGCTTTCTTTGCTCCATTTAGGATTTCTTGCTCTTTTATAAAAAACTAGGTGGTTATATGTCTGAGGAACATTCTCTGAGTACTCAAGCCTATTCCACTGATCTAAGTGTCTGTCTTTATTCCAATACTGTGCTGTTTTTATAACTATTTCTTTGTAATACAGCTTAAAATTGGGGAACATAATGCCTCCCATATTCCTTTTCCCAAGGTGTGCTTTACCTATTCGAGGGTGTTTATAGATCCAAATAAATTTCACAAGTGTTTGATCCACTTCTTTGAAGAATGTCATGGGTATCTTTAGAGGAATAGCGTTAAATCTGTACAATGCTTTTGGAAGTATTGCCATTTTAATGACTTTGATCCTGCCAATTCATGAGCAGGGTATGTGTTTCCATTTCCGAGAGTCTTCTCTTATTTCTTGGAGCAGAGTTTTATAGTTTTCTTTGTATAGATCCTTCACATCTTTAGTCAGGTTGACTCCAAGATATTTGAGTTTGTGTGGCACTAATGTGAATGGGATTGTTCTCTTAATGTCCATTTCTTCTCTATCACTATTGTGTATAAAAAAGCCATTGATTTTTATGTGTTAATTTTGTAGCCTGCCACTTTGCTATATGAATCTATTATTTCTAGAAGCTTTTTGGTAGAGTCTTTAGGGTTTTCTAAGTAGAGTATCATGTCATCTGCAAACAGTGAGAGCTTGACTTCTTCCTTTCCTATCTGGATTCCCTTGATATCTTTTTCTTGCCTAATTGATATAACAAGTACTTCCAGTACTATGTTGAATAGGAGTGGTGAGAGAGGACAGCCTTGTCTTGTACGAGAATTTAGAGGGAGAACTTTTAGTTTTTCTCCATTGTAAACAACAAAGCCACACAAAAAGGCAGTTCTAAGGACTTCAGTATATTCAACTCAATTCCTATCCTTCTTTTGTATAGCTGTATGGTCTACTATCTAAGCTGTATTCATAGATCTTTTTACTTTTGTATTAGTTGGAAAAAACCTTGGAGTGGAATTGCTTGATCATACAATGATCCACTTAAAACTTTTTTTGAAAATTGTCTGTTGTGTTTTCCATATTAACTGAACCAATTTACACATCCAGCAACAGTGTACAAGTGTGTTCTTTCCTTTCCACACCTTTGCTAAAACTTGCCATTTATAGCCTTTTGATATAAGCTATTCTTACCAGCGTGATATGTATTAAATGCCAATGCATCTTAATGACATTTGAATTTGTTTTCCCCAATAAGGAGTAATAATGAACCTTTTTAACATATGCCTGTAAGCCCGCTGTATATAATGTCTTTTGTAAAGTATTTGCTCAATTTTTACACTCATTCTTTTTAGTATATTTTTTGTATATTGTTGTGATTGAGTTTTGAAGTTTCTTACATATATAGTATATTAGTCCTTAGTCAGATATATTATATGAATAATTTTCTGTTAATTAGGATGTCCTTTTGTTTTAAAGAACGTCTATCTAGTAGAAAAAAGCCTTTTAAATTGATGTAAGCAAATTTACTTTTGCCTTAATTTCCTTATCATTGTAGTTGAATTCTCAAATACAACACTGAAATTTTCCCTTCATTGTGTTACAATTTGAAGTTTAACAGTCAAGTTTTTAAGCTACTTTGAGTTCATTTTTCTGGTATGATGTTGCCTAAGCGATCAATTTTTATTCTTTTGTTTCCCTACTCATTCCAATATCATTTATTAAAAATATTTCCCCATTTTATGCCCTTGTCTTTTATCATAAATTAACTATCCATAGGTATGAGGCATTAATTCTGGACTCTTAATTATATTCCATTAGACTGTGTTTCTGCTTTGATAACATTACCCTACCATTTTGACTACTACATATATACAGAGTTTAAAGTTGGGGAACCAGGTAGTTCTTATATTCATTTTTTTTCTGAGAATTTCTTTGTCCTCTTGGAATTGTTGTATTTCCATATAAATTTTATTAGAATTTATTCTATATCCTTAACTAAAACTATTGGATTTTGATTTGAGTAGGATGATAATTTTCAAAATCTTCAATCAATTCTTCAATACATGAGTATAAAATATCTTTCTCTTCTATTTTATTGTTTGAATATAGACATTTTATACAATAATATTGTAACATGACTCTTTACTGCATTGCTTTATTAATTTTTAAGTTATCTCAGAGCCGTCTTTACTAGCTGCTTTCACCTCCTGTCTTTCCCCAATCTGCTTCCTTATCCCACTATTGGTCTTGACCAGTGCTGTATCTTCTACCCCATCTCAGGTGCCTCTGCCAAGTGAGGAACTCCTTGGTCTATAGAGGTACAGTTTTCTTGCTGTTAGTTATATATGGGTTGGTAGGATCTGAATCTGTTGGATTGTTAAAGGCAAGAGGACTTTGGCAATTGTTTCAATGCCCATGACTAACTTAGATATTTTTAGGATTAAGTGAAGCTATTTTTAAGGATTTTTCCATTAAAATTTTTTTCTTTTTTCTTTTTTTTGTTTTTGGGGGGTCATACCCGGTGGCACACAGGGATTACTCCTGGTTCCACACTTAGAAATCACTCCTGACAGGCTCGGGGGCCATATAAGATGCTGGGGATCAAACCCAGGTCTGTCCCAGATCAGCTATGTGCAAAGCAAATGCCCTACCACTGTTCTATTGTTCTGGCCCCTAGAGAATATTCTTATGATGATGGATAGGGTCAAAAATGGTGATCACCAATGATTTTTATTAACAAGGTTATGAGGCAAAGTGGACACCTGAGGGACCCTGATCTCTGCTTGTGTCCTATAATCTTGTCTTGTATAACATTGTAGATTTGAAGCACTGGAGAGCTAGCATAATATTATCCTGTTCTCCAGAGTGAGAAATCTCAGGAATTTCTTCTTGATAACATCTTGTTTTTCTTTTCTTTTCTTTTCTTTTCTTTTCTTTTCTTTTTTTGTTGTTGTTGTTGTTTTTTTGTTTTTGGGCCAAACCCGGTGACGCTCAGGGGTTACTCCTGGCTATGCACTCAGAAGTCGCTCCTGGCTTGAGTGACCATATGGGAAGCCAGAGGATCGTACTGCGGTCCGTCCTAGGCTAGCGCAGGCAAGGCAGGCACCTTACCTCTAGCGCCACCGCCCAGCCCCTAACACCTTGTTTTTCAAAGGCAGTCTTTCCTTTGTGGTGAATCCATCTGTCTCTTTAATTCTACCAAAATTCTATCAAAAGAATTTTGCTTTTTCAATGTTAGTAGAAAATTATATGAAATGAAGGTTACTTAAAAGGCATTTAATCCTACTTACCTGTGAATTGGTTTTGTGCCACATACTAAATGTAAGGAGGCATAATAAGATCATTTTTCCAAATTTGATGTTCAACCTAAATTACTAGTTTTAATGATAAAGGTTGGGAAAGAAGGTCAAAGCAATATACTGACTATTATACTAATATATTAATATATAGTATTAGTATAATATACTAATATGAAGGATTCCAGATAATTCTTTGCACTGAAAAACAATAAACAAGAACCAATCAACAAAACCAACCAACCAACAAAAGACCCCAGAAAGACAAAAATCTTAACATATCAGAGATGATCCTTCAATTATCATCCTAGTAACAATTCATATCTGGTACCACACACTTCCATTCACAGTGCCTTTCAAATTCCATGTAAAATTTACCCCCTGATGCAAGTATGATCTGTAGTTAAAATCAAGTTAAACTTTTTGTTTCTGTTCTATTTGTCTTCTAGGGCTGAATCAATGACTTTGTTTTCAATAACTAATTCCTTTTACCAACCCTATATGCACCACTTTTAATGGAGGGTAAAAATAATAAGGAAGAGGAAGATCAATAAAAATAAAATACAATAAAGGGCTTAAATATGAAGCCACCAGAAAAAAGAATAAGAAAATAATACAATATAAACCAAAACAAATTCAAGTGTTTCACGGGGGAAAAAATGCCTTATAATAAGAGTTACTAGAAAAAGCCACTTTTTACAGGAGATTCAAAAGATAAATTGGGCTTAAATTCCCAGATAGAATTTATTATAATACAAAGTGGGAAATATAAGTGAAGAAGAACAAAGCAAATGTCTCTTCTACTTTAAATACTTAAACATGTTATTTCTCAGAAAAATCTTAAATCTGAAACAACTATATTTGGATTGTATCGCTTAACCATACTATTAAATTACTACTCATCATATGGTTGTCTTAACTAAAATCTGAGAGAAAAATTCTGTAGGAATAAAAAAAAGCATATTTTCACATTAAACTCTCATTACAATAAAACAGCTACTTAACAAATTAAATTATCATGACAATCAACTTATAAAATAAGAATATGATAATTTATATATATACATACTTAATATACATGTGAAGTTGATATAACCCATATATAAAAAATTGCAAGAATTTAAAATATTTTATTTTTATTGTAGTTTAGAAAAAAAGGTTGCAATAGATAAACATTTGTGGGTTTTGATGTACAGTGACAGCTCTAAAATGCACCATCTCTGGGATGGAGAAAAAATGCACCATCTCATGTTTCTGATTAGTAAGAAGGTAAAGTCCTCAGTTATGGTACTATTACTGTGGTTCCTCCATGCTAGAGTGTTTATATAGCATCCTAATAGTTATTGAGACTAATCAAAGTATCAAAATTAAATTAATAAAGACAAAAATAGTTTTAGTGTCAAATCTGTATTAAAAATACAAAGTTGTAGTGATATCTTATTGAAGAAATGTTGAATAAGGGATAGAGCTATAGTACAGCAGGTAGGGTGCTTGCCTTGAACACAGCCTACCTGTTTGATCCTTGGCACTCCATATCATAACCTACTTTTGTCAGAAGTGATCCTTGAGCAATGAGCCAAACGTACTTAAGACCTGAGCACAGTCAGGTGTAGCCCCCAAACCAAAACATAAATTATTTAATTACATATTTAAAAGAGAAAGTGTGGACAATTTTTTCTTTTTGAGATATGTGGGAAAATTTATTTACTCTGCTTATCTCATCATATCACAAATTAATCAAAATTCCCTCGGGTTTCTGTGTATGTATTTATGTAAAATAGCATAATATTAGGTAGCTAATTTATTTCAAAAGGAGAACTCAAAATTTATTTGAAAATCACTGTTGTGTATGTAAATATTTTAGGGGATTATTATGTTACTTACCCTAACCTGATTGGTGATTGTGCCCTACCCTAGGGTGTGACCTGGCATTCTGCCCCCACCCTAGGGTAGTACCTGATTCTGCTTCCACCATTGGTTGGTATCTGATCCCACCATTGGGTGGTACCTGATTCTGGGGGATAAAAACAAGGGTCTGTGGAAGGCAGAGGCTTTTTTGCTAGAACGGAGGCTGAGTCTTGAGACTTCAGTTTTGTCCACCGAATAAAGCTAATATTTCCACAAGCCTGACTGTCTGTGAGCTGTTTCACCTCAGAACCGTTGGCTAGACAGGGTGGCAGATGCGTGCTCCGAGCTGGAAGAGAAAGGCCTCATCCTCCATCCCTCTATCAGTCAACCTCTTCAGGGACTGACTTGCAACATAATGACGCCCGAACAGGCTGAACCTGGACTCTCACTAACTGTAAGTGAAATACTTCATTGGAAATTTCCTCTGCTGACCATTAAAGGTTTCTGTGGTTAGTCATGTGGATTCTTCCACCCTTTTTCTTACGCATTGGTTCTCTAGTATACAAGTGGATTATTCCATTTTGTTTAAAACTAATTGGTTTTGATCTAAGGACAATCACTGCAGTTGGATGGTTGTGGTCTATATTTCAAATGAAAATTGCATTGTCTCCAGCCATCATAGTTTGTGGAATTTCTGTGTTGGCTCATGTTATTACTGTGAGCATAGTTATTGGCTGGTATTTAGGAAATAGAAAGTGTAGAAATGGTGAGACTAAAACCAGTACGGATAATAAGGAAATCTGTCTGACGAAAACTCAGACCAAAATGCGGGCTGACGAATCCAGCCCTACCATCAACAATATAGAAATTTTTGCTGGAAGAAAAACAACTCGGAATGTTAAGCCTGATTCTAGTGAATCGCTTGACAGTAGTGACTCAGACAATGATCAACCTCCAGTGCTAACTCCACAAGGGAGGCCTCATTCTAATCACAAAATTGAATCGCACAGCAGTGCAGATTCAGACGATGAACCACACGCTCGGTCTCAGAGCTCTATTCAGAGTAATTTTGCTAATCCGGCCTCAACCCCTTTACACGGGGTAAATGTTTCTAACTATGTACCCTATCAGATGGAAGAATTAGATCGGTTTAAAAAAGCATGTAAAGAGTATGGGCCAAAATTGCCATACAGTGTGGAGTTATTAAGACTTTGGAGTCATAACTCATCTTGGACTTTGTATGATTTTAAAAGAATTGCTGAAATATGCCTGTCGTCTAAACAGCGAACTGAATGGGAAATGTACTATTCAGAAGGTGTAAAAGCTAAATTATATAGTCCAGATGGTACAAAAAAGCCCCGGCCTTCCACAGACCCTTGTTTTTATCCCCCAGAATCAGGTACCACCCAATGGTGGGATCAGATACCAACCAATGGTGGAAGCAGAATCAGGTACTACCCTAGGGTGGGGGCAGAATGCCAGGTCACACCCTAGGGTAGGGCACAATCACCAATCAGGTTAGGGTGAGTAACATAGTAATCCCCTAAAATATTTACATACACAACAAATCACTACTTTTATTCCATAAAATGCATTAAATAAAAAAATAGAAACAGAGTTCTCAAAAGAAGCAGTATTATCAGTGCAAAATTTAATAAGCCAAAAATCAATGACTTGAAAAGGAAAATGATGTTGACCACAAAACAAAATTTATTTATAAAATAACTTTAAAGTTATATTTACTTTTCATGTAATACTTTTACTTACTTTTAATTACTAAAAGAGAATTTAGGATGATGATTGTAATGTAGTATATAGCTAATCAGTTGATTTCAAACATCTTCTTAAAAGTAACTAGGTATAAGGCAGGTATATTTTTACTGAGATTCTAAGCCCCTGAGCAAATTACCATAAAATGAATGAAGTTGAATATATGAAAGAAGACGTAAGAGTGTTTTATCCAGAAAGAGTTCAAGAACCTTTGTAGAATGAGCAGAGTTTCTGACCCTAAAGGCATTGGTGTATGTGTAATGATTATAAACTAACCGTGCTCAAGATGCCAAGCAAACTTCTTCAGTTGCTGAAATTTATTCACTAAGATTAAATTGGACATTTAGTTTTATGGGCAGCAACATCAAAACTATTACTACACAGTGATTGCCTAATTCAAGGAAGACATCTGTTGCAAATTATTTTATTAGGATTTAACTTAATGAGATCCAATCAGAACAGACTGTGCTCCACTAGGTTCTATTTGTAAACCTTTCTAATAAGCGACGCCGTAAAACACGTTTCTATTTCAGTTTCTATATAAAGACCTCTAAAAGAAAAGAAATTATTTTAAGTGCTAGTCATTTTAGTATATGCAGAAATATCAGTGAAGTTAACGTGTATTTTTATAGTCATCTTTAGTAAAAACTTTTTTACAAGTAAAAACTTGTAAAATATAAAAATATAGTAAGTTTATATGATTATTTGCTTCTAGTTTTGATTATTAATAATTTAGATTATTTATTATTTTTACATTCAGTTTTTAGTACTAAGGCACTGGGATTAAAGTAGTTTTAATAATTGAGTTTTAGGCATACAATTTTCCAACTACAATCCCACCACCAGAATCAACTTCCCTCTATCAATGTCCCCAGGTTCCCTCCTACCCTAAAGACTAGCTCCTTGACAGGCACATTTTTATTTCTGGCATAACCTTCTTTATTTTAAAAAATTACTTTATTTGGGCTGGAGAGATAGCATGGAGGCAAGGCATTTGCCTTGCATACAGAAGGACAGTGGCTCAAATCCCGGCATCCATATGGTCCCCTGAGCCTGCCAGGAGTGATTTCTGAGTGTAGAGCCAGGAGGAACCACTGAGCGCCGCTGGGTGTGACCACCCAAAAAATAAATTACTTTATTTAAGCACCATGGTTTACTAGGTTGTTTTGATACTGTACCTTTTTGTTCACAGTAACAGAGATGCTCATCATTCCAATCCAGTCATATATGCACAATACCCTTCGTCAATGAACATTGCTATCGACTAACATCCCCAATTTATCTCCCCCTTCCCACTTGCCCTCTCCCCTGCCTTCCTCTAAGAAAAACCTTTATTTTTCTTTTCTCTGTCTCTTTCTCTAACTCACACTGTGATTTGCAATATCACTACTGAAGGGGTATCATGCACATCATATGGAATTTTTTCATTCTATAGTTTATAGGGTATAGATACTGCATGTGTTCTGTTATGTTGACTCCTAAGAACCTGATTTTTTGGATACTATTTTGAATGGAGTAGAATTTGATCTCTTCCTCTTCTAGTTCACTACTTGAACCAGTTCCTTTGTTATTTATTGTTTTTGAGCACTCACTCAGGATTAAGAAAGTGTGATAAAACAGAGTAATTAACAAGGAATGTTTTTCTTGTGGCACTTTCAATTTATTGTGGAAAATGAAGAGGAAATATTTTCACAAAATATACCTCTTTTAATCAGAGAGATAGTATGGAATTAAGGTGTTGCCATGCATGCTGCTAACTCTAGTTAAAATATTGACACCACATGGACCTCTAAGCACCTCTAGGAGGCATACCTGAACAAGCTGAGAGAAGTACCTTAGCACTGACAGTTGTGGACCCAAACCATCATCTTTCAAAAAATTTATTATATATAAGGAGGTTACATGTAAATCTATGCTTTGAAGTCAGGTCAATCTGAAATCAAATTGTTATGACCAATATATATGGTCCTGAGATTGCATTAATATTCTAATAAGCCCAGATAATAAAAAGGTAGACGCCAGCAGATAAAGTGACACCCTACTGATGTAAAGGTAGGGACAATGAAAAAAGTGACTTAGGTTATCAAGCATATATATGAAACACAAGGACAGATAAAAACCTGGCCACAAGAGAGATAGAAGGTCTTGCCTACATCTAAATGAATAGACTATTCTAATAACACATTTCTGAAATGTAGCACATAGGTATTAAAGCAAATTAAATTTGAAATTATTTCTGGTTTTGCCATGGTTCTTGTCTTCTCCAGTGAGCATCCTAGGAAATTCTCACGAGGGAGAAGAGATCTCTCTCCTGGCAACTTGCAAGTTGAAATCAAACTTTCTAGACCACCACTGAGATTTGTTGCCTTGCCTGACTCCATAGTATCTGTGTTTAGTGGTTCTCTCCTTTTTACAGCTGATTGAATTATACACTTGTATTTTTATGATGTGATGTGAATCCCTCTCAATAAAATTATATATATATATTTTTAATTTTTTTAATTTATTTAAACACCTTGATTACATACATGATTGTGTTTGGGTTTCAGTCATGTAAAGAACACCACCCATCACCAGTGAATAAAATTATATTTTAATTAGATACAGTTGGCACTTGTAAAGTAAGACCTGTCTCTGGAGTTGGTAGTTAGCATTCATGAGGTTAACCTCATGCTACTTTATCCTGCCTCACAGTAAGTTCATCACTGCTTGTTTTGTTACATTATTTTAGCAGAACAGAGATTGTGATGACTGCCACAGAACACTTTTTTCCTGAATATTAGCAGTCTGGTAAGGTCCTGATAAGAGATACTCAAATCACTGACTTTCCCTCACTTATTTGCATTCTAGTTTATTTTCTATTCACTAAAAAATGGGTAATAAATATTTGGCAATAAAAATCAATTTTACTTTATTATAACTAAGATGTTTTTTAGTAAAAATTTTCAAAACTAGAACTAAATACCTTTCTTAGTTAATTATGATATTATCTTTATTGAGAATGAGTTTATGTTGATTTTTGTTATCAAATGCCCAGTCTCAGGGTTCATTCAATATCCTTAATGGAGAAAAAATGTTAAAGGAATAATTTTTTCTTTGTTTAGGGACAAGTAGATTTTTATTCAAAATGACAAAACCCACAGAAAATATAGAAAAATTATACACACTGAGCGATTTCCTCTTAGGTATAAGAAAACCAATGTTATGAAATTTAAATGATCCAGGTATATGCAATCAATATGAATTTGAACAAAGTTAATGCAGTTAAGGCAATTATTAGTAGTTTATAAGAATAATAAAATATTTTACAAAGGTTGTTAAGAAAAACAAAATATTGATCTTCATTGGAAGTGTTCATGTGTATTAAAATTGCTCCAGGAATTTTTAAAGTTATATATTTAAGAATTTAAATTAAAACTTTAATCTTGCATGTTATATTATGAAGAATGACAGCCATACTTATTCTTCCATTCTTTCAAATTCTAATGGTGCTTATTTAAACCCTGTAGACTTAACTCTGAGCTTTTGAATTCATTATACTTCATTTTAATATGACCTTCCTTGGAAGAAGGCTTAGTATTTTGCTCATCATCTAAAATTCTAATGAGAGAAAAAAAAACTGCTACCATTTCTTCTTAAGATGTGAAAAGAAAAAAACAAATGTCTTAATTTTAGAATAGCATCTTAATGTAAAAAATAGAACTTAAAAATATGATACACCAGTTGCCTTATTATATTGATGACAAAACTCAATATTTGTACTTTTATTTATTTTATTTTTTTTTTTTTGGTTTTTGGTTACACCCAGCAGCGCTCAGGGATTATTCCTGGCTCTATGCTCAGAAATTGCTCTTTGCAGAATTTGGGGACCACATGGGATGCCAGAATTTGAACAACTTTCCTTCTGCATGCAAAGCAAATGCCTTACCTCCATGATATCTCTCCTGCCCCAATATTTGTACTTTTTTAAAATCAGTATTATAGTTAAGTCCATAGTCCAATCTAATCCATACACAAAAGTGGTTTTGTGTGCATGTGCCCACATATGTATACAATCCTGTTTTTCTCTATTTCTATTTTGTTTTGTTTTGGTTTTGGGGACATACCATTGGTGTTAGGAGATGTTAGTGTCATTGCAGTCTGAAGTCATTTTCAGCTGTGTTCAGGGCACGGGGTGCCAGGAATGGTTCTAGAACTTGCTATAAGCTCTACTTATACCCCAACCCATTGAGCTATCACTATGGTTCCACTGTTTCTCTTTCATCTTTGTATTGAATATAATGTACATATTTCCAAATACCAGTTGCAATATAAGGTGGCAGGAAGATATTTATGGCATCATTTTGAAGTGAAGATTTTAAGTTTATAGATGTGCTTCACTATTCCACAAGCATTTTTAATTTATTCTTAGGTCTTTCAAACTACTTTAAAATACAATCAAAGAAACAAATAATATTAAGATGCAAATGTGTTGTATAAAAATTTAATATTTCAGAAATATCAACCACTTAAATCTTTGCTGCCAAGTTTGATTTGCTTTTCTGCATGCACTAGTGCAAAACAAATGACACCAGGAACCAAGAAAATAGAAAATGGCATGAGAGGCAGTGGGGACTAATACAAAGAGAGGTATGTAGCCTTATCTAATGCATGCAGCTAATTATGACCTGATGAAATAAAGGACCAATGTTCCTACATACTAATTTTCAAAGAAAAGAACAAAACTTCTCTTTGAACAATATGAAGAAAGTGGAGGAGAAGGGAGATACTAAAGGCTTCTGTCAGTGGCTTTCTCATCATTGAGTTGTTTGAGTTACTATAATTGCCTGAGTTAATAACCTAAGTTGAAAAAGTGAGGCAAATGAAAAAGTACAATTTTGGAAACTAATCCAGATCTGAATGCAATTTCTTCACTTAGGAATTTTATAACCATAATCAAGAGGGTTATCTTTATTTACCAAATTAAAAATATCAGTAGCACCTCATGGGATTAAGTATAAATAAAATGAGAGAATATATGCAGAATTGTGGCATAGAGCTACACTTCTACTACTATTTTTATTACTGTTATTTTCTCTAGTTATAGCAGTACTTTAAATTTTTAGTGCTGTAGTGATCTGAGTCAATAAACTATAATATGTAGCAAAAAACATTCCATGTGAAAAAAAACCCAATATATTCACAAATGTTTTATCTTTTAATATAAATTTATGAATGGCTTTATAAAAACACAAATCAATAAATATATCTAGAAGTTAATCATTTCTTGAGGCCAGACAGGTAGTAGAGCATTTGCTTTGTATGTGGCCAATTTTGGTTCATTCCTTAACACTGCATATGGTCCCCTTGGAAAACGCACAAGTGCAGAGCCTGGAGTTAGTCCTGAGCATAGCTGACTACAACCCCTCAAAGATATTTTCATTATAATGTAATATTTAATTAATAAATAATTATTATGTATAGGAAGGAAATTTATAGAATAAGATTTCCTCTATCATAGAATATTAAACTTAGTTCTCAGTCGGTATTTATTTAGTAATTGCTTTACTATGCTTGAATTCTTGAAATTGTAATCACAGTTCATGTCATAGAATCTATGAAAAGTATAATTTTTATTTAGTTTTTAATTTATTTTGCTTTGTTTGGGTGCTTAGGGACTATATGGAGTGCCAGGGATTGAATCTGGGTCAGATGCATGCAAAACAAATGCCTTACCTGCTCTGCTATATTATTCTCTGGCCACAAATATAATTTCTAAATTGACATTTTTTGGGGGGGAAAATGAGAATGTGATTTAAAATTTTCTTCAATATAAAACTCAGAAAGTCAGAGAAAGCTTTCTCTCTTCACCAAACTTCAGATAAGCATTTGGAAGATGAATTCAGTGATACTATTCAAGAACTGACATTGTATAACATTGGGAGATCCATATTCAATGGTTTTCTGTTTTAACTAGCCAGTTAGAAACAGAACTGTTGTGAAAAGTAGAAAGGAACTACTAGATCTCAAACAGTTTACATTGACGAAAATAAAAAAAAAGTCACAACTACAATGATATTTATTTCTATTTACTTAATTGTTATATTAATGGTGATACTAAAGAGGACTAGGGCTCCCACTAGCAATTCCCAGACATGAAGATCCATGGTTCAATGCAAGTGTTTGAGGATGAGCTGCTGTTCCAGCCCTGAAGTTATTAGTATTAGCCTGGTCACCTGACCATGATTAGGAGCCTTCAGACCCACATTTGGCAGTGCTTAGGACCTCCAGGATTGTACCTGGTGATGATCCAGAGATCCGTGCCACTGGAAATTGAACCCTGATTAAACTTCTGTGCCATTTTCTGGTCCTGTTAATTTCTTTTTCTTTTTAATTATATGAACAATGATGCAAAGAAAGAGGACAAGGTAAAGTTATGGTGGAAGGACAATCACCCAAAAACAGAGTTCTCAGAAGAAATCCCCCTGCTGACACCTTAATTTTGAACTTAAAGTCAAAGAACATTAAGAAAAATAAAACAGAACCTATGTACAATTACTTTGTCCCTCAAGACCCCAGATTGTAGTACATTATAACTTTTCTTAGCGGTACACCAAGCAATCTAAAGCCATAAAATTTATGTAACTCCTTAAACTTGAAGGCATAGTAGTTTATTACATTTCCATGCACATGCATATTAGTTTAAGTTAACCTCAAAAGTTTAAGAGGTTTTTTTTTTTAAGTTTAGAGTCAAAGGAGCACAGTAAAAACAGTGTTAAAATGGCAATTATCATTTGCATAGGCCCACCAAAATATGGGGGACATGGAAAGGAAAAGCCTTGGCCGAAATACAAGGAGACCCTACCCCTGAAGTTTTCTGGCATAAGACCAACTCTAGGCTCCAGACAAACTAGTTTGTCCAATCTAGGTCACTGTCTGTAGTGTCAATACAGTTTTATTTTTCACATAGTCTCTGTTGTTGGCATCAGGTTTCTGTATTAAAGATCCTGGAATCTGCATATCCTACATTGAAATCAAGATGGTGCGGAGCATCCTCTAATTTCAACTCACAAAGGGCAATGCAGAAAGCCCTGTCCAGTAAGCAGGTCGTGGTTGTAGTTAAGTCTTCTCAGTGTTAAGGGAAGACTCTTTTGAGTAGATTCATGTCAGAGCAACAGAAGGGTCTTCCCTGGTAGAGGATTACTTCCAGATGATGTTATAGACAACTTTGGGTGTTTCATAGATGGCTTCCCTGGTTCAGGGGTGAATGGAGAATGCCCATTCTTCTGAGGCCTGTGCCAGGTCATTATGTCAATGTTCAGTCCTGTTAATTTTTTAAATTACAATAAATTTTAAGTTTCTGAATAAAGTTGTTAATTATGATAGTAAGTTACTGTTCTATTAAAAATGACTTGAAAATAAATTTTAAAATAAGAATTTATATAGTACTTTGTTGTTGAATTTTTTATATATATTTTCATTTTATATAAATACTTTTGAGTACAAGTATCATAAACAATATGTGCTATATAAATTTTTCTATGTGCTTATATTCACATTATAATAAAGGACAATGTCATTACATTTTTTATATTACATATTATTTTTTTCTTTTCTTTTTTATATAATTATCTTTATTTAAACACCATGATTACAAACATGATTATAGTTGTATGATTACAGTCATGTGAAGAACACCCCCCCTTCACCAGTGCAACAAATCCACCACCAATTTCCCAGATCTCCCTCTTCCCCACCCCCCTACACCTGTACTCGAGACAGGCTTTCTACTTCCCTCATTCATTCACATTGTTATGATAGTTTTCAGTGTAGTCATCTCTCCAACTGCACTCATCACTCTATGTGATGAGCTTCATGTCATGAGCTGTACCTACCAGCCTTCATATCTCTTGTCTCTGAGATACTGTTAAAAATGTCTTTCATTTTTCTTAAAGTCCATAGATGAGTGAAACCATTCTGCGTCTTTCTCTCTCCCTCTGACTTACTTCACTTAGCATAATAGATTCCATGTACATCCATGTATAGGAAAATTTCATGACTTCATCTCTCCTGACGGCTGCATAGTATTCCATTGTGTATATGTACCACAGTTTCTTTAGCCAATCATCTGTTGAAGGGCATCTTGGTTGTTTCCAGAGTCTGCCTATTGTAAATAGCGCTGCAATAAATATAGGAGTAAGGAAGGGATTTTTGTATTGTATTTTTGTGTTCCTCAGGTATATTCCTAGGAGTGGTATAGCTGGATCGTATGGAAGCTCAATTTCCAGTTTTTGAAGGAATCTCCATATCGCTTTCCATAAAGGTTGGACTAGACAGCATTCCCACCAGCAGTGAAAAAGAGTTCCTTTCTCTCCACATCCCCGCCAGCACTGCTGGTTTTCCTTCTTTGTGATGTGTGCCAATCTCAGTGGCGTGAGGTGGTACCTCATAGTAGTTTTGATTTGCATCTCCCTGACGATTAGTGATGTTGAGCATTTCTTCATGTGCCTTTTGGCCATTTGCTTTTCTTCTTTTTCAAAGTGTCTGTTCATTTCTTCTCCCCATTTTTTGATGGGGTTAGTTGTATTTTTCTTGTATAGTTCTGTCAGTACCTGGTAAATTTTGGATATTAGTCCTTTATCTGATGAGTATTGGGTGAATAATTTCTCCCACTCAGTGGGTGGCCTTTGTATTCTGGGCACTATTTCCTTTGAGATGCAGAAGCTTCTCAGCTTAATATAGTCCCATCTGTTTATCTCTTCTCCACTTGTTTGGAAAGTGCTGTCTCCTCCTTAAAGATGCCTTTAGTCTGAATGTCCTGGAGTTTTTCACCTACATGTTGTTCTATATACCTTATAGTTTTAGATCTGATATCAAGGTCTTTAATCCATTTGGATTTTACCTTTGTACATGGTGTTAGCTGGGGGTCTGAGTTCGCTTTTTTGCAAGTGGCTAACCAGTTGTGCCAACACCACTTGTTGAATAGGCTTTCTTCGCTCCATTTAGGATTTCTTGCTCCTTTATCAAAACCTAGGTGGTTATATGTCTGAGGAACCTTCTCTGAGTACTCAAGCCTATTCCACTGATCTGAGGGTCTGTCTTTATTCCAATACCATGCTGTTTTTATAACTATTGCTTTGTAATACAGCTTAAAATTGGGGAAAGTAATGCCTCCCATATTCCTTTTCCCAAGGAGTGCTTTAGCTATTCGAGGTTGTTTATTGTTCCAGATGAATTTCAGAAGTATTTGATCCACTTCTTTGAAGAACGTCATGGGTATCTTCAGAGGAATCGCATTAAATCTGTACAATGCTTTTGGAAGTATTGCCATTTTAATGATGTTGATCCTGCCAATCCATGAGCAAGGTATGTGTTTCCATTTCCGCGTGTCCTCTCTTATTTCTTGGAGCAGTGTTTTGTAGTTTTCTTTGTATAGATCCTTCACATCTTTAGTCAGGTTGACTCCAAGATATTTGAGTTTGTGTGGCACTAATGTGAATGGGATTGTTCTCTTAATGTCCATTTCTTCCCTATCATTATTAGTGTATAAAAAGGCCATTGATTTTTGTGTGTTAATTTTGTAGCCTGCCACTTTGCTATATGAATCTATTATTTCTAGAAGCTTTTTGGTAGAGTCTTTAGGGTTTTCTAAGTAGAGTATGATGTCATCTGCAAACAGTGAGAGCTTGACTTCTTCCTTTTCTGTCTGGATTCCCTTGATATCTTTTTCTTGCCTAATCACTATAACAAGTACTTCCAGTATTATGTTGAATAGGAGTGGTGAGAGAGGACAGCCTTGTCTTGTACCAGAATTTAGAGGGAAGGATTTTAGTTTATCTCCATTGAGAATAATATTTGCCACTGGCTTCTGGTAGATGGCTTTAACTATATTGAGAAAGGTTCCTTTTATTCCTATCTTGCTGAGAGTTTTTTTTTTTTTGATCAAGAATGGGTGTTGCACCTTATCAAATGCTTTTTATGCGTCTATTGATATGACCATGTGATTTTTATTTTCCTTGTTGTTTATGTTGTGTATTATGTTGATAGATTAACTGATGTTAAACCAGCCTTGCATCCCTGGGATGAAACCTACTTGATCAAAGTGAATGATCTTCTTGACAAGGCACTGGATCCTGTTCGCCAGGATTTTGTTGAGGATCTTTGCATCTGTGTTCATCAGGGATATTGGTCTGTAATTTTCTTTTTTGTAGCATCTCTATCAGGTTTTGGTGTTAAGGTGATGTTGGCTTCATAAAAGCTATTTGGAAGTGTTCCTGTTTTTTCTATTTCATAAAAGAGCCTGGCCAGAATTGGTAGTAGTTCCTCTTGAAAGGTTTGAAAGAATTCATTCGTGAATCCATCAGGGCCTGGGCTTTTGTTTTTGGGCAAATTTTTGATTACAGTTTTAATTTCCTCAATAGTGATGGGGGTGATTAGATATGCTACATCTTCTTTATTCAACCATGGAAGGTTATATGAGTTCAAAAATGTATCCATTTCGTCCACGTTCTCATATTTAGTGGCATAGAGTTCCTCAAAGTATTCTCTGAATACCCTTTGAATCCCTGCAGTATCTGTAGTGATCTCCCCCTTTTCATTTCTAATATGCGATATCAAGTTTCTCTCTCTTTTGCTTTGTGAGTTTTGCCAATGGTTTATCAATCTTGTTTATTTTTTCAAAGAACCAACTTATGCTTTCGTTGATCTTTCGGATTGTTTTTTGGGTTTCCACTTCGTTGATTTCTGCTCTCAGCTTTGTTATTTCCTTCTGTCTCCCTATTTTTGGGTCCTTTCGTTGAGCACTTACTAGTTCTATTAGCTGTGTCATTAAGCTACTCAGGTAAGCTCCTTCTTTCTTCCTGATGTGTGCTTGCAAAGCTATAAATTTTCCTCTCAGTACTGCTTTTGCTGTGTCCCATAAGTTCTGATAGTTTATGTCTTTATTGTCATTTGTTTCCAAGAACCTTTTGATTTCCTCCTTGATTTCATCTCGGACCCACTGGTTATTCAGTATGAGGCTGTTTAACTTTCAGGTGTTAAATTTTTTCTTCTGTGTCCCTTTGCAGTTCACATCTAACTTCAGAGCCTTGTGGTCAGCAAAGGTAGCCTGCAAAATTTCTATCTTTTTGATTTTATGGAGGTATGTTTTATGTGCCAGCACATGGTCTATCCTGGAGAATGACCCATGTACATTGGAAAAGAATGTGTATCTAGGTTTCTGAGGATGGAGTGCCCTATATATATCTACTAGGCCTCTTTCTTCCATTTCTCTTTTCAGGTCTAGTATATTTTTGGGGGGTTTCCATTTGGTTGACCTATCAAGTGTTGACAAGCCTGTGTTGCGGTCTCCCACAATTATTGTGTTATTATTGATATCCTTCTTCAGATTTGTCAATACAATTACTTTGTCCATCAAATCCCCAGTTGTAGTACATACTATTTATTAGCAGCACACAATATAATCTAAAGACATTAGACTTATGTAACTCCTTAAACATTGAGGGCAAAGTACATTTATCTAGTTCCATGTACATGCTTACTAGTTTAAGTTAACCTCAAAAGTTTTAGTGGGTTGTTTTTCTTAAGGATTGGAGTCAATGGAACATAGTAAAAAATGGTGTTAGAGTGGCATTTGTTTGCATAGGCCCACCAAAATATAAGGGACATGGAAAGAAAAATTATGGACTAAATACAAGTAAACCCTACCCATGAAGTTTCCTGGCACAGGACTGTCTCTAGGCTCCAGGCAAACTAGTTTGTACAATCCAAGTCATCGTCTGTAGTGGCAATACACCTCCATTCCTCACATAGTCTCTGTTGTTGGTATCATGATTCTGTATTAAAGATTCTGGAGTCTGCATATCCCATATTGCAGTCAGGATGGTGCAGAGCATCCTCTCGTTTTACCTCACACTTAAGGGGAACTAGAGAGAACCATGTCCTGTAGAGCAGGTCAATGTTGTTGTCAAGTCTTCTCAGTGTAAACGGAAGTCTCTTTTAAAAAGGTCGATGTCAGACCCTTGGTAGTGTCTTTCCTGGTAAAGGACTGCTTCCAGCTGTTGCTATAAAAGACCTTGGATGTTTCGTAGATAGCTTGCCTGGTTCTGGCGTGAATGGAGGATGCCCATTCTTCTGAGGCTTGTGCCAGGTCATTATATCAATGTTCAGGGTGTAAGGTACATTGTACTGAGATTTATTAGATAAGAACTTATCTGTATGTATGGTGTTTTCCCATTTTAATGTGTCTATGCAAACAAGGATCAATGCCATGAAGCGTTATTGGTGCATCTGGAAGCAATAGGAACAAGACAAGCAATTTCCATGACATAGTTCAATCATAGGCATTAAACTGAGGGACAGTTCCACCAACAATCCTTACTGAACAGCTTACAAAGAAAAGAAAAGATGAAAAGTGGATAGGAACATCATGGTAGAAGAATATATAGAGAGTTACAGCTGTTAAAGAATATACACATAAAATATTCAAAAGGTATATGTGTTCAATATGTGTTCAACTTATGTCCTTCTAAATAGTTCTGGGATTGTATGTCCAGATCCACTGTATGTCTTTGGTCTGAGATTAGAACTGTGTGTTACTGAAGTTAAGAAGGGTAAATCTGGGGTACTGATGGTGGGAGGAGTATATGTTTGCAACATGTAGACAGGTATGAAATTGCCAGTGACAGCCTGAGTATAACTGAGCAGCTATCTGCCACCCCCCAGATCAAACTCCACCTCCTAAGCCAATCTCTGGAGCCGGCCTGGGAGTGGGGAAAACCCAGGGTGCCCCATCAGGTCCTCCCAAGAACCCACCTGGAGATCCGGAGGAAAGGGGGAGAGGGGGGTCGGGTGACCCAGGTCCGGGCCCCCCTACCCTAGGCTGGGCCAAGAGGCCCCAGGCACATACGGAGGTCTGCCAGGAGCCAGCCCGTGCCAGCTGAAAATCAGTTTTTCTTTTAATGCTGGTTTTGAGTCTGCAAAGTTTTTGAGCTGTTGTTTATCTGTGAAGCCATGTATACATCCTTCAAACCTGAAAGTGAGTTTTGCTGGGTGCAGTACTCTTGCCGAAGCATTTATTTCATTTAGTTTTGCCACTATATCCCACCACTGCCTTCTGGCCTTGAGTGTTTCTGGTGACAGGTCTGCTGTAAATTGCAAGGATGCTCCCTGGAATGTGATTTCCCTTTTCGATCTTGCTGCTTGCAGTATTCTATCTCTATCTGTGAGTTTCATCATGGTGACTAGGATGTGTCTTGGGGTGTTTCTCCTGGGGTCTTTTTTAGCTGGTACTCTTCGGGTATGCAGGATTTGGTCACATGTTTTCTTTAGCTCTGGTAGTTTCTCTGTGATGATGTTCTTGACCATTGATTCTTCCTGGAGATTTTCTTCTTGGGTCTCTGGGACTCCAATGATTCTAAAGTTGTTTCTGTTGAGCTTATTAAAGACTTCTATTTTCATCTGCTCATATTCTTTGAGTAACTTTTCGATTGTCTGATCCTTTGATTTAAGGCTTTTTTCCAATCTCTTCTGCTGTGTAAAGTTGTTATGCATCTCGTCTTCTAGAGCACTAATTCAATCCTCAGCTGCTTTTAACCTGTTGGAAAGCTCATCCATTATGTTCTTTAATTCATCTACTGAGTTTCTCAGACTTGTTATTTGACCTGATATTTCAGTTTGGAGTTTTCTGATTTCTATCTTCATATTCTCTTAATTTTTATTAGTGTTCTGATTTATACTTTCTTTGATTTCTGTGAGCAACCTCCATATTTCTTCTCTAAACTCCATTTCTGAAAGACTGCTTAGGTAGTTGGCCATTGTTGGGTCATCAGAGTTTCCATCTTCATTCTCTATGGCTGAAGTTGGTCTGCATAGTTTCCCCATTGTCACACTTATGCTGTGGGTTTTTCTACATGTTGTGGTGGTACTCATTGGCTAGGTGGAGTGCGCAGCGGCAAAGTGAGGCATGCCTTCAAGGGATTAATGCCGGAGAAGATCAAAGTTCTCAGGTTGAAGCAAGCTGGGGGAGGCCCCAAAATGTCTGCCGAGCCTAGGGGTCCCAGCAGTCAGCTTTCTCCGCAAGTCTGGTCCCCAAACACTCACCTCAGCCGAGGCAAGCTGTCAGGGGATGAATGCCAGAGAAGATCAAAGTTCCCAGGTTGAAGCAAGCCTGGGGAAGCCCCAAAATGTCTGCCAAGCTTCTGTTGTTGAATTTTTGATGCATTTTTGTAGGTGTGCTTTCTAAAATTTTCTAAATTATCACAGTACTCATATAACTCATTCTTTGCAGAGGTCAAGGAAACAAAACTCTGAAGGCCGAAGAAATACAAAAATATATGCAGAAGCTCTAGGAATATTCCAGAAGGATGAAAACTGGAAGACAGGAGCTGTTCTATATCTGTAAAGAGGGCCTATGACTATTTCCTACTTGTTTTCCTCAAAGGAGTTATGTAGTCTAGAGAATCATCTATTCCTTCAAAATAGGCTTGATAACAAAAATATATAAAACAAAATGCAGCTTAGCTATTCATGACCAAATCTAAACCTCAACAATGACCCTAGAATTTTCAGAATTCTTTTATCCCTGATTAATACTCAATTATAAAAGGATGAATTTATGAGACCAAAAGGCAAGGACCTCAGTTGAGATTATACTAAAGAAAACATTAATTTCATTATCTAACCTATATTAATTTACATAGTAGGTGACATTGTTTTAAAGTTATTGTTAGTTTCATGTTCACAACATTCCAACACCACACCCACCATCATAGTAACCATTTTTCCCCATCAAGTTTGCAACAGCTTCTTCTGCTCAACAACCCCCACCCCCATGTTTAGTTATAAGGAGCAATTCTTCTTTTCTGGTGCCTTTGTCATGTGTAACTCCCTTAATGTATTTAAATTATACACATAAAAGTGATAATTTTGAATCTATCTGAAACCTTATAGCAAACAATCCAACATAATACATCTGGTTCCTTCCATGTCATGGCAAATTGCATACGTTTGTTCTTTTTACTGTTGCATAGTATTCCATTGAATAAATAAATGACAACTTCTTGATCCATTATTTTCAGTTAGGTATTTTTTGTGGCTCATATCTTGGTTATTACTCTAAATGCTACAATAAACAAAGGTGTGCATATATGCTTTAAAACCAACATTTTTTGTTTTTGTTTTTGGGGGAGGTTCATGCCAAGAGTTAGTATCTCTGGGTAATATGGGAATTATATATATTTTTTATAACATTTAATCACTCTGTGTACAAAAAATTTTATAATGGGGTTTCAGTCATAGAATGTATACCACCCTTTACCAGTGCAATCTTCCAAGCACCAATGCTGTCCCCACTTCCTTCCCCTATCAAACCCCTGCCTATCTATCAGATAGGCATTCTGCCTCTCTCCCTCACAGTCATTGTCATGTTAGCTGTCATTGTAGTTAATGCTTTAAATGCACTCACCATTCTTTGTGGCAAGCTTTATATCATGACCTGGTCTCCCAGCATATAGTTCTATTGTCTCTGGACGTAATTGACATACTGTCTTTTACTTTTCTTATATCCCGCAGATGAGTGACTCTCTCTCTCTCTCTCTGACTCATTTTACTCAACATAAGAACCTCAATGTCCATCCATATATAGGCAAATATTATCACTTTATTTTTCCTAATAAATATAAAGTATTTCATTGTGTAAATATAACACATTTCTTAGCCACACGTGTGTTGTTGGGCAACTGGGTTGTTTCCAGATTCTGGATATTGTAAATAGTGCTGCGATAAACATAGGGGTTCAAAGAGCATTTTGTATTGTGTTTTTGTGTTCCTAGAGTGTGAAGGAACTTACAGGCTCCAAAACCAGGACCTTCAGAGACGCAGGTCTGAAAAATAAAGGTCGATGCAGGAAATAATCCACACAGTGAAAGGTACAAGAATGGGTTCAGGAATTCCAACACTCAAGCCAGAAATTTCAACACGCAAGGCTTCCATTCCTAAGAAGAAAGGCAGCTTAGAGGAGGAAGACTAGAGAATAAATGCACTGCTTTACTGAAACCTGGGCTTTTATTAGCAAGAACCAGATCACACAGTAGGGTAAAGAATAAATACTAAATAGGGAGGGATTCAATAGTCCAATCACCACATCACACTTTAGGGTGGATAATGAATACTGAGTAGGGTAGGACTCAGTAATCCAACACTAAAGTATATCCATAGAAGTGGCTTTGCTGGATCATATGGGAGCACAATTTCTAGCTTTTAAAGTAATATCCATATTGTTTTCCAGAAAGGTTGGACTGATGGCTTTCCCACCAGTAGTGAATAGGTGGAAACATATTTTATCCCACAGATGCAAGGATAGTTTAACATTCACAAGTCAATTAATGTAATATATAGGTATTACGACATAATATATAGTTCTTTAACCTCTTTCGTTCCTTTGTTCTTGCTCTTTGTGATGTGTGCCATTTTCTGTGGTGTAATATGATATCTCATTGTCTGGGTCTTCCTGGAGTCCTGATTGGGTTATCCAGCAGTAGCTGCTCAACCTCAGCAAACAATATATGCTTTAAAACCAACATTTTTTGTTTTTGTTTTTGGGGGAGGTTCATGCCAAGAGTTAGTATCTCTGGGTAATATGGGAATTATATATATTTATAATATTTAATCACTCTGTGTACAAAAGAATTTCATAATGGGGTTTCAGTCATAGAATGTATACCACCCTTCACCAATGCAATCTTCCTGGCACCAATGCTCTCCCCACTTCCTTCCCCTATCAAACCCCAGAGGAGAGTCCTGAAAAGGGTTGAGGGTAGGAGAGAAGTCTCGCTGTAGTGCCAACAAATACTCAAACATGGCGGCGGTTCTGTCAGAGCACTTCCAAGTGCTGGAAACAGAGCCTGAAATAGGAGACAAAGTAGTTCTTTGCTGTGAAATAAAACAGAAAATAGCGTGGGGTGCAACACTTGATAGTTGTTTGTTTTGAATCTCCCTGAGGATTAGTGATGTGGAGCACGTCTTCGTGTACCTTTTGGATATCTGCCTTTCTTCTTTGAGGAAATGTCTGTTTATTTATTCTCTCCATTTTTTGACGCAATTAGACTTTTTTCTTGTTAAATTGTTTGTAACTTGCATATCTTGGATATTAGTCTCTTATTAGATGAGTTTTTGGTGAATAGTTTCTTCCATTTCATGTGTGGCCCTAGTCACTGTTTCTTTGAGGTGAAGAAGCTTCTCAGCTTAATATAGTCTCATCTGTTTATCTTTGCTTCTTTGCTTCAACTTGTTTGGACAGTGCTGTTTCCTCCTTGAAGATGCCATTAGCCTCAATGTCATGGAGAGTTTTGCCCAAGTTTTCTTCTATATACTTTATACTTTCAGGTATGATATAAAATATCTTTAATCACTTTGATTTGAACTTTGTATCTGGTGTCAGTTGGAGAGAATTCCGAGTTCCCTTTTTTGCAAGTAGTTCCTCCTGGCTCCATGCTCAGGAATCGCTCCTGGCAGGCTCGAGGGACCATATGGGATTCCAGGATTCGAACCACCATCCTTCTGCATCAAAGGCAAACACCTTACCACTGAGCTATCTCTCTGACCTCTGTATGGAGTTCTTATGCATCTCATCTTCCAAATCACTGATTCTGTCTTCAGCATTTGTTATTCTGTTGATGTGGCTTTTTAGTGAGGCTTTCAATATTTTAGCTCTGATATTTCTGTTTGGAGTTTTCTTATATCTACTTTTATCTCATCTTGATTCTTATTTGTGATCAGTCCAGTTTGTTCCATGGATTCTTTTAGTTTCTTGAACATCCTCAAATTTCCTTTATAAAGTCTTTCTCAGAGAGCCTATATAGGTGACTGGTACTTGTAGGGTATTTAGATCCATCATCTTCATTCTCTAAGCATGTTGGTGTTCTGCAAAGCTATCCCATAATGTCCTTTGCAGTGTGTTTTTTTCTACATGTTATATTGGTGTACATTGATAGGCACAGCCACGGAGTGAAGTGGTCATTCCTCTGCTTTTGGTCTCTGAGCAGAAGCCTGTGCTCCCTCAGTGGAGGAGAGGGTTGGCCTTTCATTTTAAATTTTCCTTGGAGGTTTGTGTGTCACTGATTCTTCTGTTTCTCAGGGTTTCTGCCAGCCTTGGCCCAAGCAGAGGTTCCTGCTGCTTCTGAGCAGGAGTGAATTTATATTATTTACTTTTTGAGAGCACTAAATGTTATGTTACATTTTTGAAGGTTCAGATCTACCTCCAGCTTGATATTTATAAAAACATATCTGAAAAATACCTTGGTTTGATTTTATTTCTCTATGGTCTGGAGTATCAAAATGTACATCCTAAAAGATAAAGAAATTGGCAATTTTAAAAATAAAAAATTCACCCAGAAAACATGTATCTTCAACTTAACCAAAAGAATGCACCTTTTAAAGGACAATATGTTCATAAGAAGAGATATTTAAACTTAAAGCAACAAAAGGAGCATTACAGAGCAGCACTAGATGGCAGAAGAGAGTTGGTTAAGGGCCTATGGCCTTCAGTGCTTTGCCCCTTTTTCTCTAGAGTTAAATTACATGCAAGGCAAGTCCAGTGCTTGAGAGAGGTGAGGGGAAACTGCTAACACAATTATGACTCTGTTCATTGCAGTTTATTTGACTAAATTTGATTGGAAGGATGTATTTACACTTCTCTGTTCTTCATTCCAGCAGGTCACATATCACAATCGCCCCACATCAGTCAGAGAAAGATGGTTACACACCCCTTCCAGCAGATACTAAATTACTTTAAAATACCATCTCCTTCCTGGAACAATCTGAGGCGACACCTGCTTTTGGAGTCCATGGTGCTTTTATTGCATGCAACTGCAGCTGACAAATATTTGAAACCCTGGCACTGCACTTTCTGTTGTAGTTCCTGAGCACAAAATCATGAATAAGCTACAAGCAGATCCAGGGGTGTCCAAAATCAAACAAAAATCAAACTTCATCTAAGTTTAATTCTTTTGTACCAAATAAAAGTAATAGTAATATCTACTTAAGGGATTGCTAAGAGAAATAATTCATAAAATGCTTTCTCAATAAAGTGCCCAATACATGTACTTGTTACAGAAATATTAAAAGAGACAAAAATTAAAATAGGATTAGGATTTATTATTCACTTTGTTTGGCATAGACATCTTTTCTAAAAATTTTCTTTCTTAATACTCAATTTAAAAGTCATTTCTTTTATTCATTTACATATCTTCTTGTATTTTTGTATTTATTTTTTGCCAAACCCAGTGGTACTCAGGAGTTACTCCTGTATCTTTACTCAGAAATTGCTCCTGGCAGGCTCGGGGGACCATATGGGATGCCAGGAATTGAACCCAGGTTTGTCCTGGGTCGGCCATGTGCAAGGCAAACAACCTATCTCTGTGATATCTCTCTGGGACCTCTTCTTGTTTTTTTTTTATTCCTTATGGTAATAAGAAATTAATTGATTAGACATAACTTCTAGTATCAAGAAGCTCCTAGGATAAAGGCAGAATATGTTAGGTGGACAATGTTCTTAATGTAATATAGAATATAATTAAGAATTAGTATTATTAGATGTGTATACCACCATACTTAGAAGTATGTATTATGTACCAGAGTTTTAGATCTTATTATATATAAGGAAGTTACTTAATATTGCATTTGAGCCTCAGTGTATTCATATAAAAAATAAAGTTAAGGGGGCAGAGCAATTGCACAGTGGGTAGGGCATTGGACTTGCTCGTGGTAGACCTGGGTTTGATCCTCAGCATCCTATATATATCCCTTGAGCTCACCAGGAGTTATTCCTGAGCACAGAGCAAGAAGTAACCCTTGAGAACTGCCATATGGGAACCCTATGGGATGCCAGGAATTGAACCCAGGTCTGTCCTGGATCAGCCATGTGCAAGGCAAACAACCTTTCTGGTTTTATTTTTGTGGCCCACCCCACCCAAAACAAAGAAAAGAAAAAGAAAGTTTCTGATCCAATTTGCCACCCTGTCTCTTATTTAGTGCATTTAGTCCATTTACATTCATAGACATTATTTTCATTTGTGTCATCTTTTCATAGGCATTTGGTGTGTTTTTGGAGTTTATCTTACCTTAAAGTAGACCCTTTAGTTCTTTTAAAGTTTGATATGAGTATGTAAAGTTCCTGAGCTGCTGTTTATCCATAAATGTGTGCATTCTTCATTCAAATTTGAATAAAAGTCTGGCTGGTTGAATTACTTTCAGCGAAATTTTTATTTCATTGATTTTTATTTTTAAATCACATTTTTTTTGTTTTGTTTTTGGGTCATATCAGGCAGTGCTCAGAGGTTACTCCTGTCTCTGAGTTTAGAAATAGCTCCTGGCAGGCTCAGGGGACCAAAAGGGATGCCGGGATTTGAACCACCATTTGTCCTGGGTCTGCTGCCTGCTGTACTATCTCTCCTGACCCCATTTCATTGATTTTTTTTACACTATATTCGACCACTGCCTTAGGGCTTGAGGGTTGATTGTGATAAATCTGCTGTAATCCTTCAGAATGCTTCCTTGTTTGTTATTTCCTTCTTTGTTCTTGCTACTTTCAGAGTCTGTCTTATGGTTTTTTATCATTGTGACTAGGCTGTGCCTCGAGGTGCTTTTATTTAGATATCTTTTAGCTGGTAGCATCCAGGATTTGGGTGCATGCACTAGCACTCTTCAGCTCTGGGAATTTCTCAGCAATGATGTCTTTGACTATTGATTCTTCATGACGGTTTTCTTCCTTGCTCTCTGGGACTCCAATAATTCTTATGCTCTTTCTGTTACATTTATCTCAGAGTTCCATTTGTTCTGTTGTATGGAAGTTTTGTGTTTCTCATCTTCCAGCTCACTGTTTCTGTCCCCAACAGATGCTTTTCTACTGGTAAGGCCTTCCAATGAGTTTTTTATTTCACCTATCAGATTTTTCATTTCTGTTATTTTTGTTTGAAGTTTCTTCATTTCCACTCTCATACATTCTTTCTTTCTTTTTTGGGGGGAGGGGTCACACCTGGCAGCGCTCAGGGGTTACTCCTGCTCTATGCTCAGAAATCACCCCTGGGAGGCACAGGGGACCATAAGGGATGCTGAGATTTGAACCACCATCCTTCTGGATGCAAGGCAAACGCCTTACTTCCATGCTTTCTCTCTGGCCCCCCTCTCATATATTCTTGAATCTTATGACTGCCCATTCCATGTTTTCTCTAAGTTCTTTGAACATTCTTCTCTTTTTACATTCGAAAGATCTTATCAGTAGCCTGTGTAAATGACTGGCAGTCATTGGATCTTCAGAACTACCTTCTCATTCACTTTCTGTGGAGGGGTTCTGCATTGCAATCTCATTGTCACCTTCGAACTTTTGTAATGTTTTCTATGTGATGTATTGACATTCAGTGACTAGAAAAAAAAATGCACGACCATGAAGGGATGTGGAACAGCTTTCTGAAAGTGTGGGGCCTGTGACTTGGCTCAAGATGCTTCCTTGATGAAACTTGATTCGTTTGCTGGATCTCCTTGCACTTGCACCTCCAACACCAATTGTCCAGCCCCCTCTCCCCTGCCCGAGATCTGTCCACACTGCAGTCAATTCTGTTTAGGGTGGAAAAATTTTAAAAGATGCACACCTTGTCTGCACTTAGGATAAATTTCCTTTCCATCCAAGTTAAAAATAGATTATCTTGGGGCCGGGAAGGTGGCGCTAGAGGTAAGGTGTCTGCCTTGCAAGCGCTAGCGTAGGACGGACCAAGGTTCGATCCCTCGGCGTCCCATATGGTCCCCCCAAGCCAGGGGCGATTTCTGAGCGCATAGCCAGGAGTAACCCCTGAGCATCAAATGGGTGTGGCCCAAAAACCAAAAAAAAAAAAAATAGATTATCTTAAGAAACTTTCTGTACCTATACTAATAAGTTATAATGATGTGGTTGTATTCTCTGATATTCTTGCTGTACTCAACTTTCTTCAATATTACCATGGTGTACTCCTTATCTTACGTACTGTAGCCCCAATATCCTTGCTCTAACTCATGCTATGGTTTATGTGCACCCCCCCCCACAATGATAACATGTAATACCAAGCATGAATCAAAAGGATGACATTACAGAAATGCCCATTGTCCCCTTTGTACTTTTGTGATGTTTTTATGTGATGTCTTGAGGTTTAGTGACTAGAAGAAATACATGGCCATGGAATGATGTGGAGAAGCTTGCTGAAATTGTAGGGCCATTGATCTGGCTCAGGATACTTCCCTGAAGAAATATGATTAGGTCTCACATAAATGCTTGGGAGACCACTACCCTCTGCTGCTGTTCTCAGATGCCTTTGTTGTCTGGACTTAGCTCCCTTGTGAATAAACTCCTAGTTCTGTCATGGATTGTCTTAGTGTGCTTGAGTAAACAAATATTAGTTACAAAAAAAACTTGTTTGAAGCTGGAAGGCCTCATGTTAATTAAAATAAGTCAGAGAGAACATCCAGCTATTTCTGGTATATAAAGAAACAAAACAAAGGAATAGTATCAAATGTTACCTAGCAGTGGTGGAAGCTGGTGGTAGCTTTAAATTAGAAGTAACATAAGGAGGGCTGGAGTGTGGGAAAAGTAGTAAGGCATCTGTCTTGCCCCCGCTAGCCTAGGACGGAAAGCAGTTTGATCCCCCGGCTTCCCATATGGTCCCCCAAGCCAGGAGCGATTTCTGAGCGCATAGCCAGGAGTAACCCCTGAGCGTCACCAAGTGTGGCCCCAAAACAAAAACAAAACAAAACAAAGCAAAAAAAAAAAAAAAAAAAAAAAAAGGAAGAAGTAACATAAGGATATTGTGAAGAGTGGAGGATGGAAGATCTTATATAATCTGTTGGGGGTAAAGTTGCCATAGTTTTATAGTTAACATTATTACAAATATGTCACCTAAACTCAATAAAACTTTAAAGGAATAAAGAATAATATAAAATTAAACTATATTTATAGGTCAGGAAAACAGGGCAGCTCCTGACATTATATAAGAAAGGGAAAAACTGTTCAGAAGTTTATTTCAGTTAATCAGACTATGTAATTAAAGTTTTATCTCTTGTTCTAGCCAAATCATTCTCCTCCACACTGCTTCTCCTACAGCCCTTTATTTGTCCTCTATGATTTATCATGTTATCTAAATTAAAGATTTGTATGTGTGTTCTCGTAATTTTACAACATGAAGGTTGGATCTTGGCTCTTTTATCTTCATATTCTTTTATACATAATATTGGTCAATATGTATCGAATTTAATTGATTGAAACCTATGGTTCTATACAATGCAATAGATTGTGTTTTACTATTCATCTCAGTCAAAATTGAACATCAGATTTCTGTGTGCCTAGTAATTATTCTTCTGGTGACACATAAATTCAATCTATTAAAACATTGATTTGCAAATCTGCACAGAAAGAAATCCTTTGTAAAATGAAAGGCATCATTTTTTTCTCTTAAAATTTTAAATTGAAGAAACTTTACATTCATTTATTTAATTATTCAGTCAGTCATCAATATAGTTTTGTAGTACTATATGTTTTTTCCTGTCCTGAAATACAAGTTAGAAATTGAAGCTCCTCAACTGACTTATTAGGTAACCAATCAAACACTGGAAGTCAGACAATGGACAATTCCTCATCAACGGTAATTTACTTATCAAAGTTCAAGTTGGCTTAAGTTCCCTTGAAAGCTTAAATACTCTCATTGACAAGTGTGTTTAATTACTGTCAAATCAACAAATTATATAAAGGAATAAAATGGTATAAAAAAGCATGGTGATTTGAAAACAGGTATTCTAGGGCTGGAAAGATGTGCATTCAAATTCCAGCTCTGCACCTGATTTATCTAATTTATTTACTTTTGACAAGATAAACGCTATGACCTTCAATTTATTTTTTATTTTTTTATGGAATCATATCTGACAGCGCTTACAGACCACACATGGCTCTGTGCTTAGAGTACATGCCTGAAAGTACTTGAGAGGTTCTGGGATTTGAACCAAAACTACAATTGTGGTACTTGTGGTTCTGGAATTTGAACAATAGTTATAATTGTGCAAAGCACAAGATTATTAGTATCACTCCTGTCCCCTCAATTTCCTTATGTTGAAAATTGGAATAAAGTAGTATTCATCACATAGGGTTGTAGTAAGAATTAAAATAGGTAATTCATGTAATGCCATTATCAATATGAACACATTTTATACAAATAATATGTTCCAAATACTCAGGCCATCTATGGCTAGCCCAGGCAAGGGATACGAAGTATTCATTGAAAGGTTTTTTTCTTGTAGTTTATTAATTAATTAATGAATTCATACATAATTCATTCATACATAGAATCACAGAGCTGACTTAAAGAGTTAAAATTATATGACTCTTACAAACTTCAAGGTTTGAAATCAGAGTGGACTGAGTCCTAAATGATAAATGTTAGGTAGCAAGAGCATTTAAGATATTTATTAATGAATATTTATTAATAAATGGTTGTTGGTAGTAGTGCCTGCATGAGAAGGTAAAGAGGCCTGTTTAATCAGGGACTCAGGATCCTCTTTCTTGCTCCTGCACACTCTAGGGGAGGAAAATAATTTCTCATTTGACACATTTGAGTCTTTTCTGGAATTGGAGACTGATAAACCTTTTTTTTTTTCCAGCTAGTTCTTGGCAGTTTTCAGGCCCAATCTCTGAATATTAACCTCTGCCATATTCTCTAAAGTACATGCTTATGCAACAGTTCAACTCACTGAGTTTCAAATTGCTCACAGAGTTTTATTAAGGTTTTATAATTAAAAATTGGGGAGCCATATCAATAGTATAGCAAATAAGAAACTTATCTAGCACACAGCCCATCCAGATTTGAACCCCAGCATCCCACCTGGTCACAAGAGCACAGCCAGGAATGACACCTGAGCACAGAACTAGAAGTAATTACCAAACACCACTGGAAATGACCCCCAAATCCTCAAAATTTGGACTTCGGGGACATTCACAACAGTGCTTCACCACACTGGGATCACTCCTGATGTGGCACAGGAGACCATATGGTATGCTGGGAATCAAGCTCAGGTCCACTATTACATTCTTCATTTCTGAATGTAATTCTCTCATTCTGGCTCTCAAACTTTCTTGTGCTTTGCTGACTACCTGTGCCATTTTTTTTAAGCTCATAAATGTCCTCACCAGCTGTCACTAAAGTCTTCTGCAGGATTTACAGAACTAGTTGATATTGTTTGATATTTTTGTGTTATAATTTTCCCATACTGAATATATTGACCTCTATTATGTATTAGAACCCAAACTTTATGTTTTAAAATTATAAGAACACATACAAATATTTAACTCAGAAAACAATGAATCATAGAAGACATATAAAGAGGAGCAGTGGAAAAAACAAGAGATAGAGCCTTCATTTTGTAACACAATTAAATGAAACAAATTCCCTAGTTTTCCTGCTCCCTGGTTTAAAAATATAGCGTAATCTTATTTTTCCTTTTAAAGTTTTTATTGAGTTTAGGTCACATGATTGTAATACTGTTTACATTTATCATTTTTATCTACAAAGCTCTGGAACCTTCACCCCAGCAGATTGTCCAAGGCTTTCCACCACTTCTAGTCCACATCTTTTTTCTGACTTTTATGAATATTTCCCATTACATTTTCAGTATTCCTGATGTGCCAAAGGTGAATGTTTATATTTAGTCCCCCTTGAGACTCTGAGTGATTAGGTTGAAAGTTGCTCTTGTCTTTCCCTGCCAGCCTTCACTCAATGACAAGAAACATTAAAGGAGATTTTTAATTTAATTTAATTTATTTATTTTGGGGGCCTATACCTGGCGGTGCTCAGTGTTACTACTGGCTCTGTGCTCAGAAATTGCTCCTGTCAGGCTCAGAGGACCAAATGGGATGCCGAAGATTGAACCTGGGTTGGCCCTGTGCAAGGCAAAAACACCCTACCTACTGTTCTACCGCTCCGGCCCCTAAAAGAGCTTTTTTTTTAAAGTGCAGCTTGCTTTGCATTGTACCTGACCTGTGTTCAATATCTGGCACCCAATATGGTCCCCTGAGTAGCACCAAGAGTGATCCCTGAGCACAGAGCCCTGAGCACTGCTAGATATGATGCAAAACAAAACAACCACCACTGTATAAAGCATGACATTCACTCATGGCTCTTATGATTGCTCTTTACTAGATTAAGAATGGGATGTTTATTCCTGGTTGCTAGTGTATTTTATACATTTTAATAACCATTACATTTCATTTAAACTGAATGCTCTATGTCTAATCAGGTATTTTTAATCATAGAGATTCTCTACATTCTTTTACTTCTTAATGTAGCCATTTATTCAGTATATAATTATGATTTTTTTTGGTTTTGGGTCACACCCAGCAGCATTCAGGGGTTATTTCTGGCTCTGCATTTAGAAATTGCTTCTGGTAGACATGGGGGACCATATGGGATGCCGGGATTCTAACCACCATCTGTCCTGGACTGGCTGACTGCAAGGCATCTCTCAGGCCCCTGAATATAATATTTTTAATATAAAGACAATATTATTTCCTTCCTTAGGGTAAAGCAAATTTATACATTTATAGACCTATTCATATTTTTCTCTAAAGTTTGTAAATTTTATTCATTGTTGCTAAAATTTAGTTTGTAATTTATTTACCTATTTACCTAAAATATTTACCTATTTCATATAAACTGTAAATATATTAGCACAAAATGTTTCATGTTAAATTTAATTAATATATATCAAAATATATAGTTTTTGAAATTAAATTTTTGTCAATATGCTGATTTATAATTTTGTGGAATTTCAGGGATAAGTTCTATTTATATTTGTGTATGTGTCACTACCTCCACAATAAATAAAAACAAGCAATCTCTCCCAGATGTGGGTAAAAAAGGAACATATTAAGGAAACAACAAATGATCAAAGTTATTGACTAAAAACTTTGTATATTGAACTGAAATTATGAGAGTAGTGATTGCCATGATTTTAGAGGTTGTACATAAAATTGAAATTTGTATTTTATGTGACAATTTAAAAGCTATATACATTACTATCTTACATAGTATATGTTTGCTATTGCTATTATCTCACTTTTAACTAATTCTTAATTTTCCATCATTTAATGTCAACATTCTCTCTTGTCTCTGTTTCTCAATTCTTCCTTTCTTTATTCTTCTTCTACCTCCCCATATTCTCTAAATAAAACTACTTTACTTTAAAAACATATCAGTAAGGTACTTTGTAGCTTTTCTAAAACAGACCAAATGTTTGGTATGTATTATTAATCCTATTAAGAGAATATTGTAGACTCTTGAAATAAGAAGGTCTCAGTAGTAAATGAAGAAATTGAAACTATGTTAGAATTAGAAGACTTACAGATAGACTCAGAGCCAACTGAATAAGTCAGCAGGAATGTTAACTTTATGGTATATGACTAATTCTAGTTTAGTTTTATTTCAACATTAAATCAAGTTTCGGGTTTTGGCACCTAGTAGGAAATCTCAGCTAGACCAAAAGTATTTCTTTTGTGAAAAGAAAATTCGAGAATGCTAGAATTACAACTTGTCTTTCTGAAGGACAAAATGTAAATAATGATAACAAGGAATGGATAGAAAAACTTAAGTTCAAGAATAGGACATTTATTTCAAAAGCAGATTATTGTATATCAACCAATTTTTAAATACCTCACTTGAAACATTTGAATATCAATGCTCTTAAGTGGATGCTATAATTTTCAATTATTTTTTAAAATAGTGAACATAGTCCATGTTCTAACAAATGGAATTATAATGTTTCTTTTGGCTATCTTAGTAAATATAGTGGTGATTTTTGAAGATATTCAAGACTGTGAAGGTCATTTTAAGACAAAGTCTTCCTACTGTTGCTCATTCATAAAATAGTGTATAGATATTTATTTTGAGATTAGGAACTGTGTCTAATTTAATGTTGTTGTTTTTTTTTTTCATAAGTACCATGCGAGAGTAGTGCCTGGAAGCAATGGGCAGCAATATGAATTGGTTAAGTGAATGGAGATATTTCAGAACTGGAAAGAACATTAGCAAAAATGTCTTCATTTAGGATAATTCTCAGAAAAACTGAGACATATGTGTGATGTCATAGGCTGTTTGAGTGGCAATTTTCCAGCAAGGATCTTCCTACTGAACCATACTTCCACTCCTTATACTCTAAGAACCCAAATAGTGTGCTTCCAGCATCGACCGTCAATCATTTCTACCTAAGACATATACTTTCTCAGAGATATTTGCTTCTCTAGAGATGGAATTAACATGCTTTCTTCATTTAGAATCTATAAAATTAATGTCAGTAAGTTCTAGTTTATCTTTTGAAAAGTTAATTGTCAATTTTTACACTTGTTTTACTACTGGGAACCAGCACTGGGTGAATGGCCCTGAAGCAGAGGTGCTGTGAAAATTAAGAAAATATGACAAACATGACAGAAAAGCAATGGAATCAGAAGGCTCACAGCCTTGTGAACTAAAGCCCTGACTCTCTTTTATTTATTATTTATTTATTTACTTATTTATTTATATTTTTGGCCACACCCAGTGACACTCAGGAGTTACTCGTGGTTATGCACTCAGAAATTACTCATGGACCAAATGAAACGCGGGGGAATCGAACTGAAGTTCATCCTAGACTAACTAGCAAGGCAAGGCAGATGCCTTACTACTCTGTGCCACCACTCCGACCCAAATACAGTATTTATTATTTAGAACAAGTAAACATAGGATGTTAACAGATACTTTTCTATATGTACTCATTTAATCTAGCTAGGTGTTTACTTATCTAAGTTAAAGCAAAAGTGTACAGACAATCTTTTTGGAGGCGTGTCAGATAAAAGAGTGAATACAGAATCCTCACCCCTCACCAATAGGACATTCAATAAGGGTGCTACAGTTCCAGTAATAAGTAATTAAGGATCCTTAAATCATCTTTTCAGTTCTTCCCCTCAGATTTCTAGTTAAGTTGTTTTATTTCCTGGATGTCTGCACGTCCAACATTTTACCATACTATTTTCAGAATGCACAAATATCTGTATATTATACTTTGTTCACTCAATAGCTAATAATAAGCATTTTCATGTTTCAAACATAAGCATCATAACTATAATGTTTATTGGTTTTTAAAAAAATTCTGTTGAATACAAATATCACAACTGACTTCACTGTTTTCATAAAGGACAAAAAAGCTTTACTTGATAATTTCATATTACAAATCAAGTAATGATAAATAGCTATGGTTGACTTACATAGCTTTGTTTATGCTCTGGATTGTTTGCTTATGAGGCATTTGCTATTAGTGAGTCAAATATGATGGACATTTTTGTTGATATATAAGGCACATATTTTTAATTCCTGTGTGAGGAGGCAAAATTCAAAATTTAATTAAATTAGGTGAGAATAGGCAATGGAGATTTACTCTGTAAATCCAGGCAACATGTTGAGTCTGGTAATGTAATAGAGAGCTGTTCAGAGTAAGTTTCCTTTTCTCGGCGCTTCCTATGTAGAATCATTATGATTAATCTGGACCCAAATGTTATTTCAGAAGTCTGTATGAGACTCTAGTTAAACTGCTGTGTTGACTTGTCATAGTCCTTGTTTTGATCTCTGACAGTTATCAAAAAGAAAGTGGGAAAAAGAAAGCTTTTTCTTTCATTTCTTTTGCTAAGTGAGATCAAACAGATTCTGAAGCTCAGACAACAGAGATATTATTAGACTGACTATTGTTGCAACATTAGTATCATACTGTCAAAAGTCAAAATAACATAGAAAAAAATTTCTACTTAGAGTTGTTGAGCCCAGTTTTACCTCTTAACCTATGTAGAAATGGCATTTCTTTTTTTTGTTTGTTTGTTTGTTTTTGTTTTTGGGTTTTGAGTCACACCCGGCAGTACTCAGGGGTCACTCCTGGCTCCACACTCAGAAATCACTCCTGACAGGCTCGGGGGACCATATAGGATGCCAGGAATCGAACCACCAGCCTTCTGCAAACAAGGCAAACACCCTACCTCCATGCTAGCTCTCCAACCCTAGATATGACATTTCTTTTCTGTGCCTAAATGGTCATGCTGAAGTGAGATCTGAGGAATAACCTGACTATATCTAAACAAATTCATATGGATGTTTGATAGAATAGAAAATGCCCCCCCCAACTTGTCTTCAGTCATACATATAATTATTAATTAGATGAGTAATTAATTTCCTCCATGTTTATTTCTTGCTGCAAAGATGTGTGAGAGGGTCTAGGAAGATAGTAGAATGGGTAGGGTGTTTGCCTTGTATGTGGTAAATCTGGGTTAGATCCTTTACTTCCCATATGATACGCTGAACTTCACCAGGAGTGGTTTGTGAGCACAAGAGGTAGGAATAAGTCCTAATCACTTCTGTGTGTGACCCCCCAAATTACAAGCCTTTGTAATATTCCAGAGAGTGTATATAAGATATGAATAATTAATAACCCCTAGTCTGTTTTTATAAATATTTTTATAAATATTTTTACACACCTACTTTCCAAAAGCATTGAGAGTTAATAATATTTTATTCCCATTTACAGACAAATATGATGCATAAGCATCAAATGATTTTCTTTCTCTATTATGTCAGCAAGATACTGAACCATGACTAAAATATAAATGTTTAATCCCAAATCCTATTTATTTAGTACCCTTAGCATGGAAAAACAGAAAAATATTAGGTGATTGAAAATACCTTGGACCATTTTAAAGTAAAACTCTAAACATAAAACTTAAAGCTGATACAAAATTCAGAACAAAGAAACAAACAAAAACCAACCCACCAAGTATCAGAATTGTACTACAAAATGCTAGTGATAAAAACGGCATGGTACTGGAATAAAGACAGACCTTGATATGCAGATAAGAGTTGAATATTCTGAGATAGATTCTCAGATATATGATCAGTTAATCTTTGATAAAGGATCAATAAAGGAATTGGAGCAAGAAAAGCCTGAAAGAAGAAATGTAAATATCAAAACAACACATGAAAAATGCTTTGGTCATAAATTACAAGAGAGATACAAATCAGAACAAGGAGTTATTATTTCTGACCAGAGAGACTCACATACATAAGAAAGAACAAGATATACCCACAAACGCAATTGCTAAGTTCATACTGTGCCAGCTCCATAGATTCATTCATAAGAGAATGAGGAAGCCTAAGCCATGAAAAATCATGGATATATTGGTCACACAGCTGGAAGGTGGCAATCTTAGGCAGAGAGAGCAGACCAAGCCACCACCCTGCAAAAGCCTCTACTGCTTCAGCCATCACCTATAATCACCACTTTGCCTATATCCCTGCCTCACCACTGATTTATGTTTCTCTTGGAGACACCACTCTGACCAAACTTCAGGTATGCTGGTATTTGAACTGCTCTCACCAGTACTTTTTCAAGTAAGTACGGGCAACCTCCACCTGCATTTTTCTCCTTCTAGAAGCCTGGAAGCTGAGAATACTCCCTGCAAAAGCCACAATATCAGTAATAGTGCTTTGAGTTCCTGTACAACTTCATTGCTTAATGCTGTTATCCCTATAGGAACATACTAATTTAAATGCCAATATGTAGTTAAGGCCACTTAATGTATCTCCAATGAAGTCATTAAGACAATGGTAGAAGATTTAGTAAGCTCTTCTGCCATTGTCTTAATGACTTCATTGGAGATACAATAATTTTCATAAATTTACTTGTCACAGTATGTCTTTTTATTCTTTCTTTTTCTTTTCTCTTTTTTTTGGCCACACCCTGTGACACTCATGTACCAAGTTTCTATGATAAAGATGGAAGCCCCTATCTAAAAGATAAAAGTAAGATTAAAGTAAATTTTTTTTAAGAAAGGAGGTGGGGGTTGTGGCAGGCTTTTTGCTTGTTTGTTTTTAATAACAAATAAATTTTAATTTTTATAATTTTAATAAAAATAAACGTTTGAGGGATAATTAGCCTAAAAAAGAGTGTCCCTACCCATGAAGCATTTTTTTCATTAGACCAACTACAGGCTCCGGGCATACTAATTGTATAACCTCAAGGTCTTTCTTCATAGTTCTAGGAAAAGTTCTCTCCAATCACGGTTGTTGCAGTCAGACTTCTGTAATTTTTTTTTTTTTTTTTGGCACAAATCTTATGTTGAAGCCAGGATGTCATAGAGCATTTTCTGATTTCATCTCACCATTCGGTGGTGATGCAGGGAGACCTATTCTGAAAGCAAGTTATTGTTGTCTCCTAGTCGCCAGGGTGTCATATAATTCCACCCTGGAGCAAGTCATTGCTGGGAGGCACTAGGACCTCCCAATGTGGAAATTTAGATTCCCAATGCTGGTGCAAAAACCATACTAATCCAGGAATGGGATCCAACGTACAGGGTTGGATGGTTAATACCCAATCAACTGAGGCCCAAGTCACTGTGACAAATGTTCAGGCTAAAAGGTGCTTTTGCACTATAAAATATGACAAATATTCAGGGTAAAAGGAGCCCTTGTACTATAAAATATTTTAAATGTTTTTTAGTTATTGTGTTTTCATGGTGGAGAGATGGCAACTGAGATGTCTGATATTTCTTGTTACAATGCCACTAGGTCTACCACAGAGGATCCAACTAATGACAAAAATGAAATTGCCATCTAGGACATAAATACTATCATCTTGGAGATTAGGGACTTCATAAATTTTGAGGCAGAATTGCCTATGGCACCCACCACGAGTTTTATGAGGTGTGATCTTGCTGCAGCAGCCTGTTTCATCTCATAAAATATAAGTGCTAATAAAGAAGTTTCCCCAACTTCTGTGGATGGTTAATGAAGCAAGTTAGAATCCAATACTGATGAGTTAAAATCAACTCAAAGTAAATCACCATTAAAAGTCCTACTTTCATTTTTATCATCTTCAGTATGCTCTCTCTTTAGCAAGGAGGAGCCAGTTGACATTATGTTGCTAAATCGGGATTCATCAGTCATCACTTGGAAATAATACTCTGGAAAGGGAAGCATCATCATCTATTTATAAAAATTTAACTTAGTGCATTCCATCATATCTACTCCGTTATTTTTTTTGTATGTGTAAGAAAAGGCCTGGTAATTTTCAGGGGTTAGTCCCAAATCTGCATGTGGGCTGCTCTTAGTGCTGCTCAAGTGGTCAGGCAGTCCAGGGGATTGAACCCAGGGTTCCTGAAACAAAGCATGCCCTCAGCTTTATTGAGCCATCTCCTTGGCCCATATCCACTCACACACTTTTACTTCGGCTATACATTCTTTATGCATAAAACAAAAATATTTTATTGACATCTGAAAATTAGATAGTAATAACATCACCTTCATAGTTTTGAACATAACAGTAGTATAAAATATTTACTTTATATAATTTCAAAGAATTTAAACCTGTAAGAGTGACATGAGTTCTTACAAATTCAATTTACTAATGTTTTAGCATTTAGGTTTTTTTCTTATTCCTCTATTTTCTTACTTGTATTGTTGCTATTCTTTGTACTCTCTAATTTGTAAATACAATACAATGGATAAAATGCTTCTCTTGCATGCAGATAGCACAAATAATCCTGGGCACCCCTTTTGGTACCCCAAGCTCTGACCAAAGTGATTCCTGAATAGAACCAGGTGTAAACGCTGAGCATCACTGAGTATGGCTCAAAAACAACCAATAACTACAAAGAATACCAAAATTGAAAATAAGTTGCATAAATGGTGATCTTCTTTTTAAATACATTAGCCTCTATTCTCTGTGAATAAAGACACTTATTACAAGAATCCAGAGAACAAAAAGAAAAGATAACTGGTATTCACCAATGACAAATAAAAGGGCCTTTTTGGTCTCCAGTCATACAGGGATTGAACCCAGGTTCTCTATGTGCCAGGAATGCATTTACCACCTGGCCACATATCTGCCCACCTAAAAGAAAGCCAATGAGTGCAGAATCTGTAGAGATATTAATTTTTTACTTTAACTTCAGGAAGCTAGTAAATAACGAATTCCAAACTAGGTTTGGCCATATTCCTTTGACCACTTGTGGCGTGAATGTTTGCACTGTATTTTCACTGTGGCATTTGAACCCTTTCTTCCTGCCCCAAAAACTCATTTGGAAAATACCATTGGGAAAAATGACCAGTTTATAGATATTGTTAATTCCAAAATATAACTCTATCTGGGTATATTCTTGTAGACAATTATACTGACTCCATATTGGCAACAAGGAGGAACATATTGCTGGCCAGTTCTTGCCTTATAGTTCACAGATTAATCTACAAATATCTTTTGCCAGTCACCCATTCTAGCCCTTGAGGGTAAAATAGAAAACACAATTTTACATGTTGAAATTAACTTTAAACTCAAATTCAAACAGAGGTTATTGCTGGGAGGTTAAAGTTTCCTAGAAGTTTACTTATAGCTTCAACCTTTCTATATAAACTCTAACTTCCTCTTGTTTTTGTATACCTCTGTATTTGGCAAATCTTTTCTCACAACTCAGTACCACTGGATTTTAATACACTCCTTTCCCTTACTACTCAATCCCAAGTCATCTCCTGCCTGCTCTTATCACAATATACTGTTCTCATAAAACGTGTAACTGTCTAAAATGTTTCAAAACAGGTTTCAAATAAGGCTCATTCATAATTTGTATGTAAATAATGTCATGCCACTTTTGTTCATTTATTGTTTTTTTCCATTAGGACTAAATCTTGCTTCATCAAGTTGGCAAGTAAATTAGTTCTGCTGCCTCTTAGGTGGGTGTCTTTCACTTTCCTTTTATTGGTCATTGTTGCTTAGCCCCTGGAATTCTATATGTTTTAGGTTTCTGAGACTTATAAGTTTGGTTGTGGTATACTTGGCATTATTTCAACATTTGTTGAAATACTGAGGAACATAAAGGAGAACCTGTAGATCCCATTTGGTAGTGTTGGACAGAGAAACTCAAGATCAAACACATGACCTCATACATGTAAAACAGGTAGGCCATCTACCACTGAGTCATATCGCTGGGCCTCTGGTATACTATTTGCTCTAAAGGCAAGGTTTCAAAAGTTGAATTTTAAAAACTAAAAAATAAATCAAACTTTAAAAAAGTAGTCTTGTCTCTTATATGAGTTTTAAAATGATTACTTTAGATTTTCAATTATAAATAAAAGTACAATAGACACAAGCATAAAACTTGTGATGCTAGATCACACCTGGCCTTCATCTCATGAGTGGTGGTGTATACTAAAGGATATACCTTTGGAAGATGTCCTTAAAAACGCTGCTCAAGAGTGCAACCGTGGTTGTGGGTTATTTTGAGCTAAGGTCAATGGAGGCTTTGAAGCTCAAGATAAGCCCTTTCCATTCACTTAATTATCAAGAGAATGAACATTAGTGGAGGGCAGGATGATGATCAGCCAGATATGTATTGTACAGAAATTACATTTCTATCAGAAATGGCAGGAAAAACATAGTTACAAATCATCTGGTTTTATCATATAAGTCTTCCTCCTCTCTCCTTGAAACCTCAGGTGGTTCTTAGCCCATTTTTGTGGTCTAGAATAAATATACTCATGTTGTTCTACTTATTTCACATCCATATAGATTCTTCATATGTATGTAATTAAACCCGTACTTTCCCTCTATTAATCTGCCTGATGTTAATTTGATCGCTTTGACTAGTGCAAAAAGAAACCAGAAAAGGAGGAAATTTGCTGATTTACCTCCATAGTACCGAGAATCAATTGTTGACATTTTCAAAACATCATTTTTGGTTCAGTAGATTTAGGAGTATGTCTGAGTAAACTGTGAAAATTACAATAGCTCAGAGCTTCTCACCCCTAGAATCACTGACATTTGAAGTCTGAGAATTCTTATTTGTTTGTAATTTTTAGGTCCATTAGCAGAATTCCTGGCTTCTATACACTGGTAACATTAGCATACAACCACATTCTAAAATGTGACAACCTAAAGTATGTCTAGGTATTCTCAAATATTACCTGCGGGACAAAATCATTCTGTTAAACTCTATAATAGATAACTTGGGTTTTTTTTACCCATAAATTCATCTTGCATGTACTGGTTAATTCTTCAAATCCAATGTGCATAGGCCACAGATAACCTCCTTAAATAAAAGGTCATTGAATGCAGATTGAATGCAGATAGTTTCTTTTCTTTTTTTTCTCTCTGTTATTTTTTGGTCAAAACCATTCGCATACAGGGCTTACTCCTTGTTCTGCACTCAAAAATCGCTCCTGGCAGGCATAGGGGACCATATGGGATATCAGGATTCGAACAACCATCGGTCCTGGGTCAGCTTCGTGCAAGGCAAATGCCCTACCACTGTGCTAGCTTTCAGGCCCAAATGCAGCTAAGTTTCTATGCTTTATTTATCTTACATCACTAATCATCTACTATAATTTTTGGGATGAAGTATATCTGATGCTGACTCCAAATATTTCTGCTTAACTTGATTTTTCTCTTTCACATGCAATTGTAGGGTTAGTCAACATTTTTTTTGCCAATTAAATGTGAAGTAAACTGAAACAATCTCCAGGTAAAAATGTAAACGTTCATATTCTTTTTACTACATGTTGATCTAATTTCAAGGTTAGTGACATTTGCGATGGTGACTGCTCCATCTGTTTAGATCGGAATAATCACAATGAGCAGGACCCGTTCTTGATATACATAAAAATGAAAATTTGAACTATTAAAAGTATGGGATTTTACAGCTTTCCGTTTTGTTTTGTTTGCTTATTATAAGACCTATATGTTGTTTTTAGTATCACAGACATTTGAATTTAGAGAATCATTGAGGATGGTCAGTTTCTTTTCTCTTTCCATGGGGTTGAGAAGAAAATTTCTCCTGCTCCTTGAAGTTCTTTCATATAGCCAGATAATCAAATTAACATCAAGCAGATTAGTAGGATGAAAGTACAAATTTAATCAAATATATATTGTAGTCTACATGAATGTAACTTCTAAAATAAACAGTGTTACATAATCGTACTTTTTTTTAGATACAGACTAAACTTTATTCAAGATGGAAAAGGAAAAATACTGGAATGGGGTACATTGGCAGTCAAATTTGGGGGATCAGCCCCAAACTAACAGGTCCTTCCTGGGAGCCTCCACTGGAGACAGGTGAGAAACTCCTTCTCAGGGTCAGATCCCAATCACTTCTCAAGTAGAGTATAGTAGGATGCAGGAGGAAAAGTGGGGGGAGAGCTCCTTGGAGGCAATGGGGACTTCAAGTGGTCTAGAGGGAAATGAAAGGGACTTGGTAAAGGAGACTACAGGGTAGGGAGTGAAAGGGTAGACAGAGAGACCACTTTCTAATTAAAGAAATGTGACATATTTAGAAAAATTCTTTTCAGAGCAAAGATGATTCCCTTTGGGAAAGCTAGGTGATTAGGAGAGAGGCTCAGGCAAAGGTTGGTGGGAACAGAGGCAGCCATGGAGACCCTTTCAGTGCAGGATCCAGAGGCCAAGACCAGCCAATGTGGTGAGGAAGATAAGGGCAAGGGCAGGGTTAGACCAAGGATTTGGATTATTACAGTTGTCCTTGTCACAGCAGGTGGTATTGCAGTTGGGACCCAACTTTCAACATAATTGTATTTGAGCAAAAGAATAGGAAAGAGATCTAGAGATTCTGGGAAAGAGGAGGGGGATTCATATAATAAAAATCAGATAATCGAGGGATTTCAGAAACAAAAGAGCAGGTAAGGCTTTCAATGCACCAGAGTGATCCCTAAGATAGACCTAGGAGTATTAACACAGCCCTAAGACAGACCCACGAGTAAGCCATTAACACAGCCATAAATTATGGCCCTCACTCAAAAAAAAATTATCTGTAACTTGATGGTTGTCCTATCATATACTTTAAGATATAGCAAAATCCTAAAGATTTTACTGATAAGAACTTATTTCTGAATCATTCCCTTAAATAAGGGAGTGGAAAGGTTTCTCTTGAATTTATAGGGCTTCCCTTAACAGTAATTTGAAAAATTCACATACAATAGTGACCATTGTTTAAGAAGGGTTTTTTTCTGGACACCTTGCGGAGATTTATTCCTGTCCCTTCGGGAAGTTATTCAGGATGAATCTATGCCTTGAAGTTCATCTGGGCAGATAACAGAGGTTCCTCTCAGATTTACTATAATTAATCTGCAAATGTATTAGTAAGATATAAAGAATTAAGTTAAATTGTATTAGTTATTTGAAAAGTAAGCTGAATTTCCATGTTACTAACAGACTATTGCTACTAATATTGACAGAGCTTTCTCTGAACTAATCAGTATTTTAAGTAATTGTCATAATTTTTATACTTTATTATGTTTTTTTGAGATAAATTCTATCATTAAACTTTAGAGTTGTGAAAAAAAAGGCATGAGGAAGTTATCTGGTTTATCATAAGCTATAATTACAAATTGGTTTAACTGGGCAGTTTGATTCCAAAAATCTTTGTCCCGTGATAACTAGTAACCTGTCTCTTAAAAAGTGATTCTTCTTAATCATCCAGGTGTGGTTCCCTCCCAAAATAAATAAAAATGTGTTTCTCTTTCTGTTTTTCCTCCAAACTAATTCCCTTTGCAGAGATAAACATAAACATATGTGTAATTGTTTTCTAATAATAAAGTGTTGAAGGGCTGATAGGAACAGCTCAATAGCCAAGCACTTGTGTTGAATGCAAGAAATCAGGGTTTGATTCTTGGCTCTGGGTGCCTCTATCACCACCAAGAACCAACCCCCCCCCAAATATCAAGCCAGGAGTAGACCTTGAGCACTGCTGGGTGTAGCTCCCAAACAAAAAAGGTGAGGTTTATAAGAAGTGATGTAGTATAAAAGACCATATATTTGAAATGAAAATGAATAGCATTTAAATTCCCATGCTTTTCCAGAGAGTGTACAAATTGAGTTGATTAAACTTAACATAACTAAGTAAACACATTTATTTCGTAGAATTTGAACTGATTATACAAGTGTTTATACAAATTTTTACAAGTTTATACATGTTGTTTATACAAGGAGTTCTGTAAGATAATTATTCCTTCTAATACTTCTTTGATATTTTTGTCACATTTAATGGCTCTAATACATTTTTTTTTCATTTACACTTTGTTATCTTCTCTCTCATCTCTTTCTGGTTTGATCTCAAAAGAGACAGCAACAAAACAGAAAAGGTCAGGAAGAATAGAACAGAATATGTTTATTCTGCAGGCAGTATCAGCATACAGAAAAGACTATTTACTTATTTATTTATTTATTATTATTATTTTTTATATTTTTTATTAAATCAAGTAAGTGGATTTGAATTTTAGTTCTGGCTAATTAATTAGCTTACTTTTGAAATTTTCTTTTTTTTTTTACATTTTTTTAAATTTTATTTTAATTATGACAACAAAGATGCAAAGAAAGAGGACAGGGTAAAGTTACAGTGGAAGCCCAATCACCCATAAACAGAATTCTCGGTAGTCCCATCGATGATATCCCAGCCTTGAACTTTCAGCCAAAAACATTAAGAAAAACAAAACTGAACCCATGTACAATACAATTACTTTGTCCCTCAAATCCCCAGTTGTAGTACATACTAATTCTTAGCAGCACACAAGATAATCTAAAGACATTAGACTTATGTAACTCCTTAAACATTGAGGGCAAAGTACATTTCTCTAGTTCCATGCACATGCTTACTAGTTTAAGTTAACCTCAAAAGTTTTAGTGGGTTGTTTTTCTTAAGGATTGGAGTCAAGGGAACATAGTAAAAAACAGTATTAAAGTGGCATTTGTTTGCATAGGCCCACCAAAACATAAGGGACATGGAAAGACAAATTATGGTCTAAATACAAGGAGACCCTACCCCTGAAGTTTCCTGGCACAGGACTGACTCTAGGCTCCAGGCAAACTAGTTTGTCCAATTCAAGTCATCGTCTGTAGTGGCAATACACCTCCATTCCTCACATAGTCTCTGTTGTTGGTATCATGTTTCTGTATTAAAGATCCTTTGGTCTGCATATCCCATATTGCAGTCAGGATGGTGCAGAGCATCCTCTCATTTCCCCTCACACTTAAGGGGCACTAGAGAGAACCATGTCCTGTAGAGCAGGTCATTGTTGCTGTCAAGTCTTCTCAGTGTAAACGGAAGTCTCTTTTTAGGAGGTCGATATCAGACCCTTGGTAGTGTCTTTCCTGGTAGAGGACTGCTTCCAGCTGTTGCTATATCAGACCTTGGATGTTTCGTAGATAGCTTGCCTGGTTCTGGCGTGAATGGCGGATGCCCATTCTTCTGAGGCCTGTGCCAGGTCATTATATCAATGTTCAGGGTGTAAGGTACATTGTACTGAGATTTATTAGATAAGAACTTATCTGTATGTATGGTGTTTTCCCATTTTAATGTGTCTATGCAAACAAGGATCAATGCCATGAAGCGTTATTGGTGCATCTGGAAGCAATAGGAACAAGACCAGCAATTTCCATGACATAGTTCAATCATAGGCATCAAACTAAGGGACAGTTCCAACAACAATCCTTACTGATCAGCTTACAAAGAAAAGACAAGATGAAAAGTGGATAGAAACATCATGGTAGAAGAATATATAGAGAGTTATATCAGTTAAAGAAAATACCCATAAAATATACAAAAGATATATGAGTTCAATATGTGTTCAATTTGTGTCTTTCTAAATAGTTCTAGGATTTGTTAGATCTACTGTATGTCTTAGGTCAGAGATTAGAACTGTGTGTTACTGAAGTTAAGAAGGGTAAATCTGGGGTACTGATGGTTGGGAGGAGCATATGTTCGCGCGGGGGCCATAGCCCCTGCGCGGTTTGCAAAATGTAGACTGGTATAAAATTGCCAGTGACAGCCTGAGTATAGCTGAGCAGCTATCTGCCACCCACCAGATCAAACTCCACCCCCTCAGCCCCACCCTAGGCCAGTCTCCGGACAGGGAATGGGGAAAACCCAGGGTGCCCCGTCAACTCCTTCCAGGAACCCACCTGGAGATCCGGAGGAATGGGGGAGAGGGGGGTCGGGTGACCCAGGTCCGGGCCCCCCTACCCTGGGCTGGGCCAACAGGCCGCTGGCACATGCGGAGGCCTGCCAGCTGCCCACCCATGCCGGCTAAAAATCCTATTTTTTTTTATGTTTGGTTTTTAGGTCACACCTGGCAGCTCTCAGGATTCCTCTTAGCTCTACGCTCAGAAATTGCTCCTGGCAGGCTCGGGGGACCATATGGGATGCCTAGATTCAAACCACTGTCCTTCTGCTTGCAAGGCAAACACTTCATGCTATCTCTCCAGCCCCAGAGATGATTTTTTTTTTGGTTATTGGGTCACACCCAGCAGCGCTCAGGGGCTACTACTGGCTCTATGCTCAGAAATTGCCCCCGGCAGCCTCTGGGGACCATATGGGATGTCGGGATTCGAACCTTCATCCTTCTGCATGTAAGACAAATGCCTTACCTCCATGTTATCTCTCTGGCCCAGAAAAGACTATTTTAGATACTAGACTCAAACCTCATATTTCATTAAAACCACAAGCCAATAGCTGAGAACAGAGACAGAGAAAATCTAAAGATATTGAGATATCACCAGTGACAACTATTCAAATGATTAAGCAGAAAAACCTAGAGAAAAACATGAAATATACCAACCCTCCCCCCAAAAACAAATGATAGAAACAGTAATTAAAGTCCTAATTTTCAATAATTATCCTAGATATAAATTATCTGAGTTAACCAATAAAAAATACTGACTGGCTTTATAGATTAAAATATAGATTCATAATAATCTCTATTATGTATATACGAAACTGATAAGAAATCAAGACAAGGAGATTCACAGTGCAATGTTGTAATAAGTACTTAAAGTTAATAACTGAGAAAAAGGGAGGAGTTCTCACTTAAATTTGGAGCATTAACTTTAAAAATATTGAGCAAATGTCCAAAGAAACCCAAATATTACTCTTTGACTAAAAAAATGAAGATAAAAGTGATGAAGGGAATGGCTACAAAGACCTTTTTATCTTATACTTCCACTGAAAATTTTGTAATAGGCAGATTGAGAAACACACATATAGGGATTTGAAGCAATACTACCCATATATTATTATGTTGCAAATCAATAAAATTTAATTAAAAACAATAAGCAAGAGCATTAAAAGAGTCCTGGAATATACAAAATAGTGCTTATGAACCAAAAATATGATATTAAGCACTATGTATGATTAATTCAATTCTGTGAGAGATACTTAAAGAGGAAAATTAAAAGTTTCAAATGTTAAAATAGTGTATTGTTGTAAACTGAATCAGTGCTTTTAACAAGGTGAGAAAACCATGGCACATAGAATCACAAAACAGAAAGTACCAAGTTGTACAGTAATCTCAATTGGTGACACTTTTTTTCCTAAAAGATAATTGACAATATCTGAGAACATTTTCATTGTCATATCTTTGTGGGCAGTTCTACTGGATAGAGGCCAGGAGTACTGCTAAGTACCTGTTAACACATAACCTTCACTCCAAAAAGATATAAAACTTCAAATGCTGATAGTTCTGAGATGAAGAAATCCTGAGCTATAACCACCAAAAAAGCTAAATATCCCTAACATTTGTGTGATATGCAGTTAAATATGCTTTAACACATTTGGAGGATGAATGTATGGTAACAGAACCTGAAAAAAATCAGCATACAGAACAGTATTTACCAAGGGGGTGATTTGGGAGGTGGGTGTAAGGGGAATCTGAGGTATTGGTGGAGAGGCACTGGCAACCTGCTTATTGCATAATGTGTGCACAAAACTCTATCATTAATAGTACTGTAAATCACAGTCTCTAAATAAAAATTGGAAAAAAAAATTAAAACGTAAAAACAATCCTACAGCACATCATTTTTAAAATTATTTCCAGGATCTTTACTTATTTAACTAAATTAGTACATGGGTATGGTTAAGTTGTTTACATCCACCAGTCTTGGGTATTTTAATCATTGGCATGGTGGAGGAGGGAAGAGTGACCATACTAAGAAGTGCTCAAGGTTTATTCCTGGCTTTGTATTCAAAGATCACTCTTGGTGGTGGTTGGGGTGCCAAATGCAGTGCTGGACATCAAACCAGGGTCATTCTTGAGCAAGTCAAGTGTTTTAAGTTTGTGATATTTCCCCACACTGGTTTGTTTAAACATCTTTAATATAATTCTTATAAAAGTTAATTGAAATGTGAATTTAAGGAAAATAAAGTAGATAATACTTAGCCAAGAACTCCATTTTTTTGTTTAATTATGGACCTGAGTTCGATCAATATCAATATTAAGACAAGTTAAAATGTTACCTTCTAAATCAAGTTTTGAAGCTTTAACCCCCACACCACCTGAACTGAATCTAGCTCTGAGTTCTATGATGCTCAGAGGGGCAATCCTAGAGATTCTCAGTCAAATGGATTGGATAGTTAAATGTTGGGGCCAAGTACATGATGCTTCTGCTGTCCTGTGGTGCTTAAAAAAGCCAGGTTCATCCTGATAGTGCTCAGAGGACCCTGGAGCCACACATGGCTGTACTGTGGAGGGGTCTGTGAGTTGAACAAGGATTGAGGGATTGGACACATGCATGGTCTCTAATCCTTATACTATCTTCCCATCCCTGAAATATACTTTTATGCTAATTGTGATTGCTTTTAGCCCTCATTTTCTAGGTTAATTTTTTTTAGAATGTTTTATTTAGACAAACTTGCTCTCGCTTTTCTTTTTTCCTCCCTCTCTACTTTCCCCCTCTCCCCACACACCTAGCTGTCTACACTTTGAGATTTTTTAAGCATCTATTCTGTCTGCTTTATTATATAAGGATCCAGCAGATTTGTGTGTAGCTACTTTCTGGTTCATAGAGGTGTTACTTCAGTTCTCTAGGAATTCTTTTATAAAACACAAGTCTCACTCAGATCAATGCATCTTTAAACATAATCTCCAGCTCTGAGTTCTACCTCCTAATACCAGCAGTGGGGATAAGGATTCAATATAAATTTTGAACACATTTAGTCTCTATCTCTGTATTTCTAAAATCTAAACCTATTGTTTTTGGCACCAGGAACATTGCTTTATAGCATACCTGCCCAGATTTCTAGGAGAGGGTAGAGATAAATAATTTTTGAGGAACTGAATATCCCTGACACTAGTTTTACAGTCACCATTTAAAAAACATATATGCTAAGTTTAGACACTTGAAAGGCAAATTAATACATTTAAATTATACCCAGTATATTAAAATTCATGATTCACGAAGTGATCTTCTAGTTATTACCATATTAGAGCCTAGATTCACCTCAAAGGAAGTACAAATTAAAATAGCACAAAAACCAGTGATATTCACTTACCAGAACCAGTAAATAGAATCATTAATGGCTAGTCAAACTTTGAGTTTAAAAGAAGATGAGTCATTTGTAATATGCTTTTATAAATTAAAAAATAACTCCTTTAATAGCTAATTTGAAATTAGATTCAGATTATGTTTGTTACTTGATTTCAGGCATTAATGTAACCAACACAAAAATCTTTAGCAAAAATATATCATATTTCGTTGTATCTGCATCCTGAGAAGGATAAACATATTAAAGTGTCATTTGATAAAATGTTAAGAGTCACTGGTATTCTCTTCTCTTTCATTTCATATAACTCATTTCATTTCATGAAGCTCAATTTCACAGCTTCAATCAGTATTGAAAAGGAAAATTGGTAAAAGGTGGAATCGATTTGCAGAATGGAATTGCTATTTTCTTTAACACCTTTTTCATCATCCTTGTGTTTTGTAATACTATTGACAGTTGTCTGATCACAACAAATAATTGCTAAAAGTCATTTTCTAAAGTGGGGGCAGAAAAACACCAACAACACTAAAGTCGCCAGTTGATTGTGATTTTATAAAAAATTCTAAATTTGTAATCTTGCTTTAGTAAACTCTCTCTCCTCCCCTGAAATTTACATCTAAAGTTTTCTTCTCTTTGGTCAAAGAGATAGCATTGTTGGTAAGGCACTGTTTGGCATACAGCTAACCTGGGTTTCAACTCTGGCACCATATATGGGTCTCTGAGCCTTAAAAAGGAATGCATACTGAGCACAAAGCTAGGAAGAAGTCCTAAGAACATCTGGGTATGGGACCCCAAACAAAAAAGCTTCTGCTTCCAAATAACTATGATCATAGCAACCTTCTTTGCCTTGGTTCTATGAAAATAAATATTTAAATCACTAAACATATAATTTGAGCTAAATACATATCCTTCAACATTTGTTTCCTTTTAATATTCTATTCCTACTAAATTTCATGTTTAAGCTGTAAATATATGAGAAAATTTCTCCAGAGGACTTTATGCTATTTGATAGTTAAGCTGTAAATATATGAGAAAATTTCTCCAGAGGACTTTATGCTATTTGATACATTAAGATGAAAATTTGTTTACTTTTCTTTCTGCTTTTCTAGATCAGCAGTAAGTTCTTACTAAATATCAAATTTTAGCATTTTAGAACAAAGCTTTGTCTATCTAATGTTAACCCTAATAACAAGAACTCCTTTGTTTTCTTACAGATAGTGGAGAAAGAATAGTGTGGGACTACTGATTCATATATTGCATCCTTCACTATCCATTGTTCTTTTAAAATACATTTCTTTGGGAGGAAGACACACCCAATGGAGCTCAGGGGTTACTCCTGGCTCTTTGCTCAGAAATCACTTCTAATAGGCTTCTGGAACTATATGAACTGCTGGGGATCAAACCCAATAGCCCCCATCCAAGGCAAATGCCATACCTGCTGTACTATCGCTTCTGCCCCTTAATATACATTTCTAATGATTAAAGTACGTAATGCCATCTGCCCAGTAGAATGGAGTTTACAGTGATAACAGCATTATAATTTTCTTTGTTTTGCTATTTTTATTCAGGCTGATCTATTTGCTATCTACTTACACCCGAATTTAAAAAAATATATCAAAACATCATAAAGCTTTCTTTTTAGTTAATTAAATGATATCATCACTCCTGCTAACTACGTGAGAATTAAATAAAAAAGAAAATGAGCCCAATTTAAGAGTTAGATAGGTAGCTATGACAAAAAAACAATTAGAAAAATAATAAAAAAACATTTTAATAGGTTTGAGAAAGTGGCTAAATCCTCAATTCAAGATCTTCAATCAAGAAATTAAAATTCCTTTATTTTCAGTGTTAGAAAAGCTATGTGCAGAGAATAACCATATATTTAGAAAAAAAATTCCTCACTGATTATTCTACCGTGCATTTACTTCAAAGTTGTAGCATTTCAACCGTTAATTTGTGACTTAAATTCATTTTAAAAATATTATCCATGATGTGCCAAGGAACACTGCAAGTTGCTAGAATAAAATAATTATAAAACATGATAACAGTACATTTTCTGCTCTCTTCCAAAAGATTAGCAATGCAAAGCAGATAACATAGGACCTATTATTCACATGTTACGTGTAAAGAATATAAGTGCTCAATAAATAATCTTAATTAAGATTCCCAAATGAAGTGACTAAAGAGTGAGACTTCGATGATTTTTCCCTGAGTCAAGGTATTTTCAAATATTTCTTCACAGGAAATCATAGATGACTTAGTGTGTTAACCCCTTCTTTTCCAAGAAGCAAAAGAGAAAAGTATCTTGAAATTCCTCTATTTGGAGAAGTCAAACAGGTGTTTTCTGGTTCTGTGATTAAAAAAGCAAGGTTTGAGTGGAGGCGAATTCTGCTGGGCAGCAGTTGTCAGCAGACCAAGTCAATCTGTGGAAACCAGAGAGGACTTGGCCAAGGCGATGCTATTTCAATTGGGTGTCCCAGGTGACTCATCAGAGATGGCTTGCTTTTCGGGCCTTCTGATCTTTTCCTTCAGGGTGGGGTTATCAGATTTCCTTGGCAGTTTTGCAAAATAAATAAATAAATAAATAACCCTCTGGATTATTTCCTATAATAATGATTTCATAGCCCTTAAGCAGAGACTGCTTTCATGCTCAAGACTTGTCATGACAGGAGGTTTTGGGAAGGAAGCACAAGGTAAAAAGCAAGCAAACAAACAAAAACATTAAGACCAGCCAGGGTCCTAGAAAGAGGCCTAAAAACTGAGACTGGCATTTCAGGAGCTTTCCCTCCCCTGAGCCCCTCAGAATGACAGCTCGGCTCCGGCCCGAAGACTACTTCTTCCGGCAGGCAACTCACGCCTCACTGCTATAGGCTGGCGTGCTCCCAGAGCTCCGCCCCCTCCCGAATCAACCAATAGGAAGCCTCGACTGGGGCCCCCGCCCGACCCAGACCACGCGGGACCGAGGGTCCAAAAACTACAGTTCCCGAGGCACTTGGGCGCCTGCCAGAGCCAATAGGAGCCCGGAATGCGGAGGCGAGGGGCGGAGTTTAATGCATAGGCACACCTCATTGGCTGGAGCCAGCTTAGAAGAGCCGGAACCCGGGAGCCTGAGACGCTCATGACATTTCCTCTTGAAATAGCTTTAGCGCCCGGGCGCCGTGGAGAAATGGCCGCGTCGGCAGGTGGGTCCGGTGGTGCTTCGAGTGGGCTGAGGGAGGAAAGGTGGGTCGGGGGCCGGGCAAGTCGGCTGGGGGGTTCCGAGCTGACGACACGAAGCCGGAGAGAAGGATGGAGAGGGATGAGGAGGGATGAGGAGGGCGGTCCCTTGGGACCGGGATGGGGAGGCCGGGTACCCAGCCGTCGCCCGAGGGCGGTTGGAAGCGGTTGACAAGCCCGTGGGGTGGGGGCGGGGGGCGCGTCCCGGCCGAGTCGCCTCGGACACGCTCAGGTTGGTGCCTCGCACGGGTTCTCCTCCTCCTCCGCGCACGGGCGAGCCCGGGACTTGGGGCTCGCCGTGTCCTCCGGCTTCGCAGCAGCTCCCAGGCGGGTGTCCGGGGGTGCTGCTAAGAGAACGACGTCTTTTTTTTTTTTTTTTTTTTTACTCTCCAAGGGGGTGGGGAGAAAGGCAGCCTGGGGGAGAACACACACACACACACACACACACACACACACCCACACGCACGCACGCACACGCATCCATGCACACACACCCAAGGGGAAGGGGAGGAAACCAGCCTATGGGACACACACACTACACAGCACACCCTTGTGCCACCCCCTAGCCTAGGGAACACACACATGCATACACGCATGCACGCATGCGCATGCCACCCGAAGGAGAACACACACACACACACACACACACTCGCAAACACATCAAGGGCGTGGGGGAGAAAACCAGCCTATGGGACACACACACACCATACTCGCGCCACCGGAAGTCCTTATAGGGGAACACACATACACGCATACATGCATATACGCATGCGCGCTCGCGTCACCGAAGCCAGCCTAGATGAACACGCATGCGCGCACGTCACCGAAACCAGCCTAGTTGTACACACACACGCACACGCACGCAAACACGCATGCGCGTGTCACCAGCCTAGTTGAACACAGATACACGCATGCGCGCTCGCGCCGCCCGAAAGCCAGCCTAGGAGAACACACGCACACACACCAAGAGGGTGGGGAGACAACCAGCCTATGGGACATACACACATACACACCACACTCGCGCCATCGGAAGTCCTTATAGGGGAACACACACACACGCATCCACGCATGCGCGCGCGCTGCCCAAAAGCCAGCCTGGGGAACGCACATACACATACACACACCATGGGGGTGGGGAGGAAACCAGCCTATGGGACACACACACCCCACACTCGCGCCACCGGAAGCCAGCCTAGGAGAACGCGCACACACACACATACATACATACATGCACGCGCGCGCCCCGCCCGAAAGCTAGCCTAGGGGAATGCACACAGGCACACACACCAAGGGGGAGGGGAGAAAATCAGCCTAGGAGGACACACACACACACACTTTCGCGCTGCCCACACTGCTTCCAACTTCTTGTGGTTGTCCGATTTTTTTTTCTTTTTTTTTTTCTTTTTCCTCCTAGATAGAAGTAAATCGTCCCCCACACCGAATGGGATTTCCTCTTCTTCAGAAACCGCCTTCGAGGCCATGGACTCCTTCCATGCTTGCAGTATTCTTAAGCAACTCAAAACCATGTATGATGAAGGACAGTTGACAGACATTGTAGTGGAAGTGGATCACGGGAAAACATTTTCCTGTCATAGAAATGTGCTTGCTGCAATCAGTCCCTACTTCAGGTATGATGCTAACAGACATTTCTGTGGCTGTTCCCTGAGCATTATCCACAGAGTAGCTAGATGAAGCAGCTAGGACAAGGCAATGAAACAAATCGTTGGTTTAGAAATGGAGACTGCTAGGATCTAATTTATTCGGTTCTCGTTTTTATGGTAGGGTAGCTGCCTCTAGAATTGACTGGTTTTTATGTTAGTAAATCTGTTTTTATTTGTCTTCGGTAGATCATGATATCTAGAATTGTGTTACCCAACATGGCAGCCATGAGCCACTTGTGGCCTCTTAAATTTCAGTTGTTTAAAATGAAATGAATGGGTGTGAGAGATGGCTCTTAAGACTGAAGTGCATTTTTTCCACATGCTGGAGCCGTGTAACCACTCAGAACAACCCCTCTTTCTGTTCTCTATCTCTACCCAAATTAAAAATGTAATATTTCTGTCACACTACATTTAAAGGATTCAAGGGCCACATAGTGTTTGCCTCGTATGTACAGCCCATATAGAGTGGGGGTTCAGGGGTGCTCAAAACAATGAACTAAAGAGGAATGAAATAGTTTCTGTGCACCTTATCACTAGTGGTTACTTCCAAGATTTTTAGGAGTGTTTTTAAGCTAAATTTTCATTGACTTTTTTTCCTCTGTCATAAAACCTTGAAAGTAAAACAATGTAAATATCAAATACTCTGAAATCAGTGATAAATGCTGTTTTCTACTTGTGTTTAACTTCTTTTGTGTCAGGTGTTCACTTTTTAAGTCTTTCAATATTCAAAAATGGAGTATGAATGACAGTGAAATATTTTCTCAGGATACTCTAAGGTGCTTTTTTCTTTTGCAGGTACTTACCCTTAGGGCTTAGAATAGTGTAGTGTTCCAGACAGTAGTTTCTTCTTCCTCTTTCTCCAAGTACTGGTTTAAATATAGTCACTTAAGTTTGATGCCTGTTATATAACTATTTGGACTTGCTAGGGTAGGTCATTGGACTATTAAGTATTAATCATCACGAGATAAAGAACTGGAAAGTAGGAAGAAGAAACTCATACACAGAAGTCATGTCATTTGGTCCGCCGAAGGAAAATTCTGTTGTGATTCATTTGTTCAGTCTCTTTATGCAATTCAGTCATTTATGTGATTAAATATATGTCAATTACTATTTAGTGACTTCTGAGCTAGGTATACTTCACACATATTACTTTAAATAATTCTTTGTACAGAAGTTCCATTTTACATTGTGGTAAACTGAGGCTCAGGCAGGTTAAGTGACCTATCTAAATAAGCTATCTCACTAGCTACAGGAAAGGATGGATTTTATTTTAGAGCTAGCCTTCTTAGTGCATGATTTAAGGAACAAGAGTGGATCTTCCTTAAAGTTTTCTTTTTTGGGGTCAGAGTGCTAGGATAGTGGTTAGGGCATTTACCTTGCATATATTCCTCTGAGCCTGCCAGAAGTGATATCTGAGCATAGAGCTAGGAGTAAGCCCTGAGCACTGCTGATGTGACCAACCCCTGCCCCAAATCTTATATGAGTTTTTATTATAAATTAGGTTTTGAAGTGAAATAAAGTACTGGAATTTCAAATTGAAAATATCTGTCTTAATAAAATTTTATACTCTAGCATGTATCACTTAGATGTCAATTAAATTTTTTGAAAACTATGACCAATCCCCTAAAAAATTGTTTTTAAATATATTTTCTTACCCAGAAGTTAAGGAAATGCTTGGAAGATTTCTAAGCATAAGATATGGTTAGAAAGGCTTAAGAATTAGGTTATTTTTTGCAGGAGGTTTTTGTACAGTAGTTTCATATTAGTGCCATTCTTGTGAGAATTAAAATATCACACTTAATAGTTTCTAAGTCTTGCATCACTGCTAGAAGAATTAGAACAGCTTGAAACCTGGTATGGTGGTATTATCATTCTAGTAACTTGTCAGTATTAAATTTTTTATAATTATTCAAAATGTTAACTGCTCCAACATTTTGTGTGAGGAAGTACTACTATCTCCTGTAGTTTATGCAATGAACCTCAGAGGAAAGCTCATCAAATGTCACACTACTCCTGTGTCTGGGACCAGCCTGTTCAAGTCAGTAGTAGTTCCCATGATAAATAGTTATGTGGTAATACTCTCCTTGGGGAATTAATTTCTACCTAATGAAGAGCTTTATTTTTCTTTTTAATTGGTTGCCTGTATAACTGAGAGTTTTGTGAGCTGAATTGATAGCTAACTCATACATTATTGGATCATTTGGTTTTCAATGGTCAAAAATTAATCATCTTATAATATTTATATAATATAAATGTTCATATTTATATTATAATGTTTAATATTACAGTAACATTGTGCTTATTATTTACATGTAGATATAAAGTAGGATTTTTTATTTTTCACTCTGAAAGATCTCCAGTATTTTTTATACTATATTTTTAAATTTCATGTGCTTGGTGGAGACTTTAGAAGTGACTGAAATCTTTGACAGATCTTTTATTGGCAATATTTATAGGTATTTTTCAAAAGAAGTACTTAAATATGTGGAAGAGATCTCATTTAAGTATTACATTTAATAATCAACTCTTATCATTAATGACAGTTAGTTTCTTCAATAGACATCTAATAAACATTTTAGAACATAGCTCCTTTTTCATTGCACTCCTATGTTCACTGCAGAACTGTTTACAAAAGCAAGAATCTAGAAACAACCAGAGTGCCCAAGAACAGTTGAAAAAGCCACAGAATTCAATGAAATACAACACAGCTGTTAAGAAAAATGAAGTCATGAAATTTTCTTAAACATGGATCAATATGGATAGTACTATGCTGAGCAAAATGGGTCAGAGGGAGAGGGATAGAATTACAGCAAGCACACTTATTTGTGGGATATTTAAAAAAAAAAGTATGGTAATAGTATCCAAAGACAATAGATATGAGGACCAGGAGGACTAAACATGGTAGGAAGCATGCCACAGGTGGGGAGTAGTGCAGTTAGGGCAGAGAAGGATCCACTAAGACAATGACAGTTGGAGAGGGGAGACATTGGTGGAGGGAAAATGTGCACTGTTGAAAGATATTGAACACTGTATGATTGAAAGTCAATGACGAACAACTTTGTAACTATCTCATCGTGATTCAATTAAAAATTATTAAAAAAATGAAAATAAAGAGGTTTTTGTTTGTTTTGTTTTGGTGTTTGGGCCACACCCATTGGTTCTCAGGGGTTATTCCTGGCTATGCCCTCAGAAATCGCTTCTGGCTTAGGGGATCAGATGGGATGCTGGGGGATTGAACCCAGGTTCGTCCTAGGTCAGCCGTGTGCATGACAAATGCCCTACCACTGTGCCACTGTTCTGGCCCCTTTATTTGATTTGATTTGATTTATTTTTGGGTTTTTTTGGGGTCACACCCGTCGGCACTCAGTGGTTACTCCTGGCTATCTGCTCAGAAATAGCTTCTGGCAAGCACGGGGATGCCAGGATTCAAACCAACCACCTTAGGTCCTGGGTCGGCTGCTTGCAAGGCAAACACCGCTGTGCTATCTATCTCTCTGGCCCCCTTTTATTTTATTTTTAAGTTTAATTTTGGGAGGCATGGTTTGAGGGCTACACCCAGTGGTGTTCAGAGGTCACTCCTGTGATGCCAAGGGAAACATATAATACAGGAGAGCTAATTGGGGTCAGTACATGCAAGGCAAATAATTTAATCTCTGTATTGTCTCTCCAGCCCTCCTTTTTATTTAATTGTAAGAACATTTAAAGGAACCTTAAAAAAGAGAAAAGCAAAGCAAAATGTTTGTAAATGACAGCAGATATTCAGGTTTTGACTACTTAATGTTTTGGTCAAGGAAGTTATTGGCCAGAGATATATTAATCTCAAACATGTTTTCAACCGTAAACTTTTATCTTTGTGTCAGTTAATTCACCATATATAATTACCTTTTTTTTCTTGCTATGTTAACTTTTATGATCTATTGTCTTAGTAACTTTCAATGTGGAATACTGGAACTAGAATTATATATAGGGGTTATGGCATTTGCCTTGCATGCAGGTGACTTTGGTTTGATCCAGGCACCAAATGTGGTTCCATGAACATGTGAAGAGGGATCTCTGAGTACAAAGCCAGGAGAAGCTCTTCAAATTGCAAGGGTAGGGCCTTATACCCAACGTAAACAAAAAAATAAATAAATAAATATGCAAGACTATATTGGTAACTATCACCATATTTCACTTTACTCACCAAGAGTTTACTTACTACTTTTTGCCCACCTTGGTGTATCTTGTCATTTTGAACACATGTTATCTCATAAAAGTTTTATTGACTGGAGTGATAGCAGAATGGGTAGAGTGCTTACCTTGCACATGGCTGACCTAGGTTCAATCCCTGACTTTTTATCTATTATCTTCAAAAACTGCCAGAAGTGATTGATTCCTGAGCACAGAGCTAGGAGTAATCCCTGATCACTGTTGAATGTAGCCCAAAAGTTAACAACAAAAAGAAAAGTTTCAACAATATACAAAAAGTTCTATTAAACAGTCTCTTTTTATATTGATGTGTTACATTGACACTCTATAGATAATCCTTTTGGTTTTTGTAGATTTTTGTATGTTTGGGAGACACATTGAGTGGTGCTCAGGGAGTCTTACCTACATGTTGACTGATTTCATTTCAGGTGATGTATCACTTGGGGAATCAGACAGTCCAAGAGTTGAAATCATGCTACATGTTTATCATGTTTATTAGCCTTTTTTTTTTTTTGATTTTTCGGCCACACCTACTGAAGCTCAAGGGTATGTGCTCAGAAATTGCTCCTGGCTTGGGGGACCATATAGGACGCCAGGGGATAGAACCTTGACTCGTCCTAGGCTTGTGAGTGCAAGGCAGATATTCTATCGCTTGCACCACTACTCCGGCCTCGTTTAATAGCCTTTTTAAGCTAGCTTCCCTGATTCCCTATAGGTATTCTTAAATTTACTGAACTGTTGATTTAAGATGTCACTTTTTATAAGGTTATAAAGCTTCATGTCTCCAAGGTAACAACCAGAAAGACTGGATAAAGGACTCTAAGGTAAGTAAGGTATCTTGAAATAAATACTTCATTTCACCTTTCATTATATTCTTTCTCAGAGATGGCACCAAATGAACTGGTTCATTTGAATTAAGTAGGGTTTGTGAGATTAACTACAGTAAATCTGCTGCATTGTCAGTTTTCTTCCATTTAAATACAAATTAGGTAGTCCCTTTCAGTTTCATAAAAATTACCTTTGTAGTAACTTTATGCTGTTAAAATTTTGCCACAATAATTTTAATTTTTCGCACACATGTGATAGTTACCACTCTTTCCTCATAGATCCATGTTCACTAGCGGCCTTACAGAAAGTACTCAAAAAGAAGTTCGAATAGTTGGCGTTGAAGCTGAATCGATGGATTTAGTCTTGAACTATGCCTACACCTCCAGAGTTGTTCTGACCGAGGCGAATGTTCAAGCCTTGTTCACTGCAGCTAGTATCTTCCAGATTCCTTCCATCCAAGACCAGTGTGCTAAATATATGATCAGCCACTTGGACCCACAAAATTCTATTGGGGTCTTCATATTTGCTGATCATTATGGTCATCAGGAACTTGGAGATAGATCAAAAGAATACATCCGTAAAAAATTTCTGTGTGTCACCAAAGAACAGGAGTTTCTCCATTTGACAAAAGACCAACTGATAAGCATACTAGACAGTGATGATTTAAATGTAGATCGAGAAGAACATGTATATGAAAGCATTGTAAGGTGGTTTGAACATGAACAGACTGAAAGAAAAGTGCACCTTCCAGAAATTTTTGCCAAATGCATACGTTTTCCTTTGATGGAAGATACCTTTATAGAGAAAATTCCACCTCAGTTTGCACAGGCTATATCTAAAAACTGTGTAGAAAGGGGACCATCCAATACCAATGGCTGTACTCAGAGACTTGGAATGACTGCATCTGAAATGATCATATGTTTTGATGCTGCCCACAAACACTCAGGAAAGAAGCAAACAGTGCCTTGTCTAGATGTAGTCACAGGAAGAGTGTTTAAACTATGCAAGCCGCCAAATGATCTAAGAGAAGTTGGGATTCTTGTATCACCAGACAATGACATTTACATTGCAGGAGGGTACAGGCCAAGCAGCAGTGAGGTTTCCATTGACCATAAGGCAGAAAATGATTTCTGGATGTATGACCATTCCACCAATAGGTGGCTATCCAAACCATCCTTGCTGCGAGCCAGAATAGGCTGCAAATTGGTGTTTTGCTGTGGTAAGATGTATGCAATAGGAGGCCGTGTTTATGAAGGTGATGGGAGAAACTCACTGAAGTCTGTTGAATGCTACGACAGCAGAGAGAACTGTTGGACAACTGTTTGCGCAATGCCTGTTGCCATGGAGTTTCATAATGCTGTGGAGTACAAGGAGAAGATCTATGTTTTACAAGGTAATTATCTAAATGATTTATTTCTTCATAAAAGGACAAAAATGGTATGTTCTATACAACAACAAGCATTTTTTTCTTACTAATTGGTGACTATCTCTGGCTTTTTGTATGTTTTTGGACCACAACCAGCTGTACTCCTGACTACATTCAGTGGATGAGAGTTTGGGGGTCGGGGGTGTGTGTCCAAGCAATGGGATGCCAGGGAGCTGGCCCAAGTTGATTTTGTGCAAAGCAACCTCTTTATGCACTGTACTATCTCTATCCTCATATCTGATTTTCTTATCAAAGTTGTTGGAATAGTATGAAATTTAAGCTCGTGTCTAGAAAGTATAGTTCTGAATAAAAAAATAATAGGCATTTTCCAGTTACCAAAATGATTTGCAAGCTTTTGTTCTTAATGTTTTATGACCTCTTGAGTATTTTTGAAAACAATAAAAATAACTCAGCATGTGGGAGAACTTCATTTCACAGCCAATTTTAAGACAAAAAAATTTTCTTTTAAATTAATTTTACCAAGAAAGCAAAGTATATGCCTCCCCCCATTTCCTTTTTTTTTTTTTAGTAATATGGACTCAAAAGATGTAGCTATTTTCTTACAGAACATACTGTATTAATTTAAAAGTCAAAAGAAAAAGAGCAAACCATTCACTAAAGTTATATTATTCAGCTCGAAATGAATTTTGCATAAGCTCTATTATTGCAAGTTTATAAAAAATTTAATTGTAAAGAATTTGAAGTTATGCTGTGTGGATATTAATTGCATCGAGCTTATGATACCTTCAATAGGTTTAAGCATTTATTTTCAATGGAAACTTTGGATATGTCAACTTTTATTTTTGCCATTTCTTATACAAAGTGAGATTGTCTAATTTATTTAGCTTTAAAACAGAAGCAAAAGTTGGAGAGCTGGAGTGGTAAAACAGTAGGTAAAGTTTTGTTTTTTGTTTTTTAAATCGGCCTTCCTCTCTTCCTCTCACCTGGTACAATATGCTTGCTTTAGCCTTTTTTTTTTTTTTTTGCACAGCTGTTTCTATTTTTTTTAAATTGACTCTGTGGGATCGAGTTAAAAAGTTGTCATAGTTGAACTTCACTCATACAGTGTTCCAATACTCATCCTTTTGAAAGCTTTTCTTAATTACTCACCATTGGTTTAAACTTATTAAAGAGAACTTTAGAGGTAAAATGATCTATATCTCATAATTTCTTTTTAAAAGAAATTATGAGATATTTTAATTGAGATTTTTAGATAAGGTCGTACACTTTAGAAAATTTTAATTTCGGGGCCGGGCGGTGGCGCTAAAGGTAAGGTGCCTGCCTTGCCTGCGCTAACCTTGGACGGACCGCGGTTCGATCCCCCGGTTTCCCATATGGTCCCCCAAGCCAGGAGCAACTTCTGAGCACATAGCCAGGAATAACCCCTGAGCGTTACTGGGTGTGGCCCAAAAACCAAAAAAAAAAAAGAAAATTTTAATTTCTATTTTTATAAAGAGTACTGTTAGTAACAGAAAGCATGTATACGCAAAAGCTGGGAATTTAATAATCTATTGTAAGAAAAATTTAAAGGAAATAATCACTAGCAGTTAAATTTGTAGATAAGAGTGAAGAGTAAATCCAGTTAAAACCAATTTTCAAGAGGGTGCTCAGTATATAGACATTCCTTTATTCTACAACATAGTCAAAACTAGATATGATATTTGTATTTTATTTTGTGTTTCCTATTTTAGGAGAATTTTTCCTCTTCTATGAGCCTCAAAAAAACTACTGGGGTTTTTTAACCCCCATGACTGTGCCTAGAATCCAGGGCTTAGCAGCTGTATATAAGGATTCTATCTACTACATAGCTGGAACCTGTGGAAATCATCAACGTATGTTTACTGTCGAAGCCTACGACATTGAGCTAAATAAATGGACTCGCAAGAAGGATTTTCCATGTGATGAGTCTATAAATCCCTATCTTAAACTGGTACTTTTCCAAAATAAGCTTCATTTATTTGTTCGAGCTACTCAAGTGACTGTAGAAGAACATGTCTTCAGAACCAGCAGAAAAAATTCCCTTTATCAATACGATGACATCGCTGACCAGTGGATAAAAGTTTATGAAACCCCAGATCGGCTCTGGGATCTCGGCCGGCATTTTGAATGTGCCGTTGCTAAACTCTATCCTCAGTGTCTTCAGAAAGTTCTTTAATAGGTAGTAGGCCTTAGTGGCTTACTGGCATCTTGTACTTGAGGAAATTTAATCCTCGGTGATGCAAAACATGCTGTCAGTATTGAAGAAAGCTGAGAGAGTTTGTATATGGAAATGGGTGCTCCTAAAGATTAAAGATTACAGTATAGGAAGGGAATTTTTTTTTCATTCTTGTGAAGTTTTTATTTTCAGTAAGCAAAGTTAACAAAGTGCAATTATCAGCATATTTTTCCCCTGGTATAAAAGTATCAGATTATTCTAGAATTTTGTGGTAAATAGTTACTGAGCTAACAGAAGAATTGACAACTATGCACTCTTAGAAGAGCATTAGGGTATGATTGGTTAGAGATACCCAAACTAGTTTGACGTGACTTTTTATTTTAAATACGGGTAAAAATTTGAGGCAATATCACTAGGACTTTAGCTGTGATCTCTCTAACATAGGGAAGCACTACTTAGATCCTCATTCTTAATATATAGATATATAAAGAGATAGATATATATTTGTGTACTGTTCTCTCGTGTTCTTGGATTAAAGTGTGTTCTGTTAGAATAGATGGAAAGGAAAACAAATCCGTTTCAGAAAGAACATTTGGTCTGATTATTGTTTCTCCATGTTGCTTTAAAACGTCTATGGTTTTAAGGTAGTAGTTTTCAGTTTATAAATTTTTCAAGTTCTGACACTGTCTTTAAAAAAAATCCACAAAGGGCTCAAATTCATAGGTGGCTGGTGCTAGTATAATTCATGTGTATAACTAGATAGATTTAAATTGTCTGAGCCTATATCTACCTTTTATATTGGTATGCTAGTTTTGTGGCCATAGTTCTTTACTAGAAGAGCTCTGGCTTTTTCATGATGTTCTTTATGTACATGATAACAAGGTATGGCCACTTACTGATCTAACTGGATTTATTCTTCAGATAGTGAGAATATTATACTTAGTTTGCACTAACATAGGCCGTCTTGTCGCCTGACATCCTTTTCCATTCCCTACCTGTTCAGTCATTATTGATACAATGAGAGTAACTTATTTCTCTTCTGCACAGAGCATAATGTGAAGTTTTACACCTGCTTTTAAGATTCTGTTTTTCCAAAATACAAAACTCCTACAGTGATCTAATTTAATGACTTTACTTTACATATGACAATTCAAACCTCATTATTGTGTTTATTTTTGCACTTAACAGTGATAATATTTTTACACTGAGAACCTTATCTAGGCTGAAGGTAATTGAGAAGCAAAAGTATGAATAGAACCATAGCATTATAGGTACTTAATCATTTTTCATATTTAACTGGTGAATTTCTAATAATTGGGAAATATTAATGAAGTCCAAACCAACTCATTTGTAATACCTAAGGCAAATATTTGAATGAATAACTTTTTTACTATGTTGAGAATAATTGATAAAGGATATAGTATAACCACGAATCTCTCCTCAACTGGAACATTGTGATTCTCTTAAAGAAAACAAACTAGCATGGTTTGTATTAAAACCTCTTGCACAAATTGTAATGTGATACTGTGAAACAAATTTAAAACATTGCCTCTTTGCATCACATACCTCGTTTTTTTTTTTTTTTTTTTTTCAGAAACTTTCCAAACTTCTTGTCATAGCTATAAGTAGGAAATGTTTTCTGAAGCAGAATTTAAAGTGGACAGCTTTTATAGAATTAACAGCTAAAATCTAGTCTTGAGAAGCTAGATTTGTGGTTTCTTTTTACTGGCCTTGATAGTCTGGTTATAATCTCTTTATAAACTTTCACAACCAATGATATTTCTCCCCACATTTTCATAACTTCTGTTCCTTTATCTTCATGCAGTTTTAGGAATATTTCTGTGATTTTTCTGAGCGTTTTTTTTTTTTCCAGTATTGTGTTGCAGAAGGGAGAACAAAATAATTCTGATTTTGTGAGAGATGTTCATGTAATTTATTTTTGAAAGCTTTGTGGAATACTAAGATATCCTGTCGCTTTTTGACAATCTTCTATATTTATTTAGATATATGTATTACTTGAAAACATGTCATTAGAACATTGAGTTAGCAAGTTACACATGCTGTATGATGAGTAGAGTACAGCATACTGTGGTTAATTCTGCGGTAGATATTTGTTAATCTGCACAACAGTTAGTCCTTTTGCTCTAACATTTTATATTGTGGGAGTGATCTAAGTACAGTGTGTCAAAGCCAAGGTTTAGAATTTACTACAGGAGTAGACGATATATTGAATTTTGTATGAAGAACTATTTGCTTAAATTATATATAGCTGGGAGACTTTGCCACTTTTAAATGCTTTCAGAAGAGTTCCTAGAAAATTAAGGCTAGTACTATGTGTGGATATATGTTTAGATATTTAAGGTATACTTGTATAGTATAATGAGAATATAAGCAAAAGGCACAATGGGTACTACAGAATTGAAATATATGTCTAACACAAATGCCAGTCTCACTGTAACTTTGTTTTTTGCATTTGATGAATGTATGTAGCACTTTCCTATGTATTTTTAATATGTTGAAAACTGGACCTGTTCTAACTGTATAGGAAAGTAGAAATTGTATTCTTTATTTTCCATCTTTGTTTACTATTATCCTTACAAAGTTGATGTTTAAGCATCAAGTTAACTTCATTGGTGCATGAGAAAAAAGTGGACGTGATCTGCAAGGAAATAGATTCCCTATGTGAATCAGTTTAAAATGGCATTCAATGTTCAGTGCTCAGGTATGTAGTAAATACTGTAGTCCTATGGGCTCAAATTATTAAAGCATTTTGCCATAATTGCACAATTTTTTGCATTTTTACATGATGACATGGTTTCTTATAATAAAACCTTTTCTGATTAGAAATATCCATTGTTGTAAATTGACCTCTAACTGATGAGTTGCAGAATTAAAACTTGATAAAAATCATGAACTATCTATGCCACCTTGGAATGAAATGAAATTTAAACCTGTTACATTCTGAAAGTGAACCCCTTAATATCGTTTGATAATATCAGTATCTCCCTTTTACATTTGTTTTTTTGTTTTTTTGTTTGTTTTTGTTTTGGGGCCACATCCAGCGATGCTCAGGGGTTATTCCTGGCTGTCTGCTCAGAAATAGCTCCTGGCAGGCACTGGGGACCATATGGGACACCGGGATTCGAACCAACCACCTTTGGTCCTGGATTGGCTGCTTGCAAGGCAAACGCCGCTGTACTGTCTCTCCGGGCCTCCCTTTTACATTTGTCTTGGCATAAAAGTTTATGCCTCCTTCTTTCTCACATCATAGTTAATCCAGAGTTAAAGCTTATGCCTTCTGTTTCTTGCCTCATAGTTAAATCCATTAGAAAATGTTCTTTCATTTTTAAAACATACCTAGAATCTAACAACATGTCACTTGCATCACTTCACCTTAGAATAAACCAGACTGTTTTGTCTGTCTAAATGTATTTTCACTGAACAGGTCTGTTTGTTGCACTGTAGCCAGAGTTGAAAATCATAAATAAGAGTATGTCCATCTTTTGCTTAGATTCTGCCAATGGCTTCTCATTTTTGCAAACCAGTGCCTTTTTATTTGGACAGGGAGGTCACATCTTGCAGCACCTAGGGGTTATTCCCAACTCAGAAATTATTCCTGGCAAGCTCAGGGGACCATATGGGATGCTGGGGATTTGAATCCAGGTTGGCCATATGCGAGGCAAGTTAAGTGCCCAACTTGCTATGCAATTGCTCTGAGCCCACCCACCATTGTCTGTTACCCTGATCCCTTCATCAGCCTCTTTTTCTAGCTCGCTCTAATTTAGCTATGTTGACCAGTTCCTTAAACTTCCAGGTACCTAAAGCTTCATGGCTTTTGTCCACTTAAGTCTTTTGCCAAGAGAATTTATAAAGTTACCTTATTCAAATTTACTAAAATTCCAGACCTAGTTTAAAACAAAACCTCCTCCTTGCCACCTTCAAACCCACTAATATCACCTATAGTTTCCTGCTTTTCATTTACCTCTCCCCTCATTTAACATATACTCAATGAAGGCAACAAGGATTCAGTAAGCATCTCATCTCAGATTCATATTAGTTACCCAGTTAAATATTTGCCGAAGAAAAATTTAAGTCTTTATTTACTTAGTGATAAAACCAGTAGTATCACCTCTATTTATCAAATAGGAACAAAAAACAAAACCAAGTCAATTGCTGAAGGACATAACTAATGAGAGAATCTGAAGTCAAAACCAAGATAACTATTCCTACATAGTATTTTAGCTCCAAATTAAGCTGTTAGAAAAAGTAAATGTGAATTTTATCTTTAATTTCCATCTTTTCTCCAACACTACTATTTAAAGTATACTGTAATTTATAATAATTATTCTTCATGGGTGAGTAGAGATAATATATTTTCAGAGATAGCACACCAGGTAGGGCTGTTAGGGTACTTGCCTTGTAGACACCAAGCCTAGGTTTGATCCTGACATTACATATGTCCAGTAAGTATCACCAGGAGTGATTCCTGAGTGCAGAGCCAGGAGAAAGCCCTGAGCATCACTGGGTGTTGGCCCCAAACCAGAATCTCTTTGTTACCCTCCCTACACTCCCACCCCATATTATATCTTATGTTAATATGCCTCTGTTACTGAGTTCTGTCCCACAAATAAATTGAATAAAAATAGGGCTTAAAGTACTGCTAATTTATTTCCTGAATGAACTTAAAAAGATGTCATTTAAAATCTTGCAGGTAATAACTTTTTTATTAATTATTTGTAAATATGAAACTTAAAAGTAATGCTTTAGGATTTGCAATTCTCAAAAGGAATGCTGCATATAAAACCTGCTAGATTTTTGTTATTGTTAACAGTTCTTGGAGGCCACAAACAGTGGTTAGTAAGGTTCTGTCAAACTCAGGACTTCATACAAGGTCACTGTACCCTAATACTTAAGCCACATTCCTAGGTACTTGTTAATTTTTAAATTAAAAGTATAATTATATAAAATAGATATGAGGACAAATATATTCCTCTGTTTTATATGTATAAAATATATTAATGATTCTTAGATTGGGTACACAGTTTAAAAGTTTTCAATAGTAAACAAGAAGAGATAATATTAGCTTGTAAATTTCTAGTAATAGTTTTGTATCCAATGAACCTGCTTTTAGTTTTTTAGTTTTTATGCTTCTCACTTCATTTTGTTTGCTAGTATCTTTAGGCTCTAGGAAGTTGAGCCTCTGGATCTTCTCTTCCTCCTCCTCTTCCTCAATCTCTTACTCCTCATCCTCCCATTCCTTTTCCTTCTCCCTTCTCCCTCTCCTTCCTCCTGTTCCTCAAAGATGAAAGTATGTTGGTAGCCTGTGCTCAAGGCACCTTGCATTTCTCATTAAGGTGTTTGTTCTTTCAACTTTTGCTTCTCCTACATCATCTATCCTTGCTCAGATCATTGGGCTAGTACCAAAAGTATTTTTTCACACAGCATAAACCCCAAAAATCCTTCAGTCGAGTGTCTTTCTTCAATAAGTTCACCTTTTCTTACTTGCATTAAAGCCAAACTTTTTTTTTTCCCACTTGTTTTTGGGCCATATTCGGCTGTACTCAGGGGTTACTCCTGGCTTTGAGCTCAGAAATTACTCATGGCAGGCTCCAGTAACTATATGATTGGTTGGCCTCATGCAAGACAAACACCCTGTTCACTGTATCCACTGTTATATTACTCTGAACCCAAAGCCAACATTATTGGGGCCTTTCCCAGATGACTGTGAAGGGCTAAACAGGCGATATTTGGTGTCAGGGTTTCTAACTCAGGATTTGCCATAAGCAAAGCATGTGTTCCATCCCTGTTCCCAAAGTAAAATCAAATGGGTTGTTTTTCTTAATTGTTTCTATTTCCTTTTATTCACTCTTGTGCTCACTCCTGTCTGTATATTCTACACAGGACAAAAAACTGCTTTTACCTAGATCTCCAGCTTCATGCATGCTCTAAATTCATCCTTCACTTGTCAGTCCTCAGCTTGCAGGGGTCTCAAACTCAATTAACCTGGGGGCCGCAGGAGGCAAAGTCGGGGTGATCCTTAAGTGCAAAGTCTGTAGTAAGCCTTGAACTTTGAGGGGTGTGACCCAAACAACTAAAACAAAACAAAACAAAACAAAAGATTCCTCTGGGGCAGGGTCACAAAATGTTGTACGGAGGGCCGTTTGAGGCCCACGGAGTTTGAGACCCCTGGGTCACTGGATTTTATGAAAGCATTTGGCACAATTGATCATAATCATAATTTTGAAGTCCTTTTCTTACTAGATTTCAGAGAGAACATGTTCTAGCAATTAACTCCTTTTTTTTGTTATGTGTTCTTATTTACTTTTCATTGCTGGCTCCACTATATGTATCATCTTCTCATCCTATTCTCACTGCATCTAATCATTAGGTGTCATATACTTGTTTACAGCTTTCAACCTTATATTTTAGAACAAATTTCACTTCTTACTTTAGACTCATCTATCCAAATGTTTCATAAATAATTTTTGTTGAATTTCAGAGATATCTCAAATGAATATCCTTGAATTCTCTTTTCATATTACCCCTACATTAAGTCAGTCCACCCAAAAATGTTTGAAAGTATCTGCAAATTATTATAATTATTTCTGTATATCCCTCTTCATTTTAAGTATGTCCAATATTTTGAAGTCAGCCTTCTATTTTTTGACTTACTATAGAGTAAATATAGTAATTCTATCATTTTATTATTTTATTAACACCATTGTGATTTACAAAGTCTTTCAGTGTTGTATTTCAGACATACAATAAATCAGGGTCATTCCCAGTGTCAACCTGCCTCTTCCAATGTTCTCAGAGTATATCCTATACCAGGGGTCCTCAAACTTTTTAAACAGGGGGCCAGTTCACTGTCCTTCAGACTGTTGGAGGGCCAGATTATAGTAAAAACAAAAATTATGAACAAATTTCTATGCACACTGCTTATATATTATTTAGAAGTGAAGAAACAAAATGGGAATAAATACAATATGTGGCCCACAGGCCGTAGTTTGAGGACCATTGTGACCTATACCATCACCCTTTGCCCCCTGGACTGTCAGAATAATAGGCCCATTTTAAATTTAGATTGTCATAGTTTGGGTCTCTTGATTCTATTGTTGTTGACTTTGGCTTGGATATTTAGTTCTATCCATTTTTGTCTCCCATCAATGCACATGAGACCACTTGATGCATGGCCACATCCTTTCTTCCCCTCCCTTAATTGTATAGAAAAATGCAGAAATATGGGGTAAAACAAAATAATCTATGTCTCAAGGTTCTTTGAAAAATGCAGGAGCCCTTATCTGTGGCAGTTTTTTTTGCATAGATGCAGTAAAAGTTGTGGAAAATAGAAAAATAAAAACTTTGGCCTAAAAGCAGGGGATCCCAACTCATGAAGCAACCTGCCATAAGACCAATACAGTCTCCAGTCATACAAAGTTGTCTAAACCCCAAGTCTTCCTTCATGGTCCTCGAAAAAGTTCTCAATCACTATTGTTGCAGTCAGGCTTCAGTAATTAGAGGTCTTGGTTTTTGCACAAATTCTGTGTTGAAGCCAGGGTATCATGGAGTGTTTTCTGGTTTCATCTCACTATTAGGTGGCAAGGCAGGGAAAATCACCCTGAAAGCAAGTTGTTGCTGTTTCTAAATCAGCAGGGTGTCATATGAACTCACCCTGGAGCACATTGGTGCCTGGGCAGCATTAGGGCCTTCCCTGATAGAAGTTTAATTGCTGGTGCTGGTGCAGAAAACTGTGCTGGTTCCAAAGATGAGACCTAAGTTTCAGGAGTGAACAGCTGATGACTGATCTACTGAAACCCAAGTCAAGTCATTATGACAGATATTCAGGGTGAAAGGCCCCCATGCAATAAAAAATTTAGGCATTCCTATCTCTATTAAGTAAGAACTTTCTATACACAAGATTAACCAGTTTTAATGTGCCTACCTACAACAAGACAATGCCACAGGATAGTACTGGTGCATAGCATATGGATGTAAAAAAACAGCTAAACAATTCCTGATTGTAACATGATCTCATAACACAAGAGAAACTTCCTACTAGAATTTCCTACTAAACAAATTCAAAGAACAGATGAGAAAACTATATCTACGTAAGAAAATACAAAATAAGAATTATACCTATTAAGGAAATACACCTAAAGAAATGTACAAAAGAAATATACATATCCACTTTAAGTCTTTTGAAATAGTCTGGGGGAGAATAAACCCAGAGACAACTTTAGCCTGCGACATAATCTTGTGGAGTCTGAAAATTGGTTCACAGCAGTTGTGGATCAGGAAATGTCCTGGAACCGAGGGTTTCTCAAAATCTGAATTTGTAGCAAACAATTGTTCATACCGAAGAAACTGGTACATATACACAATGGAATATTATGCAGCTGTCAGGAGAGATGAAGTCATGAAATTTTCCTATACACGGATGTACATGGAATCTATTATGCTGAGTGAAATAAGTCAGAGAGAGAGAGAGAAAGATGCAGAATGGTCTCACTCATTTATGGATTTTAAGAAAAATGAAAGACATTCTTGCAATAATAATTTTCAGACAAAAGAGAGGAGGGCTGAAGTTACAGTTCACCTCATGAAGCTCACCACAAAGAGTGATGAGTTTAGTTAGAGAAATAACTACATTGTGTCCTAACAATGAGAATGTATGAGGGAAATAGAAAGCCTGTCTAGAGTACAGGAGGGGGTTGGGTGGGGAGGAGGGAGATTTGGGACATTTGTGATGGGAATGTGATGGGCGATGGGTGTTCTTTACATGACTGAAACCCAAACACAATCATGTATGTAATCAAGGTGTTTAAATAAAATATATATAAAAAAGGTTAAAAAATTAAAAAAAATAAAAAATAATGCCATTATATAAAAAAAAGGTTTGATGTTTTAAAAAATACATTCTCTAACATTAAAAAAAAAAAGAAAGAAAGAAAAGGGACCTCCAAGAGCAAATCGGCAGCAACGGTGGCAGCAGCTTCTGACCAGACCGAGGCATGGTGGGCTGGGAGGCTGTCCTTTTCCTATGGGAGCTGATGGGGATGGTGCGGATTCTAGTTCCTGAGGTGTTAAAAACAGAAGGTAAAACGGGTTAAATAGAAATAACAAATCAGGGGTAAGAGATGGAAAGGATAAAAAGGAATTTGTAAAGTGGTAGGCAGGGGTTGGGGAAAGGAAGGATTATATATAGCGAGGACAGGACTGTATACAACATAGATTTGTACAATACAAACATTAGACAGATATAGGGATGGTCACCACACACACACACACACACACGAGACAGATAATGAGATCTATCCATAGGTTACAGTTCAAAAGCTGACCCAGGTGAAATGGGCCAGAGTGCTGAATTAATATAAAGCTGGCAGATCAGATGGAGAAGTTTTCTAATTCTTTGGAAAAGTTCATTGGTGAAGATAAACTTTGCTTTAAAAAAGACTTTCTGGCATATATTGGGCATAGAGTATTCTCAAAGTAATCATAATATTCAAGTCTAGAATACTAAGCAATTTGGTAATAAACACAGTAAAAGGAGTCTACATCATGAAGTATTGTCTAATGGGCCTTGAACATCCATTTTCCTTTCCTGAAGGCAAACTGAAAATATCAGTTTATATATATATATATATATATATATATAATATTATATATAATATATAATAGTAAACTAATTTGAATTAAAAATAAATTGCAAAGCTGGAGTGGTAGCACAGTGGTAGGGCATTTGCCTTACACACAACTGACCCAGGATAGATGAGGGTTTGATCTCTGGCATCCCATATGGTCTCCCCAAGCCAGGAGGAGCAATTTCTGAGTGCAGAGCCAGGAATAATTCCTGAGCCCTGCCATATGTAGCCCCCAAAAAACAAAAACCAAACAAAAATTGTAATAACATACTCAATGAATGAGCACTGTATCGAGTCTATGGCATGCATTAAATCATTATCATATTATCAGGTATAATCAAATGGAAAATGAATAGATTAGAATATTTGTCAGAACAATTATAATAAGCACTATATTTAGAGTCTAATATAATCTATAGCACTGTAATGTAAAACTAGAGTGAACAACCTGTATCTCCAAGAACCACCATGAACGAAAAGGTTATATATTACAGACACTATAAATTAAGACATTAATACATTATTATATAATAGGGCACATTCTTATAATGGGAGTCCATGGCTTCCAAACGTATTCTGCATCTGTTTCTGCGGATAAAAGCATTAGAACATTATTATAGACCTCTATAGAGAGCAAATAATTGAACACCTGTTCAATCTAAACAGTTGTATCTGTTGCTGAAGATCTCTTTGGAGTATAAAATAGAATATAAGCTTTTCTGTTTTCTCTCTTTCACTGTTTCTTTCCTTATCTTCACTATACTCTGGAGTAATGGCGTTCGAGACAACTACCATTTACAAAATACCACATATAAGGGATATTATTCTGTATTTAACTTTCTTCTGATTTACTTCATTTAACATAATATCTTCTAGTTTCATTCATGTTGTTTCAAATTACATGATTCTATCATTCCATATAACCATGTAATATTTTGTTTTATATATACATATATATATGTATATAAGTACCACATCTTCATGATACACTGTTATTGGACATCTAGGTTGATTTCAACTCTTATCTCTAATACTGAATGCTGCAATGAATAGCATACATCCTTTTGGATGAAATTTTTTCTGCAATGCAGATAGACACACAAAAGAGGGATCCTCAGTATATGGAAGCTCAATTTTGAGTTTAGTGAGAAAGCTTCGTACTGTTTAGCATAGGGGTTGGATCAGGCAGCTTTTCCACCAGCAGTGAATGAGAGTTCCTTTATTACCACATCCCAACCAACAGAAATTGTTCCCATTTTTCTTGACATGTGCCATCCTCACTGGTGCAAGATGATATCTCATTGTCCTGATTTGGATTTTCCTAATGATAAGTGATGCTGAACAATTTTTCATGTGTTTTTTGGCCATCTGTGGTCTTCCTCAGATTAACGTCTGTTCATTTCCCTCCCCACTTTTGATGGGGTTTTTAGGTATTGTGGTATTGATTTTTGTGAGTACTTTGTATATATCTAGATATCAAAACTTAATCTGATGTGTTGAGCACAAACATTTTCTCCAATTCAAATAGCTGCCTTCTAATTTTAGTCCGTGTTTCCTTTGTCATACAGAAACTTTTTAGTTTGATGCATATATATATATATATATATATATATATATATATATGTTTGATGCAATCTTGTAATCTCAAGGTTTTTTGTCCAATTTGAATTGAATTTTATGTAAGGTGTGAGATATGGATCAATCTTTAATTTCTTACACGTGCTTATCCAGTTGTTCCAACCATTTGTTGAATAGACTTTCTTTGTCCCATTTAAAATTCATGGCTTCTGGTAGGGGCGTTGACCTTCCCGCCTTCCAGCTCTGGAAGGATCTCCTTCCTTCCTGGGAGCCGGGAGGTTCTGCCAGCATGGGGTTTGGCAGCCCTCCACTATGCCAAAAGCCTCTTTAACCAGGCCTAGGAAGGGGTACGGGACATGGGTCACCCAGCACTCCTCTACTTCCTTCCTCCTGAACTCCAGGGCTTCCCCTGGCCACATGATTGGGCAAGCCAGCGAGGTGGGTCCCTTGGAGGAGCTTATTGGTTTCCCTAGGCTTTCTCCATTTTCCTCCCGGCTCCAGAGGGAAGGTCTGGGGTGGGGGCTTTGACCTTCCGGCCTTACAGCTCTGGAAGGATCTCCTCCTTCCTGGGAGCCGGGAGGTTCTGCCAGCATGGGTTTTGGCAGCCCTCCACCATGCCAAAGGCCTCTTTAACCAGGCCTAGGAAGGAGTGCGGGACATGGGAATAGCAACACAATAGGTTCTGGCTTCAGGAATTACCAGGAAAGTTTCCTTACTAAACCTATCCATTTTGAAACTATGCCCCTGCACGGAACATATTGACAAATATTTGGATATCATCATGTTTTTTCTGTTTGTCATAATCTGAAAGCCGTCCAGGAGCTTGTTTTATTCCTTTACTCCCTCACTCCCATCTCCTGTTACCCCACATTTAACCATTTTTCTGTACTAATGATTTTTGTTTTTGCCAAGTTTGATTACATATCTTTCACAATAATTTTTTGGGTGGAGTCTGAAGCTTCAGCAGGCAACACGTCACGGCAAGGCTCCAAGCTGTAGGCTTTTTGGCCAAGCTAAGGGGAAGATGCAGCCTCGGCTGCCCCCAACAGCCTTCTCTCTCCTTCCCAGAGTCCCAGCAAGTGGGTTCCGGCGAGGTGCAATTTAAAAGAGACCCCAGGCTTCCTAGTTCCTGCAAGGCAATGGGAGGGAACTGGTGAACTTTCAACTTTCAGCAATTAGGAAGCAAACGCCTCTCGGGGAGTCGAAAGCTAAGCTCAGCAGGCAGCACGGGAGGACATGGCTCCATGTGCTCTTCACTTGTATGGGGGATGAGGCTTCACTTGTTCAAATCACAGACCAAAATGTTGTCTCAGAAACAACACCCTCCCTCCTGACTATTTCTAAAACATAAAAGGGACACGTGTATCTCCTTTGTATATCTCAGATGTATTCCCTTAACATCTACAACTCTTTTTGAACATTCTCATATAGTGACAATTTTGTCCACTGGATTTGTTATTTGATTATTTGATTTTCCCCCTTTGAGATCTGTTTCATAAGCAATACTGGTAGAAGAGTATCTCTGTATAGATTTCATGTTTGAACCAAGTTATGGGGAATGTTGGACTTTATTTGTCGGCCCCCAGATGCACCAACAATATCTTGTGGCATTGCTTCTCTTTTGCATAGGCACATTAAAATGAAAAAAAAATAATACATATGCAAACAAGTTTTTATCTAATAGAGATGTGAACACAAGTTTGGTAATGCAATTAGGCCTTTACCCTGAACATTGGTATAAGATTTGGCTTAGGCCTCAAAAGAATGGGCATCGCCCACACACAGCTGAACAATGGATACCATCTATGGAAACAACCACAATTGTCTATAACATTACCAGGATCCAAGCCTCTACCAGGGAAGACCTACGACTGCTTTGGTATTGACTTTCTCCAAAGAGTGCTCTCAACATCCAGACGACTCAGCAACAGCCTGCTTTCAGGGCAGATTGCTACGCATTCAATGGTATGCTGAAACTAGAGGATGCTCACATCAGCCTGACATCGATGAAAGAAATGCACAGAATCCAGAGTCTTTAAATATAAGAATCTGATACCAACAATAGCTAAAGTGTGAAAAAGTTTCACCCGGACCACAGAGAATGCCTTGGGTTGGACAGACTGGTATGACTGGAACCTACAGTCGGTATTATGCCAAAAAAACTTCTGGGGTGAGGCCTTTTTGTAATCAGGTCAAGGATTTTTTTCCATTTTCCCCATTTTTCTGGACCTATGCAAACAACGGCGATTGCCACTATCACACCTTTACTATATTTTTTTACTTTTATCCTTTAAGAAAAAAAATACAATTTACTAAACTTAAAAACAAATAACTGTAGTAGAATGCCTGTCTCAAATACAGGCAGGGGATGGAAGGGGGGAGGGAGGAATGTTACACTGGTGAAGGGGGGGTGTTCTGTTTGTGACTGTAACCCAACTATGATCGTATTACTTAAATAAAAAATACATTAAAAAATTTATGGCTCCTTTGTCAAAGATTAGTTGACCATATACTTGGGGGTTTGTCACTGAATATTCTTTTCTGACCCATTGGTCTGAAAATCTGTCATTGTTTCAATACCATGCTGTTTTGACCACTTTGGCTTTGTTGTAAAGCTTTAAATTCGGTAAAGAGATGCCACCCAGTCTCTTGTTTTTCAATATGGATTTGGTTATCCTAGGGCTTTTATGATTCCACACAAACTTTATAATTGATTTTTCTAAGTCTTTGAAGAATGGTGTCTGAATTTAAATAGAGATTGCAGTGTATCTCTATAGTATTTTAGATAAGATGGTCATTTTGATGTTATTGATTCTTCCAATCATGTTCTTCCATTTCCTTAAGTCTTCTTCAATTTCTTTCTGAAGTATTTTGAAATTTTCTTGAAATCAGTCTCTCACCTCTCTTGTTAGGTTGATTCCTAGATACTTAATAGTTTTGAACCTTATTTAAATAGGATAGTCTCTTTGATCTCTTTCTCCTCTGAGTCATCATGTGTCTAAGGATTGCAATTGTCTTATTGGATTGATATGTAGCTGGCCACTTTACTGTATTGTATTATTGTTTCTAGGAGCTTTTCTGTGGACTCTTTAGGATCTTTGGTGTATGTCATCATGTTATATGTAAATAGAGAAAATATAACTTCCTCTTTTCCAAGTTTGATTCTTTGATTTCCTTCTCTTATCTGATTGCTATTGCTAGAACTGCTAATACTATGTTGAATAAGAGGGGAGACAGTAGATAGCCTTGCTTCATGCCTGACTTTAGTGGAAATACATTGTTTTTCACTATCAATAATGTTGGCTATGGGATTTTTATAGTCTTGAGAAAGATTCCTTCACATCTATTTTGTTGGGATTTTCATTATGAATGGGTGTTGGATTTTGTCAAATGCTTTCTTTGCATCAATTGATATGATCAGGTTTTTTTTTATCTTTTCTTTTACTGATGTTGTATATGATTTGATTGTTTTGTGTATATTGAACCATCCTTGTATCCCTACGATGAAACCTACATGGTCATGATGTCTGATCTTTTTGATGTGTGGTTGGATTTGGTTTGCTACGATTTTGTTAAAGATTTTTGCATCCATGTTTATTAGTGAGATTGGTCTGTAATTTTCTTTTTTGGTGGTATCTTTGTTAGCTTTGGTAATGAGCATGATATTAGCTTCATAGAAAGTATTAGAGAGGATTCCCATCATTTCAATGTTTTAAAGGAGTTTAAGGAGCAATGGTAGTAACTCTTTTCTCAATAATGTTTGATAAAATCACCCGTAAACCCATCTGGTCCTGGACTTTTATTCTTAGGGAGTTTCTTAATTACTGTTTCAATTTTCTTACTTGTGATTGACCTATTTATGCTTTCAACTTCCTCCGTATTAAGTATTTGGAGATTATAGTTTCCCAGAAGTCTGCCTATTTCTTCCAGGTTCTCTAGCTTAACAGTATAGTTGTTCATAATAAACTCTTATTATAGTTTTCACGTCTTGGGGCTCTGCTGTAATCTCTTCTTTTCATTTTTTATCCTATTTACTTGAGTATTTTTTCTTTTTTCCTGTGTTTCTTGCCAGCAATTTGTCTATCTTGTTTATTCTTTCCAAAAACCACCTTTGGTCTCATTAATTCTTTGTACTATTTCCTTTGTTTCTATTTTATAGATTTCTGCTCTGGTTTTTATTATTTTGTTTTGCTGCTTGTGTTTGGGTTCCTTTGCTTTTTTTTTTTTTGAGATATTTAAGGTGTCTGTTTAGGTTATTGATTTTGTCTCTTTCTTCTTTCCTAATGTATACCTATATTGCTATGAGTTTTCCCATAATTACTGATTTTGCTGTGTTTCATAGATTTTGGCAAATTGTTTCTTCACTAACATTTATCTCAAGAATTGTCTTTCTTTCTTTCTTTCTTTCTTTCTTTCTTTCTTTCTTTCTTTCTTTCTTTCTTTCTTTCTTTCTTTCTTTCTTTCTTTCTTCCCTCCTTCCTTTCTTCCTTCCTTCCTTCCTTCTTTCCTTCTTTCTTTCTTTTTCTTTCTTTCTTTCTTTCTTTCTTTCTTTCTTTCTTTCTTTCTTTCTTTCTTTCTTTCTTTCTTTCTTTCTTTCTTTCTTTCTTTCTTTCTTTCTTTCTTTCTTTCTTTCTTTCTTTCTTTCTTCTTTCTTTCTTCTTTCTTTCTTTCTTTCTTTCTTTCTTTCTTTCTTTCTTTCTTTCTTTCTTTCTTTCTTTCTTTCTTTCTTTCTTTCTTTCTTTCTTTCTTTCTTTCTTTCTTTCTTTCTTTCTTTCTTTCTTTCTTTCTTTCTTTCTTTTTTTTTCTTCTTTCTTTCTCTCTCTCTGATCCAGCTATTGTTGAGTAGCATGTTGTTTCGTTTTCAATTTTCTCCACAAGTTTTTCTTTAAAATTAATTTTTATCTCTGTGGCATTGTGGTCTTCTAGGTTGTTTGGTATAATAATTATATTTGTGATTATATGTAAGTTAGACTTGTGCCCTAGAATGTGGTCTACCCTAGATAATTTTCTGTGTGCACTTGAGAAGAATGTGTATTCATCATTTTGAAAATAAAAGGTCCTGTATAGATCCATTATTCTTAGTTCTTATATTTTTTTATTTAGTCTTTTTGAGTGTTCTGACTAGTGGATCTGTCTAGTGGTGATAATGGAATGTTGAAATCTCCCACTACAATCATGTTTCTTACATGATTCTCTAGGTTTGTGAGCAAAAGCCTAACATATTTTGTTGACTCTATATTTGGTGCATACATGTTGATAAAAGTCAGTACTTCTTGACCTATTATTCTCATGATCAATAAAATAGTGTCCATCTTTGTCTCTAAGTACTTTCTTTGAGGTTGATAGTTATTTGGTTCAATGCTCTACACTGTGCCTTTTGATGGGAGACATTAAGGAAACTATTGATAGAAAGGGCTGTTGTGCCATTATATTATGTAGGATTGCTGCTGTTACAATTTGGTATTTGGTTTATATAATTGATATTTAAGTAGTTCAGTTAGAGTCAGTTTGGATAGTGTGAATATTGTGCTTTATTTTTGTCTGAGAATATTTTTAATGCTCCCTCTCACGTAAATGAGAAGTTTGCTGGGTATTATACTATAGGTTGAAAGTTTCTTTCATTCAGTGTTTGAATGTATTATTCCACTTTTTTCTTACATAAACCATTTCTTTTTTGGATTTGTTTAGTAGGAAATACTAGTAGGTAACTTCTTTCAGGTTCTGAGTTCATGTTAGAACCAGATTATAGGAATAGCTTAGCTTGTTATTTTTACCTCATATGTACCAGTAGTATCATCTGGTGTTTTTCCTTTTTGCATAGGCACATTACAATGGGGAAATAGTATGTACATAATGAAGATTTTATCTATTTCTATAGGCATCCTGAACATTTGTCATAGTGACTTGATTTAGTATTCAGTCACTTAGACATAGGCCATTCATCCTCAAATCTTGGATTCCATCTTTGAACCTGCACCATTTTTTGAACCAGCAACAGGGATGTCCCTAATGCTGTCCTGGCACTGACTTCAGGATAGGTTCATATGCACACTGACGACTTAGAAATAGCAAAAACTTGCTTTCAGAGTGTTTCTCCCTACCTTGATACCTAACAGTGAGATTAAACAGAAGACTTTCCATGAATCCTGACTTCTATATAGGATTTGTGCATGACCTAAGATCTCTAATTACTGAAGCCTGACTGCAAGAACTGTGATTGAAGAGAATTTGTCCTGGAACCATGAAGAAAATCTTGAGGTTTAGACAACTTAGTATGCTTTCAGCCTAAAATTGGTCTTATGGTAGAATGTTTCATGGGTAGGGTCTCTGTTTGTAAGCCAAAAGCTTTTCCATTCTATTTCCCCTAACTTTTTCTGCATCTATGAAAAAAACTGCCACCTTTTTCTCTTTTCTTCTTTAATTTTTCTTTTTTATCTTTTATATAGGGCTCCCGCCTTTTTCATAGAACCTGGGTACATGAATTACTTTGTTTTACCTCATATTTCTGCATTTTTAAATAAAATTTAAAAGAAAAGAAAAAAGAAAGAATGGGAGCCAGGGGACATGTGGTCTCAGATGCATTGGTGGAGAAAAAGAAAAAGGACAGAATTAATATGCAAGCCAAAGTCAACAACACTAGAATCACGGGACCTAAATTTTAACAGTCTAAACTTAAATGGGCCTTTGATGCTGGAAAGCTACAGGGCAAAGGTGGTGATATAGGATGTACTCTGGGAACATTAGTGGAGAGAGGTCAACAATGGTGGTTGGAATGGTCCTGATTCACTGTATAAATGAAGTCCAACTATGAAGTACTTTGTAGATAATAATGGTTTCAGTAAAATAAAATTAAAAAAGACAAACACACTAAATTTTTGGACACTAGATCAAATTTTATAAGTTGATGCTCTGAAACATAGTTGTAAGTTCTCTCAAGCTTATGATTTTAATTTCAATGCACAAAATAATTACAATTTATCTTATGTGTGTTTTGTTTTGTTTGAGGACCACAACTAGCAGTGGTCATGAGTTACTCCTGTCTCTGGACTCAGGACAATATGGGATGCTGCGGAATTGAACTTGAGTCTGCTTTGTGCAAGGCAAACACCCTACAGGCTGTACTACTTCTCTGTCCACCTAATTATTTTTGTGTGCTTCTACTTTTTAGACTGTTACCTAAACTTTTAAAAATATTTAATAATATTCCTCAAAGAAATGCAGTGCATTACTTTAGACATATTTTAATTTTAACAAATTCAAGAGAATTTTATAATCCTAATCTTACACCAAAGACAGTTTAGCAATAAATTATTTTATATAATACTCACATGATTTTAAAAAATGCTTCACAATAATAGTCACACACCACATTTTTTGTCAAAAATCTATAAAATATATGGCATTTGTGCAATGAAATACAATATCCTATATTCAAAGGAAGCTATTTTATCAATGAGAGCCTAATGTTTATGTATAATGCTATTGCATTCTGTCTTCTAGACTCCATTTCAGATTATTATTTTTCACCTGTTTCAGGAAAATTATTTCAAACATTTAAAACAACTTAAATTAATATATACTTTTTCTTCTTTAGCCTGTGATATGCTGAATGGTCTAAATTCACTTTATTTATTTGCTTATTTGGTTTCATGTTGGGGCCATAACTAGCTGTACTTGGTGCTTACTCATGACTGTGTGCTCAGGAATCACGCTCAGAGGAGAGCTAAGTGCTAGTAAAAATAAAACAATGACCTTTATTTAAACTAAACAGCATACTCACTGAGGTACAGTTTTATTATTAAGTGTGTATATATATGTGTGTGTGTATATATATATATATATATATATATATATATATATATATATATATATATATGTAGTTTTAGGGTCACACCCAGCAGCACTCAGGGGTTACTCCTGGCTCTACGCTCAGAAATTGCTCCTGGCAGACTCTGGGGACCATATGGGATGCCAGGATTTGAACTATTATACTTCTGCATGCAAGGCAAACACCTTACCTCCATGCTATCTATCCGGCCACTTATTATTAAGTATTAAATCAGCTGAACATAGCTAAATAAATCCTGCTTGGACATAAAAAGATTGTATGTTAAAGATATTTGGTTAATTTTTTTGAGATTTTTGTGTTTATTCTAATAAGAAATATTAGTCATAAATTTTTCTTGCAATTTTTTTCCAGAAATTTTACTAGGGTAATGTTACTATCAAATAGGGAGTTTTCTCTCTAATTCTATTTTATGGAAAATGTTTAAAATTTTCTAACTTTAATAAGTGTTAAATTTCCTACCCTTCTCTGTCTTTCCTGAACTCTGGAAGCTCTCCTCAGAGCCCTGGGAAGCGAACCCCAAAGAAACTACATTTGGGAGCTACCCAGTGAGCCAGTGAGTGAGTGAGAAATGGCTGCATGTGGGGGTTTCCAGGCAGAGTGCTGATTGCTCTACCTGCAGAGTCTCCACCCGGCTGTGCTTCTTCTGAGGAACTGAGCACCAGAAGGGAGCCCTGTCCTACCCTTCTCTGTCTTTCCTGAACTCTGGAAGCTCTCCTCAGAGCCCTGGGAAGCGAACCCCAAAGAAACTACATTTGGAAGCTACCCAGCGAACCAGAAACTGAGCACCTGAAGGGAGCCCTGTCCTACTCTTCTCTGTCTTTCCTGAACTCTGGAAGCTCTCCTCACAGCCCTAGGAAGCGAACCCCAAAGAAACTACATTCGGGAGCTACCCAGCGAGCCAGTGAGTGAGTAAGAAATGGCTGCATGTGGGGGTTTCCAGGCAGAGTGCTGATTGCTCTACCTGCAGAGTCTCCACCCGGCTGTGCTTCTTCTGAGGAAACTGAGCACTGGAAGGGAGCCCTGTCCTACCCTTCTCTGTCTTTCCTGAACTCTGGAAGCTCTCCTCAGAGCCCTGGGAAGCGAACCCCAAAGAAACTACATTCGGAAGCTACCCAGCGAGCCAGTGACTCTCCTCAGAGTCCTGGGAAGTGAACCCCAAAAATACAGCATTCTGAAGCTGCCCAGCGAGCGAGTGAAAACTACGCCTGACCAGTGGGGCCCGACTGTGAAAAACTGTGAGTGCTGCCTGTGTGTGTCTCTCTGCTATCCTGTTGCGTGAACCTCCTGAGAGTGGGCTGAAAAGAGGCTCCAGAAGGCACTTAGCTCCACTTCGCTACGCAGCCGTGCGCTCTTTCTAAAAAAAGAACACCATCACAAGAAGAAAAAAACCACACTAAGAACTGTGCTGGATCACAGAAGCAAGAATTTCTCTCCAGACTGTCTTCTCTGCTGCGTGCTTGGGCCTAAGATTTGATCCTGTGTGAGGCTTCATCCACGGAGGACTCCCCCACCTTGGAGGCAAGTCGGCCCATCCAGAAAGGGAGGAGCCAGAAAAGTGTGTTGCCTGCATCATATAACCAATGAATACCACCACAACACGTAGAAAAACCCACAATACAAGTGTGACAATGGGGAAACAACGCAGGCCAGCATCAGACATAGAGAATGAAGATGACAATTCTGATGACCAGTTAACGACCAACCAACTAATCAATCTCTCAGATAAGGACTTTAGAGTAGCAATATGGAATATACTCAAAGAACTCAAAGAAACCATGAATAGAATAGAACAAAACACTAATAAGAATGAAGAAAATATGAAGACAGAAATCACAAAACTCCAAACTGAAATAACATGTCAAATAACAGGCCTGAAAAAATCAGTAAACGAAGTGAATGACAAAATGGATAAGCTCTGGGACAGGGTATCAGAAGCTGAGAATAGACTTGGTGCTGTGGAAGATGAGATAAATAACAATTCCATACAACAGGAGAGATTGGAAAAAAAACTTAAAACAAATAAACAGACAATGGAAAAATTAGTCAAAGAATGGGAACAGATGAAAATAGAGGTCTATGATAAGATCAACAGAAACAACTTAAGAATCATTGGAGTCCCAGAGACCCAGGAAGAAAATTTCCAGGAAGAATCAACGGTCAAGAACATCATTAAAGAGAAACTCTCAGAGCTAAAGAATATATGTGATCAAATCCTGCATGCTCGAAGAGTACCAACCAAAAGAGACCCAAGAAAAACCACCCCAAGACACATCCTAGTTACAATGACAAATCCCACAGATAGAGACAGAATTCTGAAAACAGCAAGATCAAAAGGGGAAATTACATTCAAGCAAGCATCCTTGAGATTTACAGCAGACCTGTCACCAGAAACACTAAATGCCAGAAAGCAGTGGTGGGATATTGTGACAAGACTGAATGAAATGAATGCTTCACCTAGAATACTGTACCCAGCAAAACTCACTTTTCGGTTTGACGGAAGAATACATGGTTTCACAGACAAAAAACAGCTCAGAAACTTTACAGACTCAAAACCAGTCTTAAGAGAAAAACTGAAAGACCTAATCTAAGACAAGACTGACCAAAAGACACACCAAATTTCGATATAAAGATGGCATTAAATCCCAGGACAATTCTTTCTCTCAACGTCAATGGACTAAATGCACCAGTTAAGAGACACAGAGTGGCTAAATGGATCAAAAAACTCAATCCAACCTTCTGCTGCCTACAAGAAACGCACCTGAATAGTCAGAACAAACATAGACTCAAAATAAAAGTCTGGAGAAAAGTTATCCAAGCAAACAACACCCATAAAAAAGCTGGAGTGGCCATACTAATATCAGATAATGCAAACTTTATACTCAGGAAGGTTGTAAGGGACAAAGATGGATATTTTATATTAATCAAGGGGTATGTAGAGCAGGAAGAAATAACTCTCCTAAACATATATGCACCAAATGAGGGGCCAGCAAAATATTTAAAACAACTGTTGACAAATCTGAAAAACAATATCAATAACAACACAATAATTGTGGGGGACCTCAACACGGCTTTGTCAACACTGGATAGGTCAACCAGACTGAAACCCAACAAGAATATACTAGACCTGAGGAGAGAAATGGAAGAAAGAGGCCTAGTGGATATATATAGGACACTCCATCCCCAGAAACCTGGATACACATTCTTCTCCAATGTACATGGGACATTCTCCAGGATAGACTACATGCTGGCACATAAAACATACCTCCATAATATCAAAAGGATAGAAATTTTGCAGGCTACTTTCGCTGACCACAAGGCTCTGAAATTATTTGTGAATTCCAAAGGGACTCAGAAGAAAAACTTTAACACCTGGAAGTTAAACAGCCTCATACTCAATAACCAGTGGGTCCGAGATGAAATCAAGAAGGAAATCAAAAGGTTCCTGGAAACAAATGACAATAAAGACACAAACTATCAGAACTTATAGGACACAGCAAAAGCAGTACTGAGAGGAAAATTTATAGCTTTGCAAGCACACATCAGGAAGGAAGAAGGAGCTTACCTGAGTAGCTTAATGACACAGCTAATAGAACTAGAAAGTACTCAACAAAAGGACCCAAAAATAGTAAGACAGAAGGAAATAACAAAGCTGAGAGCAGAAATCAATGAAGTGGAAACCCAAAAAACAATCCGAAAGATCAACGAAAACAAAAGTTGGTTCTTCGAAAAAATAAACAAGATTGATAGACCACTGGCAAACCTAACAAAGAAAGAGAGAGAGAGAAACTTGATAACTCGTATTAGGAATGAAAAAGGAGAGATCACTACTGATATGACAGAGATTCAAAGGGTAATCAGAAACTACTTTGAAAAACTCTATGCCACTAAAAATGAGAACCTGGAAGAAATGGATAAATTCTTGGACTCTTATAATCTTCCACGGTTGAAAGAAGAGGATGTAGCATATCTAAACACCCCCATCACCATTGATGAAATAAAAATGGTAATCAAAAGTCTGCCCAAAAACAAAAGCCCAGGCCCAGATGGATTCACTAATGAATTCTATCAAACTTTCCAAGAGGAACTACTACCAATCCTGGCAAGACACTTTCATGAAATTGAACAAGTGGAAACACTCCCAAATAGCTTTTATGAAGCCAACATCACCTTGATACCTAAACCAGACAGAGATGCTACGAAAAAAAGAAAATTACAGACCAACATCGCTGATGAATGCAGATGCAAAGATCCTCAACAAAATCCTGGCAAATAGGATTCAATACCTCATTAAGAAGATCATCCACTACGATCAAGTAGGTTTCATCCCAGGAATGCAAGGATGGTTTAACATCCGTAAGTCTATCAACATAATACACAACATCAACAACAAGAAAAATAAAAACCACATGATTATATCAATAGATGCAGAGAAAGCATTTGACAAGGTCCAACACCCATTCTTGATCAAAACTCTCAGCAAGATGGGAATGGAAGGAACCTTTCTCAATATAGTTAAGGCCATCTACCACAAGCCAGTGGCAAATATTATCCTCAATGGAGAAAAACTAAAAGCCTTCCCTCTAAATTCTGGCACAAGACAAGGCTGTCCTCTCTCACCACTCCTATTCAACATAGCACTGGAAGTACTTGCTATAGCGATTAGGCAAGAAAAAGATATCAAGGGAATCCAGATAGGAAAGGAAGAAGTCAAGCTCTCACTGTTTGCAGATGACATGATGCTCTACTTAGAAAACCCTAAAGACTCTACCAAAAAGCTTCTAGAAACAATAGACTCATATAGCAAGGTGGCAGGCTACAAAATTAACACACAAAAATCAATGGCCTTTCTATACACCAATAGTAATAAGGAAGAAATAGACATTAAGAAAACAACCCCATTCACAATAGTGCCACACAAACTCAAATATCTTGGAATCAACTTGACTAAAAATGTGAAAGACCTATACAAAGAAAACTATAAAACTCTGCTCCAAGAAATAAGAGAGGACACGCGAAAATGGAAACACATACCCTGCTCATGGATTGGCAGGATTAACATCATCAAAATGGCAATACTCCCCAAGGCGTTATACAGATTCAACTCTATCCCTCTAAAGATACCTATGACATTCTTCAAAGAGGTAGATCAGGCACTTTTGAAATTTGTTTGGAACAATAAACACCCTAGAATAGCTAAAGCAATCATTGGGAAAAAGAATATGGGAGGAATTACTTTCCCCAACTTTAAACTTTACTACAAAGCAATAGTTATCAAAACAGCATGGTATTGGAATAAGGACAGACCCTCAGATCAGTGGAATAGGCTTGAATACTCAGAAAATGTTCCCCAGACATACAATCACCTAATTTTGATAAAGGAGCAGGAAATCCTAAATGGAGCAAGGAAAGCCTCTTCAACAAGTGGTGTTGGCACAACTGGCTAGCCACTTGCAAGAAATTGAACTTAGACCCCCAGCTAACATCATGTACGAAGGTAAAATCCAAATGGATTAAAGACCTCGATATCCGACCCCAAACCATAAGATATATAGAAAAACACATAGGCAAAACTCTCCAGGACATTGAGACTTCAGGCATCTTCAAGGAGGAAACTGCACTCTCCAAGCAAGTGAAAACGGAGATTAACAGATGGGAATATATTAAGTTGAGAAGCTTCTGCACCTCAAAGGAAATAGTGCCCAGGATACAAGAGCCACCCACTGAGTGGGAGAATCTATTCACCCAATACCCATCAGACAAAGGGCTAATCTCCAAAATATACAAGGCACTGACAGAAATTTACAAGAAAAAAACATCTAATCCCATCAAAAAATGGGGAGAAGAAATGAACAGACACTTTGACAAAGAAGAAATACAAATGGCCAAAAGACACATGAAGAAATGCTCCACATCACTAATCATCAGAGAGATGCAAATCAAAACAACAATGAGATACCACCTCACACCACAGAGAATGGCACACATCACAAAGAATGAGAACAAACAGTGCTGGCGGGGATGTGGAGAGAAAGGAACTCTTATCCACTGCTGGTGGGAATGCCGTCTAGTTCAACCTTTATGGAAAGCAATATGGAGATTCCTCCAAAAACTGGAAATCGAGCTCCCATACGATCCAGCTATACCACTCCTAGGAATATACCCTAAGAACACAAAAATACAATACAAAAATCCCTTCCTTACACCTATATTCATTGCAGCACTATTTACCATAGCAAGACTCTGGAAACAACCAAGATGCCCTTCAACAGACAAATGGCTAAAGAAACTGTGGTACATATACACAATGGAATATTATGCAGCTGTCAAGAGAGATAAAATAAAGTCATGAAATTTTCCTATACATGGATGTACACAGAATCTATTATGCTGAGTGAAATAAGTTAGAGAGAGAGAGAAAAACGCAGAATGGTCTCACTCATCTATGGGTTTTAAGAAAAATGAAAGACACCCTTGTAATAATAAATTTCAGACACAAAAGAGAAAAGAGCTGGAAGTTCCAGCTCACCTCAGGAAGCTCACCACAAAGAGTGATGAGTTTAGTTAGAGAAATAACTACATTTTGAACTGTCCTAATATTGAGAATGTATGAGGGAAATGTAGAGCCTGTTTAGGGTACAGGCGGGGGTTGGGTGGGGAGGAGGGAGATTTGGGACTTGGGTGATGGGAATGTTGCACTGGTGATGGGTGGTGTTCCTTTTATGACTGAAACCCAAACACAATCATGTATGTAATCAAGGTGTTTAAATAAAAAAAAAAGATTTGAGGTTAACTTAAGCTAATATGCATGAATATGGAAATGTAAAAAAAATGCTAAAAAAATAAGTGTTAAATTTTATATTCAAATTATTCAACCTGGTGCTTTTTTAGTTATTATTAATCATCAGTATATATTAATGTAATGTTATATTTAAAAAGGTTTTAATGTAATATTTGATACATGTATAATATGTATCTTATATTTTCCTTGTGTGAATTTTATAGCCTTGAAAATTTATCTTAGTATTTTTATCTTAAATTGTTTAGTTAATTGCTTATTTCATGCAGATCATTTCACATTAGGAAAATAAAATATTTTGTTGTAATTGTTGTATCTTCTACTTCTCTATGCTTCTCCTTCTAAATTATTTTACTAGTTCCCAAGGCTTTTTTTTTTTTTTTTTTTTTTTGGTTTTTGGGTCACACCCGGCGGTGCTCAGGGGTTACTCCTGTCTGTATGCTCAGAAATAGCTCCTGGCAGGCATGGGGGACCATATGGGACACCGGGATTCGAACCAACCACCTTTGGTCCTGGATTGGCTGCTTGCAAGGCAAACACCGCTGTGCTATCTCTCCCGGCCCCACAAAGCATTTTTTAAACACTACTTGTAGGGAAGGCAGGGATGCAGATACACCCTTCAGATTATGTTTGTTAGAGAAATTAATAATTTCTCCTTCTATTTAAAGGACTCTTAAAGGATTGAACCTAGATTTCTAGGATGATGAGTTTTGTTTCACTCTTTTGTTATTTGGGGGGGGGGGCATAACTGGAAATGCTCAGGGGTTATTTCCGGTTCTGCACTCTGGAATTACCCCTGGAAGTGCTCAGGGGACTATATGGGATGTTAGGGATCAAATCCAATAAGTCTATTTCAAGGCAAACACTTTAACTGCTGTCCTATTGCTCTGGCTCCATGTTTTGCTCATTTAAATATTCAATTTCAAATTGTCCATTTGCAGAGCTTCAAAAGAGAAGAGTGGCATAATTCTTATTTTTTTTCTGTAAGAAAAGTTATTAATCAAATTATTATAGATAAAGTCTTGCTTATCATCAAATCACCTCATCTTCAAAGTGCCCCAGACGCCATCCTTTGTGACATTCACCTTATTCCGAATCTGAAGCTCACAGTTTGTTTGCCAGTAATGGGACTATATCAGTTATTTATTCTCTTATTTTGTTCATCAATAGTTTACAGATGAATGAGATTATCTAGTGCTTATCTTTCTCCCCTTGAAGAAAAAATATGATTTTATTTATTTATTATGTATTTATGTATTTATTTACTTTTGGCTTTTGGGCCACACCTGGTGATGCGTGATGCTCAGGGGTTACTCCTGGCTATGCACTTAAAAATTGCTCCTGGCTTTTGGGGACCATATGGGACACCAGGGATGAAACCCAGATTCGTCCTGAGTCAGCCATGTACAAGGCAAATACTGAGCTATTGCTCTGGCCCCGAAAACACTATTTAAGTGTTGCTTTTTAAACTACTTTATTTTTTTCTTGGTTTTTCTGAATTTTGAGTATGATATGCCAAGAGGAAGGTTGGATTTTTTTTCCCAGTTGGATCTTTCTTAATATGGTGTTTACCATTAATTTTATTTTTTAATCATTTTAACTAAATTATTTGTTGTAGTCTTCTTACTTTTTCTGGTATTCTGACTATAAGTATGTTATACATGCTTATAATTATTTTACTATTATTTGATATCCTATTTAATTATTTTCCTTCATTTTTCTTTTCAGGGACCATTCCTGGAGAAATTTGGAGGATCATACGGGATTCTCAGGAGCAAACTTGGGCTGACAGTATACTAGGAAAACATTTATGTAATATACTACTATCTCTCTAATCTTATGTTACTTCATTTAAGAGATGGGTTAAAGTTAATGATGAATTTAATGTCTATTTGGTAACCAAGACATCAAATTCTTTTAAAATTCTTGATTTGCTTACATCTGGACTCGCCTGAGTATTTCTTGGAGAGTCTGTCTCATAGCTATTTCAGCTCTAATACCCCCTTAACATAAGGAACCCAGATGGCATGATATAGTAAAGTATAAGAGAGAGTACCCTGAAAATTCTTTCAATTAAATCTCAATTGTTGGGGCCAAAACATGTATATACAGGTTTATGACAAAATTCACTGAGATAATTGTAGAAAAAAGAAAAAGAATCCTCCTATTAGGAAAACAGGATACCTCTAAGGAAAATCAAGGTCCTCACTTGTAAAGAAAACCAAGGTTCTCACTTCAATGAATAAAGGACTATGCACTGCCCTTTGAGTTTGAGTTTACATTCCCCTTTTTAGTTGTGCCCCATCTGACCCTCACCCCATTCTCTAATGTCAGGGAGTTACTGAGGCCTGCAGTTGAATCTGGGTTACCTGTGTACTGCTAGTAAGTATTTTTCTGAGTTGCTGTAAGCTAGCATAAAATTTTTTTAGTCTATGTTTTCTTTTAGGTATGAGAATTTAAATATTCTGAGACATCCTGGAGGCAAAGACAGAATCTTGTCACCCTGTTGTGTTTGCTGGAGAGATATATGGCTTAGATCTCTTAAGAATCTCATGGTGGCTTTCAGCATCTTAGAGTCTGTAGGAGGATAAGTAACCTATTGGTTAATGGCATTTTATAACCATTAGCCTCAAAATGGAGGTTCTTCTGCTTAATAATCATTTCAATCTTTTAATAGACCTGTGTCTTGGGGTTCTGATCATCACAGATTTTATTTCACAGGTATAGTTTTCTATTTTCACTTGGGCCATTCTACCTTTCTTGGTACTGACTTCCCTGTTGCTTTTCTTGAAGCCCTAATTTCTATTGATTACGTTTGTTCCTTTTCTCCTTTTTTAAGATAAGAATATTTTTTCCTAGTATTCATCTTGCCCAAGCATCTTTCACAGGACTGTAGGCCTTTATTATGGGGGGAAAAACCTCTGTAAGTATTATTTCTGTCTTTCAAGAGAGACACTAGGAATTTTTCTCAACTTTTTGTTCTAAAAATCTGTCTGGGAAATATCTCTGTGAAACTTGTGAAAGTTTAGATCCTCTCTCAGGCTGAAGTTCCCAGCAGTTTTTCACTGTGATGATAGTTCAGATTTCTGGGTGACAGTTTGCTCTGTAAACAATTTCTCTGATGAGTCCAATAGAAGTCATTGAGGTGCTCTGGTTAGTTTGTTAGTAATAGCAAGATTTAGTAGGCTTTTACCCCCTTAACAAATATATGTATGACTTTAGGCTGTGGTGAAAAAATATGCATATTGGTAAATAGAAAGGTATACATTTTATGTTCATTATATTCATCTTTTTAACAAAGATTACCGTGTTTTTGATAACTGAGGATAACTTTTTTTTTTTAGTTTTTTTGGTTTGGGGGCCATACCCGGTGGCTCTCAGGGGTTACTCCTGGTTCTCTGCTTAGAAATCGGTCCTGACAGGCATGGGTGACCATATGGGATGCCGGGATTCGAACCATCATTGATCCTGGGTTGGCTGCTTGCAAGGCAAACCACTGTGCTATCTCTCCATCCCCATTATTTTACTTTTCTTAAATAAAACTCAGTTGACAATCTAATCCACCTGAAAAACTATTCATGAGGGTCTGATAAGTACAAAAATTCTGTCAAATGCTGGTATATAGTGAATAGTGCATAAAATTTGTTATTGTTATCATTATTAATAACTAGATTGCCATGTTGTAGATATGTTCAAAACTCCTAGTAAAAAAAATTCCCTTACCAGCTGATATTACGTATCTACACAACAGTAGGATAACCTTTTGAACTCATTAAGAGAATTGTGACTTTAATCTCTGCATGAAACACAATTTTCACAGTTTTACTGTCACACAGTTCTCACTTGCATCTCTTCATTTTGCATTTGTAATACTCTGTAACTATGCCAACTACTAGATCTTTGCTATCTGAGGAAAAGGGGAACAGACAAAAAAGAGACTCTTGAAAAGACCATCTCTGCAAATTAAACTGAGGTTTTTTTGTTTTTTTGTTTTTTTTTTTTTTGGTTTTTGGGCCACACCCTGTGACGCTCAGGGGTTACTCCTGGCTATGCGCTCAGAAGTTGCTCCTGGCTTCTTGGGGGACCATATGGGACGCCGGGGGATTGAACCGCGGTCCGTCCTAGGCTAGCGCAGGCAAGGCAGGCACCTTACCTCCAGCGCCACCGCCCGGCCCCTAAACTGAGGTTTTGTTTTATTTTTTTTACTATTATTGTTTTGGGGTCTAATCAGTGGTTCTCAGAGGCTAATCCTGATTCAGTACTTGGGGATCACTCCTGGTGGTGTGCTTGCAAAGCATGGTTGGTCCATTTGGGCTATACTTCAATTTCTTATTTGTTTTTAAGAACTGAAAAGGGGCCTGTCCTTAATTTTTCTTCTCTGACCTCTGTTCTCAGTTAGAGATAAAGATCAAATAGAGACCAGGTCACATAATTTAGTTGTTTCAATGGGAGATTGAAAAAATCTTTTAAGGTTTTTAAAAATAGATTAAAAATTATCTTAAGCCAACACTCAGAATGTCTTAGACTTATTTGAGTAGGAAGACAGAGGTACATCTTACCCATCGTATCCTACATACTTCAGGGAACATTTTTTCATAATTAGTGAGCATCTGAGATGGACCCAGGAATATTTTCTAATAAATTATCTAATGTTCAAGAGTTAGGTCAAAGTTAAGAATGCAGCTAAGGAATCTGGCATCTTCAGAGCTGGTTTTAGTTGAATTTCAGAAGCTGAATTGCCAAAGGCCACTGAGACATTATCTGAGGAAAAGGGGAACTGTTAAGGGGAGAAAGAATTGTAAGAAAGTATTTCAGAAAGAGGTCCATAGAGAATAAGGGAAATAATGCAGACAAAAAAGAGACTCTTGAAAAGACCATCTCTGAAACAAACAAACAAATCATTATGATAATAGAACTGAACTTAATAAATTTTGGTAGGTGTAGGTATGTGAATCAGAGGATTAGTTACTGAAAATGTAGGGATGGGATTAGGAACAGGAAGATTCCCAAAGATTGTGGTGGTGGCCACTTTCACTTTAGTGTTAGGTGTGTTGTGGTATTATTGTTTTACTTCTAAAATGTTGAGTTGTTAATTCTTGTTACCTCAGTTTAAAATAAAAGGGATGTTCCAAAGAATGTTGCACATCACTATTCATTGCAGTACTTGAAATAAACCTCAATGTCCAACAACAGACTAATGGATCATGAAGATGTAGTACATATATACAATGGATTACTACATAGCTGTAAGGAATAATGCAATCATGCAATTTGCAGCAAGATGGATACAACTGGAAGATAAGTTTAATGAATTAAGCCAGAAGAAGAAATGTAAATACAAAATGATATCACTTATATGTGGTATTTAGAACAACTTCATAAAGTAATGCAGTAGTACAAATGTGAGGTCACAAAACACTCTGGACCCTAGAGTCTAGCAAGAAGGAAAGAAACTGAGTGAAGGAGGAGAAAATCAAATATGAAAGGATGGGGGCTGGAGCCAAGAGGTCTGACTTGCATTGGTAGAGGAGAAAATGGACAGAATCAAAAACCCAAGTATCCAAAGTTAACAACAATATAATCAAGAGACCCAGAGTCCAACAATCAAAATTTTAATTGGGCCTGCTAAAATGGCAGACTGGAGGATAATGGGTGGTGGTGGTTGGGATACACTCTGGGAAGATGTGAAGGGGTCAACAGTGGTGGTTGGAACTATGAAGAACTTTGCAAATCACAATGGTTTCAGTAAAATTAAATTTTAAAAAGTAAAAAAGTGAAAAGGATGTTTACGAAAATGAAATCAGAATTTTCTCTATCTGGCCTTTGAAAGATTAGAAGTGATGGAATGCTAAGGATAGAAATAAAATTGCTGTGAATTAAGGTGAAGATCAAAAAGATTTAGTGGATGTGTCTGATGAGGTCACAGGCACTCCAAAGGAGACCTAGACATGGGGTGCTAGAGATAATAGAATTATTGTTTTAAAAATCAGAGTATTATCAATTAAAATAGACATTTTAATTTAATACATACACAAAGTGTCATAGTTTTCCCTGTTTCTAGATTATTCTGATTGAGAATTCTGCAATACTGCTTTCTCCCTAAAGTAATAAAAACTCCAAAAATATGAAAATACAAATGGTATAGGCAAAGTGTCTGACTGAAGTAAAAAAAAAAATACAGTTAAAAATAGAACAGAGTGAAAAAAGAAATTTCTGCCCAGAGAGAAACAGATAACTTTTAGAGGCCGATCGTAGTTCTGTGATAACATAGAGGTTAAATGTTTTTGTAATGTATTGCTACTTTGTCCCACAGGCCAGATGAAATTCAGCAGAAAGCCAAATCAGGGTCCACCCTTGACCCAAGACATCTGCTTTGTGATAAGTACTCAAATATCCTGTGTTTTCTAAAATATGCAATGGGTGTGGTAATGGCAGGAGTCACAGGCAGAAAAATGGATGAGCTAATCAGAGCATATATATGTGGAGCTGGGGGCCCTTGATCCCTGTACATGGTGTCTATGTAGCTACAGAAACCAGGGACGTAGTATCCTGTAACCAGGGCAAGAGCCCAACAAATGGGAATTTCCTGGGTCTCAACCTTGGAATATTCAGTATGTACTTGAAGATTTAGTTCTGAGATAGTTTTGTGCTTACAGTTTTTAAGACCACTCTAGAATTTTATATAGGTATAGAAGAAAGTGGGGCCACAGCTTTGAATGCTACTACATGCTTCAATAATTGTGCATAAATATAATACATGAAAATATATGAATATATGTATATCTTTCTTGAATTTTCAGAAAGAGCATTATTATTTTACCTTAATCCTACCTTTCATTATTCTAAAAAATACTATCTACACTTTACAAGACACCGTACTATCATGTTTGATTTGCTATCTAGTAAGGTAAACTATATTTTAAATCCACATGGCCTATTTAATGTAATCATATTTTAATGACAAGAACTTCCCCCATGAAAACTATTTTAGTTATTATGAGTCATTAGCAAACATGAAATAAGATGTCACTTATACTTCAAATTGACCTTTGATATGTTATTTTGGATCCTGCTCTGCTAGCCATCGTCTTTACCTTTTCTCTCTCTCTCTCTCTCTCTTTTTTTTTTGTTGTTGTTGAGAAAACAAAGAACTGGAAAGGAAACTGTTAAATGTATGGACACAAACAAAGCTATAACTGAAAAGTGAACATATTAGTAAGGACCCAGGAGGATGGCCTATTTGGTTATGTTCAAAAATAGAACATGAGGTGCTAGGATTGCAGACAATTGGAAAGGAATATGGATGTAAAGTGAGTGAGCTCACTTTTGGAAGAGCCAGGATTCAAGTGACAGTGTGATACATATGTATAGATTACTATGCACAGAAGAGCCAGGATGGGTGTGGAGACAGGAAAATGAATCAAGGTGAGAGTTCAGGGGAAGATGTGGATTTGGCAGACAGCCCAATCCTAATCTGAGTCTGAGGAGGCTGTCAAGGAGACCTGAGCTATGTGAGCTCACAGAGGGAGTATAGGAGAAGGGATTGAGGACAAAACAAACCTTGGAGGGTCCACATGAGGCCACAGGAAGGGAAGAGCACATTTCCAAGAAGCCAAGAACACTAAGATCCTGAGAATCAGGACAATTGCACTAAGAAAGAAAAGAGGCCCCAGTGTCAGTTGAAAATGGAATGGCAGTGAACCCTGAAACTATGTCTGAAAACTCAATATTCTATTTTCAGTTCACTCTCAGATGTAAGCTTTAATTCAAACTTTGGAAAATTGTTTTCTTATATAGAATAATCAAATAATTTAATAACAAAGGATACTTCATGTTGTAACCAATTCTTGAAGGGATTTCACTGTTTTCTAATGACTAGTGTTACTGTATTATTCTGCATTTCACTGACCCCACTAGGATTTGATGGTCCCTAGGGAGAGAGAGGGACCAACACATTTAATCTCCAGTATATTCTGAACTGGAATTCTGTTGCCTGGCAAACAAGAATCCATAGACCATTAGATGAAGAAAAGGACAAAAGGCTCTCTTTTTTTTTTAATTTTTTAACTTGGAATTTTATTATATATATTTCATAAATTATTAATTGAATCACCATAAGATGCACAGTTACAAAGTGGTTTATGATTGAGTTTCAGTCATAGAATGTATAATACATTCATCAGTGAATTTCTTCAGTTTCCTTCCTGTCCTTCCCTTCGCCCTCGTTGTCTGCTTTCTCTCTTCATCTTTTTCTTTTAAATACTGTGTTTTGAAAATTCCTCTTTTCTTTACCACTGATTTAATTTTCATTTTCTGAGGTTTTCTGACTCCTTATTTCGTCTATTGTTTGGAAAGATACATGTTCAGGCTTAGCAGAGATTGGCAGACATTTTTATATGGGGCTTGGCATTTAACATTCGAAAAAGTTGTGAAATCAATTTGCTGCAGATAAAGATGGACAGATGGAAATATCTGGTGCTTTTCTACACATGTGCAATATACATAATGAGATCATTACTTATTGTTCTGCTCTTGAACTCTGTTCAAGATTTTAGGAGAGTATTGTTTTTGGTTTTGAAGCATGAACACTTGGGTGGAAATACTAAAAAGAGGAGTTTGTGTATGAAGTTTGCCAGAGTTGAGCTTTCATATGTTTTTCTTCTAAACATTTATCATGTATATTGGAGTTCATATCTTTGTTTTATTCAAATAGTCATAAAATTGTTGCAACTCTGTCTTTTTTAATATGTTTTATATTGTAGAAAATGAAGAAAAGGAAAATCAAAAGCATTAGAAATCAGAGAGATAAATGAAAATATTTTTAGCAACATGTAAAAATCAATCTCAACAACTAGGGGCCGGGAAGGTGGCGCTAGAGGTAAGGTGTCTGCCTTGCAAGCGCTAGCCAAGGAACGGACCACGGTTCAATCCCCCGGCGTCCCATATGGTCCCCCCAAGCCAGGGGCAATTTCTGAGCACATAGCCAGGAGTAACCCCTGAGCGTCAAACGGGTGTGGCCCAAAAACCAAAAAAAAAAAAAAAAAAAAATCAATCTCAACAACTAAAGGATCTCTGTGTAACATGTAGCAGGTTGCAAAGTTTAATCTGTAACAGATATATGGAGAATGATTTAATTTTTAAATAAAGTATACAATCAAGCTCTTCTTCTGCAATGTACTCCCACAAGGAAATGGGTAAAATGAATAAATATCCACTTTAATTTAAAGCTAAATGTAATTTAATAAGTTTAAACAATTCTTTTTCATTCTGAACACTGACAAGGAATAAACACAAGCAAATCCAGTTATGATCCAACCATCTACAAAAGAAACAAAACCCAAAACACAACCCCCAAAGCAAAAAACAAACAAACAAACAAAAAACACCTTAAACATTAGCATGAAAAACTCCTAATATTAATTATAGTAATATTTCTTTCTAAATAGATAGTTTTAGGTCTTTCCCAATGTCCAGGCCTCTCTCTTTCTCCTGTGTATGATGCCACCTATATCCAAGATGAACTTTCCAGTGTATGCCATTACCCAACTGGTCCCAAGCTGTCCTTGGGTGTCTTGTGTCCATCAATTTCCTGCTATCAGTTCTGTAGTCTGCTCTGTAGTTTGTAATAGGACTTTGCAACCTGCTTCTCAAGGCATTTATTCTCAGGCCACATGGATGAGAAGGGCTGTTTTTCTACCATCTGCAGAGGCACAGGTGAGGGGTCAAAAAAGAAATTCCCTCTCTTCTGGCCCCCTTTATAGGTTTGCTCTCTCCATTATTTAGCTATTTCTATGATTTATTTGACTGATCCTTCATGGTTGCAAGATTTAAAATGCCCAGTTAGGTCAGAGAAATAGTACAGAGATCAGGGTACTTGCCTTGTACCACAGTCAACTTGTTCCATCATTGTACTATTTATGGTCCCTCTAAGGAATGTCAGGAATGATCTTTTAGGACAGAATCAGGAGTAAGTCTTGAGTACCACTGGGGTGGCATTCAAACAAAAAATAATGAAAAATATCTATTATATTAGACTACCTGGAGACCACCTTTTTCTACACTACCTCTGATAATACAATCAAATGTGAGTCACAGTGTCCTCAGTTGGTATCAAGGTAGTCCAAGGGTTTAATCTTGTCTGGAAGTCTAAACAGGCTGAAACATGAACTCTGTGTTTGCTCTTAATGCTCCTGCCACACCTCCAATACACCTTCTCTTGTGTTAGAGAAAGAAATGACAACCACTTTGACCACTAAGTTCTTTTGCTTTCTGTATATTTCTCTTCTCCCAGACCCTTCTTGTACAAAAGCTTCTCTATGTCCAGTGAATAAGCCTGATACGTGGTAATGAGAAAGTTAATGGTAGAGAGATGGCAAATTTAAGAGAGAAAGAGAAAGAAAGAAAAAAAAGATAGAAAGAGATTAGTTTCTTGGTTTATTTTATAATTGAACAACCTTATTTTACTTGCTGTAAACTAGTTACTACTCTATTCTTTCTGTTGTCTTAAAAATAGTCATCTGTTAGAGATAGATGACTTTTAAGTATGACGTCAAATTATTGGATGACAGAAAAAATGCATCACAGTTTAAATGAATATTCTCGTTTGTTTCTAAATATTTATGAATGATCTTCACTTTCTCACTTTTTGTCTCTATTTTTCTACAGACTCTAAACACACATCCCAGAATCTTCCATACTTCTAACCAGTGCCCATTATATCTTATTATTTTTAAATTCTTTTTTAAAATGTTTACTCTATATTCATGGGTTTACTGTGCTCTTTGTTTTCTGTCAGATTTTATAAGAATGTACTTTCTATTCTTTTCTCAGAAACTCTTGGAGGTAAATTTATTGTCTTTTTTAATAGAAAATATTTTTATTTTACCTTGGTATTTGAATGATTGTTACATTTTTAGAATAGAATTCTAAATTAGTTGGAATTTAGACTAAAATAGAAGTAAATAGACTAAAACCATTGTTTTCTAACTTTACTGATTATTTTGTAGTCCAGATGTTTTATGTTTACTATTTTTTTCTTCTGCTATATAGACATATATTTATTATGACTTTAATGGAAACTGATAATCATGGAGAAATGTAGATGTAGGTATTATCATTCTTCTTAAATTTGTGTATCAGAAAAAAATTGGATAGTTTTATTTTTTCTTAGCCTTTAGTTATAAAAGTCTAAGTCTTAGAAAGCCTTAGAAGTTGTTAGACATTTTTCTATTATCATTTAACATTTGCTATCACAGATGAAAATACTGATCCCCACACCGGCCCAGTGGGGCTCAGCTGTGAAAGACTGTGAGTGTGACCTGTCTATGTCTGTCTACTGTCCTCTTGCGTGAAACTCTTGCGAGTGGGGCAAAAAGAGCCTCCAGAAACCTCGCTCGCCCAGACGCCATTTTCAGGGAGGGACTTCAGAGCATAAAAACCGGCTATCCTTTGCAAAAGCTGGCTCCCTGTGTGTGACACCAGGCGGGGAAAATCCGCGAAAGTACACCGGCCCAGTGGGGCTCAGCTGTGAAAGACTGTGAGTGTGACCTGTCTATGTCTGTCTACTGTCCTCTTGCGTGAAACTCTTGCGAGTGGGGCAAAAAGAGCCTCCAGAAACCTCGCTCGCCCAGACGCCATTTTCAGGGAGGGACTTCAGAGCATAAAAACCGGCTATCCTTTGCAAAAGCTGGCTCCCTGTGTGTGACACCAGGCGGGGAAAATCCGCGAAAGTACACCGGCCCAGTGGGGCTCAGCTGTGAAAGACTGTGAGTGTGACCTGTCTATGTCTGTCTACTGTCCTCTTGCGTGAAACTCTTGCGAGTGGGGCAAAAAGAGGCTCAGAGGAGCACGGCCGCTCCGCTTCGCTACGCGGCCGTGCACTCTTTCTAAGGAAAGAACTCCATTGCAACAAGAAGGAAAAATCACACTAAGAACGGCGCTATATCACAGAAGCAAACATTTCTCTCTGGACTGTCTTCTCTGTTACATGCTCGGGCCTAAGATTTGACCCAGTGTGAGGCTTCATCCACGGAGGACTCCCCTCCCTTAGAGGCAAGTCAGCCCATCCAGAAAGGGAGGAGCCAGAGGAGTGTGCTGCCTACATCATATAGACAATGAATACCACTACAACACGTAGAAAAACCCACAATACAAATGTGACAATGGGGAAACAGCGCAGGCCAGCATCAGACATAGAGAATGAAGATGACAATTCTGAGGACCAGATAATGACTGAACAACTAATCAACCTCTCAGATAAGGACTTTAGACTAGCAATATGGAAGGTGCTCAACAGACTCCAAGAAACCATGGATCGAGTTGAACAGAACACTAATAAGAACCAAGAAAATATGAAGGCAGAAATGACAAAACTCCAAACTGAAATAACATGTCAACTAACAGGCCTGAAAAACTCAGTAAACGAAGTGAATGACAAAATGGATAAGCTCTGGGACAGGGTATCAGAAGCTGAGAATAGACTTGGTGCTGTGGAAGATGAGATACATAACAATTCCATACAGCAGGAGAGATTGGACAAAAAACTTAAAGCAAATGAGCAGACAATGGAAAAATTAGTCAAAGAATGGGAACAGACGAAAATAGAAGTCTATGATAAGATCAACAGAAACAACTTAAGAATCATTGGAGTCCCAGAGACCCAGGAAGAAAATTTCCAGGAAGAATCAATGGTCAAGAACATCATTAAAGAGAAACTCCCAGAGCTAAAGAATATATGTGATCAAATCCTGCATGCCCGAAGAGTACCAACCAAAAGAGACCCCAGAAAAACCACCCCAAGACACATCCTAGTCACAATGACAAATCCCACAGATAGAGACAGAATTCTGAAAACAGCAAGATCAAAAGGGGAAATCATGTTCAAGCAAGCTTCCCTGAGATTTACAGCAGACCTGTCACCAGAAACGCTCAATGCCAGAAAGCAGTGGTGGGATATTGTGACAAGACTGAATGAAATGAATGCTTCACCTAGAATACTATACCCAGCAAAACTCACTTTCCGGTTTGATGGAAGAATACATGGTTTCACAGACAAAAAACAGCTCAGAAACTTCACAGACACAAAACCAGTCTTAAGAGAAAAACTGAAAGACCTAATCTAAGACAAGACTACCCAAAAGACACACCAAATTTTGAAATAAAGATGGCGTTAAATCCCAGGACAATTCTTTCTCTCAACGTCAATGGACTAAATGCACCAGTTAAGAGACACAGAGTGGCTAAATGGATCAAAAAACTCAATCCAACCTTCTGCTGCCTACAAGAAACGCACCTGAATAGTCAGAACAAACATAGACTCAAAATAAAAGGCTGGAGAAAAGTTATCCAAGCAAACAACACCCATAAAAAAGCTGGAGTGGCCATACTAATATCAGATAATGCAAACTTTATACTCAGGAAGGTTGTAAGGGACAAAGACGGACATTTTATATTAATCAAGGGGTACGTAGAGCAGGAAGAATTCACTCTCCTAAACATATATGCACCGAATGAGGGGCCAGCAAAATATTTAATACAACTGCTGACAAATCTGAAAAATAATATCAACAACAACACAATAATTGTGGGGGACCTAAACACGGCTTTGTCAACACTGGACAGGTCAACCAGACTGAAACCCAACAAGAATATACTAGACCTGAGGAGAGAAATGGAAGAAAGAGGCCTAGTGGATATATATAGGACACTCCATCCCCAGAAACCTGGATACACATTCTTCTCCAATGTACATGGGACATTCTCCAGGATAGACTACATGCTGGCACATAAAACATACCTCCATAAGATCAAGAGGATAGAAATTTTGCAGACTACCTTCGCTGACCACAAGGCTCTGAAATTATTTGTGAACTCCAAAGGGACTCAGAAGAAACACTTTAACACCTGGAAGTTAAACAGCCTCATGCTCAATAACCAGTGGGTCCGAGATGAAATCAAGGAGGAAATAAAAAGGTTCCTGGAAACAAATGACAATAAAGACACAAACTCTCAGAACTTATGGGACACAGCAAAAGCAGTACTGAGAGGAAAATTTATAGCTTTGCAAGCACACATCAGGAAGGAAGAAGGAGCTTACCTGAGTAGCTTAATGACACAGCTAATAGAACTAGAAAATGCTCAACAAAAGGACCCAAGAACAGGAAGACAGAAGGAAATAACAAAGCTGAGAGCAGAAATCAACGAAGTGGAAACTCAAAAAACAATCCGAAAGATCAACGAAAGCAGAAGTTGGTTCTTTGAAAAAATAAACAAGATTGATAGACCACTGGCAAACCTAACAAAGAAAGAGAGAGAGAGAAACTTGATAACTCGTATCAGGAATGAAAAAGGAGAGATCACTACTGATATGACAGAGATTCAAAGGGTAATCAGAAACTACTTTGAAAAACTCTACGCCACTAAAAACGAGAACCTGGAAGAAATGGATAAATTCTTGGACTCTTATAATCTTCCACGGTTGAAGGAAGAGGATGTAGCATATCTAAACACCCCCATCACCATTGATGAAATTAAAACAGTAATCAAATGTCTGCCGAAAAACAAAAGCCCAGGTCCAGATGGATTCACTAATGAATTCTATCAAACTTTCCAAGAGGAACTACTGCCAATCTTGGCAAGACTCTTTCATGAAATTGAACAAACAGAAACACTTCCAAATAGCTTTTATGAAGCCAACATCACCTTGATACCTAAACCAGACAGAGACGCTACCAAAAAAGAAAATTACAGACCAATATCACTGATGAATGCAGATGCAAAGATCCTCAACAAAATCCTGGCAAATAGGATTCAATGCCTCATTAAGAAGATCATCCACTACGATCAAGTAGGTTTCATCCCAGGAATGCAAGGCTGGTTTAACATCCGTAAATCTATCAACATAATACACAACATCAATAACAAGAAAAATAAAAACCACATGATCATATCAATAGATGCAGAGAAAGCATTTGATAAGGTCCAACACCCATTCTTGATCAAAACTCTCAGCAAGATGGGAATGGAGGGAACCTTTCTCAATATAGTGAAGGCCATCTACCACAAGCCAGTGGCAAATATTATCCTCAATGGAGAAAAACTGAAAGCCTTCCCTCTAAATTCTGGCACAAGACAAGGCTGTCCTCTCTCACCACTCCTATTCAACATAGCACTGGAAGTACTTGCTATAGCGATTAGGCAAGAAAAGGATATCAAGGGAATCCAGATAGGAAAGGAAGAAGTCAAGCTCTCACTGTTTGCAGATGACATGATACTCTACTTAGAAAACCCTAAAGACTCTATCAAAAAGCTTCTAGAAACAATAGACTCATATAGCAAGGTGGCAGGCTACAAAATTAACACACAAAAATCAATGGCCTTTCTATACACCAACAGTAATAAAGAAGAAATGGACATTAAGAAAACAACCCCATTCACAATAGTACCACACAAACTCAAATATCTTGGAATCAACTTGACTAAATATGTGAAGGACCTATACAAAGAAAACTATAAAACTCTGCTCCAAGAAATAAGAGAGGACACACGGAAATGGAAACACATACCCTGCTCATGGATTGGCAGGATTAACATCATCAAAATGTCAATACTCCCCAAGGCATTATACAGATTTAATGCCATCCCTCTAAAGATACCCATGACATTCTTCAAAGAAGTGGATCAGACACTTTTGAAATTCATTTGGAACAATAAACACCCTCGAATAGCTAAAGCAATCATTGGGAAAAAGAATATGGGAGGAATTACTTTTCCCAACTTTAAACTGTACTACAAAGCAACAGTTATCAAAACAGCATGGTATTGGAATAAGGATAGGTCCTCAGATCAGTGGAATAGGCTTGAATACTCAGAAAATGTTCCCCAGAGATACAACCATCTAATTTTTGATAAAGGAGCAGGAAATCCTAAATGGAGCAGGGAAAGCCTCTTCAACAAGTGGTGTTGGCACAATTGGATAGCCACTTGCAAAAAATTAAACTTAGACCCCCAGCTAACATCATGTACAAAGGTAAAATCCAAATGGATTAAAGACCTCGATATCAGCCCCAAAACCATAAGATATATAGAACAGCACATAGGCAAAACACTACAGGACATTACAGGCATCTTCAAGGAGGAAACTGCACTCTCCAAGCAAGTGAAAGCAGAGATTAACAGATGGGAATATATTAAGCTGAGAAGCTTCTGCACCTCAAAGGAAATAGTGCCCAGGATACAAGAGCCACCCACTGAGTGGGAGAAACTATTCACCCAATACCCATCAGATAAGGGGCTAATCTCCAAAATATACAAGGCACTGACAGAACTTTACAAGAAAAAAACATCTAACCCCATCAAAAAATGGGGAGAAGAAATGAACAGACACTTTGACAAAGAAGAAATACGCATGGCCAAAAGACACATGAAAAAATGTTCCACATCACTAATCATCAGGGAGATGCAAATCAAAACAACGATGAGATACCACCTCACACCCCAGAGAATGGCACACATCACAAAGAATGAGAATAAACAGTGTTGGCGGGGATGTGGAGAGAAAGGAACTCTTATCCACTGCTGGTGGGAATGCTGTCTAGTTCAACCTTTATGGAAAGCGATATGGAGATTCCTCCAAAAACTGGAAATCGAGCTCCCATACGATCCAGCTATACCACTCCTAGGAATATACCCTAGGAACACAAAAATACAATACAAAAACCCCTTCCTTACACCTATATTCATTGCAGCTCTATTTACCATAGCAAGACTCTGGAAACAACCAAGATGCCCTTCAACAGATGAATGGCTAAAGAAACTGTGGTACATATACACAATGGAATATTATGCAGCTGTCAGGAGAGATGAAGTCATGAAATTTTCCTATACATGGATGTACATGGAATCTATTATGCTGAGTGAAATAAGTCAGAGAGAGAGAGAAAAACGCAGAATGGTCTCACTCATCTATGGGTTTTAAGAAAAATGAAAGACACCCTTGTAATAATAATTTTCAGACACAAAAGAGAAAAGAGCTGGAAGTTCCAGCTCACCTCAGGAAGCTCACCACAAAGAGTGATGAGTTTAGTTAGAGAAATAACTACATTTTGAACTGTCCTAATATTGAGAATGTATGAGGGAAATGTAGAGCCTGTTTAGGGTACAGGCGGGGGTTGGGTGGGGAGGAGGGTGATTTGGGACTTGGGTGATGGGAATGTTGCACTGGTGATGGGTGGTGTTCCTTTTATGACTGAAACCCAAACACAATCATGTATGTAATCAAGGTGTTTAAATAAAAAAAAAAATTAAAAAAAAAAAAAAGAAAAAAAGAAAATACTGATCCCAATTAAATGATTATTTCTTCATAAATAACTTAACATTATTTTTGTTTAACAGTGCAACATCAAATTTTAAATTAATTCTGAAAATCAGAAACATTGGGAAATGCTATAATGGAGGCTACATGTTATGTGAAGGATGCTAACTCCCATAATCTTAGCATGAGTCAATTAGTATAAGGACTAGAGAAAATATACCGGTTTATTTTTCTGGGTCTCACTTTTCCAAGGAAATGAGACTTGAAATTATTATCTTGTAGTTTATTGCGTTATTAACTTTAGGACACTTGTGTGGAGAAATACAAGAATACTTTTCTTGGTACATCTAATAAGGACCCATGAACTGTCATTCTAATCAGCTTCTTACAAAAATGATCTACTGTTCTTAAATATGTGGAGTTCCCATGAAAAGGATTATAAATAACATCTAATCTAATGGCTCTGATTCTTCACGCAAGGAATTCAAAGCATTTAAGGAGAAAGCACAATGTCCAAGATTTTTGACTGTATGTGCATAGCCTAGCCCACACTCTATTTAGAGAAGAAAGACTATCTCAGGTCTAAAAGGATAGCTGGCTTTGAATAATTCTCAGGTAAATGTAGAATTATAAAAACAGCTTATACTAATACTAGTTAAATTTGTAAAATTTTATTCAAAAGTAAGTAAAAAGGCCTGAAAGTTCTTATGTGTGAGCAAGAAGAAACAGCTCTGCAGACACCACCACACAATAGAATGGGAGGTAGGAATGGAAGAGAAAGTGCCTAGGTTTGCCAGCTGCATCTCCTCTAAACCAGATGTTTTCCAAGGGGAAAATGTCTAAAAGTATTAGAGGTGGGAACAAAATTATGATTGACTTCACTGAGTCAGATTCTAAAGATGAAGTCAACAGTAAATCACTGAAAGATTTGTAGTATAAGAAGCCACCTTTTCTAGTGACCCTAAACTGAAGTACATTAGCAACTGAGAAATTTCTAGCAACAGAGAAATACATTGCCTTAAGCAACTAACAACTGAGAAATACATCATCTTCCAGGCCAGAAGACAAAAGATTGGATGAGAAACTATTCTAAAATGAAATATCCAAATTTAAACTATTGAACAGACTATTACCTCCAAACTACCTCAATACTATTTTGGGTTGGTAGAGGTGCTTAAGCAGTGATTAGAAGATTCTGAGGTCAACTCCTGAAAAAACTTTGCCAATCAGCATTAAATATTCAATGCTTGTTTCAATGCTAGGAGGCCACTAGGGATATGTTAGTGGTACTCAGGACCTCCAGAACTACACCTTTCTATGCTGGAAGGGTCACTCAGTGCTATGATTAAAATCTGGTCATTATGCAAATAATGTGTCCCAAACTCATGATATATCTCACTTGGCCCCTCTATTCTTGAATCAAGCATCTTCTCATAAGAAGTACAGCATACAGAAAGAAATAACTATTTTGAGAGCATAGAGTAGTTGAGTCATACCCAGGAAGTGCTGAGGGGTTGTTACTAGCTCTGCACTCAAGAATTATTCCTAGCAGTTCTCAGCCGACCATATGAATGCTAGGGATCAAAACCAGGTAAGCTGCATATAAGGTAAGCATCCACCTTATCATACTATCTCTTCAACACCAAGAAACAACTTTGTATTTCTTGCATTGTTACCAACCACATGAGAGAGAGAGAATAAGAAAAGAGAAAGAGGGATATAACAAGCAAAAATATGATTGAAGTATTGTTCTAGGAAATGAAAATTTCAGATACTTATGAATCAATATTCTCCTATATGTCAAAGGGAAAAATAACATATAGAAGAGTATATAAATATATAGAAAATAGCTAAAAGAAATGATAAAGAAGATGAAAATATGCTTAGAAAGTTTGCTAAAGAATGTAATTAAATCATATTTTAATGCAGAAGTAGAAAAAGACTTAAAAATAAGGAAACAAAGGAGACTGACTTGAGAAAAACAAATATACCAGTATACATCAAATTTAATTCAAAGTGAATAAAAGACTCATAAAGCTAGGAATTGACCAATAGTTTTCTTTGGTTGTCAAGGAATGTTTTAACAGAGACTCAGACTAAATATTTTAATGAAATTATTGTACAGGAATTTCTACTCACATTAATTCTTATTTGTACTTGAATTCTATGAGTGTCTGGCTTGTGTAATCAATCTCTGGCAAATTACTAAGGGTTGCAGAATCTCAGCTTTCTCATCTCTAACACATGAATGATAATAATAGCATCTACCTTTAGAAAGTTGTAAAAGCTTAATAGCTTAATATGTAAATAAAGCCTTGAAATATATTGTTTTAAATGAGTTCTATCATATATTTTCAGAGATGTGTCCTCACTAAAGGCATAGATGCATTTATTTCATATAAAATTTTATTTTTATTGATGTAGTAATTTTTCTCTTTTCTATTTATTGAGGTACTATAATTTAATGTTAATAAAGTTATAATTTTCAAACATATATTGTTCCAAAGCATGTTCTTCACCAGAGTACCCACTTTCCTCAACCAGAGTGCCAAAGTCTCTTCCTATCTCTTCCTCCCCAGGAAATCTCAGTTCTGTAAGCAAAATTTTCAGTTAAAATGTCTTTGTCTATTTTTTGCACCCTTACTATTATTCTACATATCTCACATGTGGGAAAGAGTTGTTTATATTTTTTGAATCTTTTTTTTGTTTGTTTATTTGTTTGGGCCACACCCAGCAGTGCTCAGAGGTTACTCCTGGCTATCTGCTCAGAAATAGCTCCTAGCAGGCACGGGGGACCATATGGGATGCCAGGATTCGAACCAACCACCTTAGGTCCTGGGTCAGGTGCTTGCAAGGCAAAAGCCGCTTGTGCTATCTCTCCGGCCCCAGAATTGCTTATTTTTTATAATTGTGGAAGTTGCAATTATTTACAAATATAGATGGATAAAGTTAAATCCCTAAAATTCCACAAAATTGTATATCAATTATGAGATGATAAATTTTCCCCAAAGCAGTATATATTTCTTTTTATGTATAAGTATACTAACGATTTATACTTTGAATTATTGTATGGTAATATAATTTAAAATTTACATGTAATAGATAAATTCTAAAAATATGTTATTTAGTAAGAGTGAGGAGAGAAGAATTTTTAAAAATTTAAAGCACAATCTGAATAGATACAAAAGTGCAAAGGTATGACTTAAAATCTAAGGATAGACACAGGCTTAAAGTAAAAGGATGGAAAACAATTATACAAGTCACTAGAAAGCTGGGGCATAGATGCTTATATCAGAACAAATTGCATATATCCTTAAAAAGTACTTAGATGGGGGTCGGAGTGGTGGCACAGTGGTAGGGCATTTGCTTTGCACATGGCTGACCTAGGATTGACCTCAGTTCTATCCCCCACTTCCCATATGGTCCCCCGAGACAGGAGCTATTTTTGAGCACATAGCCAGGAGAAACCTCTGAGCATCACTAGATGTGGCTCAAAAACCAAAAAAATAAAAAATACTTAGAGACAAGGATGGATACTCCTTATTGATTAGGGGAATAATAGCCCAAGAAGTATTAACTCTGATTAACATAAATTCACCAAATGTTGGGTCAGCAAAGTATGTAAGGCTTTTTATCACAAAACTAAAGAAACATATGGATGGGAACATGATAATAGTGGAAGATTTTACTACTGAATAGATCCACTAGGCAGAACATCAGTAGGACATAAGATCCCTAAATTAGAAACCAGAAGAGCTGGAACTAATGGATTTATACAGAGTTATTCCATCTTCAAAAAGTAGAATATACATTTTCCTCTGGGGCACATGGAGCATTCTCTATCATAGATCACATTCTAAGACATAGTCTAACTTACAAAAGTTCACAAACATAAGAATCATACCAAGCATCTTATTAGAATACAATGACACAGAGATAGAGTAAAAAGAAGATGTGGAAAAACTCTAACATCTGGATACTGAACATCATGCTGCTTATTAACAACAGGATCAAAGAGGAAATTAAAAAATAAATAATGTTTTCTTGAAACCAATGATAATGAAGAAACAAATTACCAAAATGTTTGGGACACAGCAAAAGCGGTTAGTAAGAGGAAACTTATAGCCAATATAAGGAATATATAAGGAAATAATAAAAAGGTAAAATCTAGAACCTATACACACACACCTTAAATATATAAAAAAAACTAACAACAAATGATTCCAAGCACAAGCAGAAGAAAAGCAATAATAAAATCCAGAGTAGAAATCAATTATATAGAAACAAACAATACAAAGAATAAATGAAACCAGAGGCTTTTTTTAACAAATAAATAGGATAAACAAAGCAGTGGAAAAATTCACAAGGAAAAGGAGAGAAGGTGCTCAAATAAATCAGATAAAAATAAAATGGGAGAAATTACAACAGAATCTCCAGAAATCCTACACATCATGAGAACTTACTATAAACAACTTTATGATGTTAAACTAGAGAACCTAGAAGAAAAGAAGAGATTTCTGAAAACATATAATCTCCCAAAACTGAATGAGGAGGAACTAGATAATCTAAATAGGCCAATCACAAACAAAGAACTTAAAACAGTAATTAAGAATCTCCTGGGGCTGGCGAGATGGCGCTAGAGGTAAGGTGTCTGCCTTGCAAGCGCTAGCCAAGGAAAGACTGCTGTTCGATCCCCTGGTTCCCTATATGGTCCCCCCATCAAAGCCAGGGGCAATTTCTGAGTGCTTAGCCAGGAGTAACCCCTGAGCATCAAACAGGTGTGGCTCAAAAAACCAAAAATAAAATAAAATAAAAGAATCTCCCAAGAACAGGAGCCAGAGAGATAACATGGAGGTAAGGCATTTGTCTTGCATGCAGAAGGTGGGTGGTTCAAATCCCGGCATCCAATATGGTCCCCTGAGCCTGCCAGGAGTGATTTCTGAGCATAGAGCCAGGAGTAACCCCTGAGCAGGTCGGGTGTAACCCAAAAACAAACAAACAAACAAAATCTCCCAAGAACAAAAGTCCAGGCCCAGATGGGTTTATGAATGAGGGTTTGTTTGTTTGTTTATTTGTTTTGGGGCCACACCTGGTGATGCTCAGAGTTTACTCCTGGCTATGTGCTCAGAAATTGCTTCTGGCTTGAAGGACCATATGGGATGCCAGGGGATCGAACCACTGTCCATCCTAGGCTAGTGTAGGCAAGGTAGATGCCTTACTGCTTGCCCCACCACTTCAGCCCTTATGGGTAAGTTTTATCAAAGATTTCAGAGAATAATTACTATCATTGATCTTTAAACACTACCAAATATCGAAGAGATGGGAAGCCTCCCTAATAACTTCTAAGAAGCTAACATTATGCTAATTCATAAAGCTGACAGGTACATAACAAGATAGAAAACTGAAGACCAATCTCACTGATGAACATTGACACATAAGTCCTCAAAAAAAATCTTAGCAAATCAAATCCAACAGTAAATTTGACAAATGTATTTCATCCCAGGAATGCAAGGATAGTTCAATATATCCAAATGAATCAACATCATATACCAATAAGTAAAAGTAAAGATAAAAATCATATGATCATATCAATCAATGCAGAGAAAGTATTTGACAAAATCCAACACCCATTCATAATAAAAACCCACAGCAAAATAGGTGTGGAAGGAACCTTCCTCAAGATAGTAGAAGCTATCTAAAAAGTACAGAGCCAACATTATTCTTAATTCTGAAAAGCTGAAAGCTTTCCACTGAGGTCAGGCACAAGGCAAGGATGTCTATTGTCTCCACTTTTAGTCAACATAGTATTAGAAGTCTGAGCAATAGCAAACAGGTAAAGAAAGAAATCAAAATAACCCAAATTGGAAAAGAGGAAGTCAAACTATCTCTATTTACAGATGACATGATGATTTACTTGAAAGACCTTAGAGAGTCCACAAAATAGCTCATAAGGACAATAAATCAATACAGCAAATTGGCCAGCTACAAAGTCAATACACATAACTTGGTTGCATTCCTTTATACAAATAATGTCTCAGAGGTGAAAGAAATCAGCAAGTCTATTCCATTTAAAATAATGTAAAAAAATGTCAAAAACTGTGAAGTAGTTAGGAATTTATTTAACAAAAGAGGAAAGAGATCTATACCACGAAAACATCAAAACATGGAAGAAAGAAAATAAAGAAGACCTAAGGAAATGGAAAAAACATTACATGGTCATGAATTGGAAAAATCAATGTTACAAAAATAACCATCTTACCTAAACCACTATACTAATATAATGCAATCCATATACAAATTAATATTTCCTTCAAGAACTTAGAAAAATCAATTATAAAGTTTGTGTGGAACCAAACTTCGAAAGACCTAGGACAGCCAAAACCATATTGAGAAACAAGAAACTGGGAGGCATTTCATTAACTGATTTGAAGCTTGACTACAAAGACAGTTTCAAAACAAACATGGTACTGGGACAAAGACAGACACTCAAACCAATGGGGTAGAATGAAATATTAATTAAAAAAACCCAAGTATACGGTCAATTAATCTGACAAAGTAGCTAAGAACATAAAATGGAATAAAGATAGTCTTGAACAAAATGTGCTGAGACAATAGAAAAACAAAGTGTAAGAAATTAAAGATTGATCCATATTCAGAATTCAAAATGAATTAAAAACTTTGATACTTGACCTGAATTCACAAAGTTCATTGAGGAAAACATAGAAAGAACACACCAAGACTTAGACCTCAAGAGATTAGAAATGAATAGATGCCAATGGCAAAGGCTATCAAAGAAAATTTGAATAAATGGAACATCAAACTAAGAAGTTTCTGTATGGCAAAAGAAACATGGGTTAAAATTAGAAGACAGCTAAATGGGAGAAAATTTTTGCACTCAACACATCAGATAAAGGTTTGATATCTAGGATGTACAGAGTCCTCACAAAGTTTGACTCCACCAAACCTAAAAACCCATCAAAAATGGGAGAGGAAATTAAAAGACACTTCTCTAAAGATCAACAGATGGCCAAGAGACACGTAAAAAATGTTCATCATCACTTATCATTAGGTAAATCCAAATCAAGACATCAAGATATCATCTTACACCAGTGAGAAGGCACATATCAAAAATACAATCTCTGTTGTTGAGGATATGATGAGAAAGGAACTCTCATCCAGTATTAATCCAGTATTGTTGGTGGCAATGCTGCCTGATCCAACTCCTACGGAAAACAGTATGGAGCGTTCTCAGTAAACTCACAATTAAGCTGCCATTTGACCCAGAAATCTCTCTTTTTTATATATATCCCTAGAACAGAAAAACATTCATCCAAAAGAATGTGTGCACACTGCTATCCATTGCAGCATTTAGTACAATAGCTAATACTTGGAATCAAGCAAGCAGGGGTCCTCAAACTTTTTAAACAGGGGACAGTTCACTGTCCTTCAGACTGTTGGAGGGCCAGATTATAGTAAAAACAAAAATTATGAACAAATTTCTATGCACACTGCATATATCTTATTTAGAAGTGAAGAAACAAAATGGGAATAAATACAATATGTGGCCAGCAGGCCATAGTTTGAGGACCACTGATAGATGTTCAATAAAAGATGAGTGGATCATAAAGATGTGCTACTTATATACAATAAAATACTACATCGCTATAAGGAATGATACAACCATGTAATTTGCAGCAATATAGATAAAATTGAAATATGTTAAATAAAGTAAGCCTGAGGAAGATTGATAAATACAGAATAATATTGCTTATATGTGGTGTTTAGAACAACTATGAAGAAATGCAATGATTTAAATAGGGTTCAAGAATATTTTAAGCCCCAGAGTATATAAAGAGAAGGAAAGAAATATAATGGAGGAGGAGAAACACAAATATTAAAGGATAGAGTACAGGGACCAAGAGGTCTTAGATGCATTGGTGATATTAAGAAGCTATAGAACTAATTATTAAAGCCAAGGTCTACAACAATGAAGACATGTGACCCAAACTTCAATAACCAAACTACTATGTTGGCAGATGGTCGGGTAGAGGGTGGTGTCATGGGGTGGAAACATCTGTGAATATCGGTGGAGGGAAGTTGACACTGGTGGTGAGATTGGTCCTGAAATATTGTATCTCTGAAACCCAACTATGAGTAACTTTGAAAATTGTAATAGTTTAAATAAAATTTAAAAGGTATAGGGTGTATTTTTCTAAAGTAGGGAATATGGTTTTATGTTAAAACACATGCTGTTATAGACAATGCTTAATATCCTGTATTAATAAGTAAAAGTTTTTAATAAAAATAACCTCTATAAACAGTACATTCAATAGAAGTCAATATTACTTTATTATTGAAAATGTATAACATTCTTAACAAGCCAGAACAAAACAGACCTTCTTAATCTAATGAAGATTAGATAACCATAACCACTATAAACAAATACAAATTTTCTTTTGTAACTACCATCAACAATTACTCAATAGCAAAGTGCTGAGTTATCTTTTATCTGCACTTATCTTTCCTCTTTACTTTATCTCTGCTTATCTTTTATTGTGTTTTGAAGACTCTTTTAATGCTTCTTGCTAAACTGGCATCAGGGCTATGAATTCTCTAAATTATTGTCTGTTCATGAAGCTTTATATCATTCCTTCAAATCTGAAAATAACTAGAGGGGCTAGAGAGTTAAAACAGTGGCTAGAGTACTTTCCTTCCATGCAACTGACTAAAGTTTAATTTCTAGTATCCCATATGGTCCCCCAAGCTTGAGTTCAGAGTCAAGAGTAAGTAATCCCTGAGCACCAGCTGTGGGCAAAAATTTTTTTTAAAAAGAAATAAAGCTAGTTTGATAGGGTGTTCAAAGTGTTTTCAGTTTGTTTGGTTTCCTTTCTGTTTTGCTTTTGGGCCATACCAGCCACGCATGGCAATTCTCAGGGCTTACTCCTGACTGCTCAGAGATCATTCCTGGCAAATTTAAAAAATAAGAGATAGTAAGGCTATGGATTAAACCCAGGTTGCTGCATGCAAGTCTAAGGGCCTATCACTGAGAGTCATTTGACAGTTATGATAAATCTTATAAAAATTTCTCTGTATGTGAGTTTATTTTTTTTCTTATTTTTTAAATTTCATTATCTTTTAGTATTCAATTACTGTCTTTGACTTTTGTCATTTGCAGTACATTGGAGTTTTTCTATTTGAGTCAATTTTTGCTGGGAACCTTCAGGCTTCTTGATTTTGAGTGTCTGCAATGCTGGGAAATTTTTATGATTTCTTTTTTTTTAATTTTTATGATTTCTTCAACTAGTGTTTCTTCATAAGTTAATATGTACCTAAAATACTACTGTGAAAGATATGTAAGCCATTATGATAAACAAAATTATGTTTTAATCAGAAATGTTCTTTTACTTACATGTATTATTATATTAATTATATTATATGTTATGTTTGTTATGTTACTATATTATGTTATGCTAGTTCACCTCAATATGTTAATCAATTTTGTCTCTTGAATAAATTCTTACAATAAAAAAAAGAAAAAAAAAAGAAAAAGAAAAAAAATTGCCTTTCTGTTCCTTAGGATACTAATGAGTCTTATATTGCTCTTTTGACCTTTTTGATATTTCTCTATTTTCTGTGGTTTTCTAGAAGTTTCCTACATCTCATTTAGGAGCTTATGAATATTTTCCTGAGCTTCTGGAAAATTGGATGAGCAAGCTAAGATGTGGAAAGAGCCTGGAAGTGACATTTTTCTTCCATTTTACTAAAGAAAACATTGTTTTTTTTGTTTTTGTTCTTTTTTTTTTGGGCCACACCTGGCGTTGCTCAGGGGTTACTCCTGGCTGTCTGCTCAGAAATAGCTCCTGGCAGGCACGGGGGACCATATGGGACACCAGGATTCGAACCAACCACCTTTGGTCCTGGATCAGCTGCTTGCAAGGCAAACGCGGCTGTGCTATCTCTCCGGGCCCTAAAGAAAACATTGTACTCCACTTAAAATACATTACTTTTATTTTTCTTTCCTTTCTATTCTTCCCTTTCACTTTCTTTCCTTCTCTAATCCTTTCTGGTTTTCTTTCCATCTCTTTTTCGGGTTTATGGTTACGCCTTGTGGTACTCTGGGGTTTCTGTAAACTCAGTGCCCTGATTGATTCTCGATTGGATGTAGGACATGTATGATTATTGAAGCCTGAGTTATTTTATTATTTAGGGAAATATTATGACATTATTAAGACAACATTAAGCAACAGTTTACTACTTCTCTTTCACTAACTCGCCATTCCTTTTTCTGCAAGTCGAGTTCATTCAAGTAACATTCACTTGATAGAATTGTTTAATCCTCTTTCTCCATTACTTTTTTTTTATTGTTTAAACACAATGAAAAGGGAGAGTCACACACTGAAGTTTTGGGTTGAGATGGGGAACACTCACATTAATTAGAGTTTGATGGTTTAATTCTTTACAATAGAACTAGAGGGTCATAAACAGCAACCCGAGTGAACTTGTGTGCTTTAGATCAATCTCAGGGCCTTGTACATGCTGGATATGTATTCTATCACTTGAGCTATTCAAGTGGTTCCCTGGTGGTTTTAAATTTACAGAGAAATTGAGAGAATATAATACAATTTCCACTTAGCCTCTTACAAATTTTTCCCTCTAATATCATTATTATAGTATATTTGATATAATTTAGAAATCATGTATTATTAATTAAATTATGTTTATGCAAATTTCCTTTTTTACATAACTGGATTTTGTTCCTGGATATCATCCAAGATACCACTTTGCACTTCATTTGTATGTATCTTTAAGCTCCTCTTGATAATGATAATTTCTGAGACTTTTCTTATTTTAATAACCTCACCAGTTCTAAGGATATCTGGTCAGAAAATTTGTAAAATGTCCTCAGTTTGAGTTGTTTCATGTTTTCCTCATGGTAAAACTTGAATTTATGAGTTTGGGGGAAGATTACCACAGAGGCAAAGTGCTGTATTCATCAAGTTATGGAAGGGGCCCATATAATTCACATGATTTGTGAATGTCAATGTTGACCTTCATCAATTGATAGATGCATTAAAGTTTCACCATTCTCAAGTTTTTCTTTCCCTGATTCACAATTTACCCTGGAAGAATATAGCTACCGGCAGCTTCTACTCAGGAATGAAGAGTGATCTTCTCCCTATATTTATTTTTTATACCTCTGACCTTGAACTTTCTTACAGAGTTTGAGTTTGATTAATTTTTTGATTTTAATTTTAATTTGAGTTTGATTATTTTTCTCCTAATTAATTTTTTTCTTTTAGGACCAAGGACATATTTATCTATTTTAATAATAATATATTTATTTAAGCACCATAGTTAAAAATGTTCATAGTTGAGTTTCAGTCAGAATATACACCACGTTTCACCAGTGTAACTTTTTCCCACCACCAATGTTCCCCATTTTCCTCTTCCCCTACCCCTGCCCGTCTACAAGACAAGCATTATTTTTCTCTCTCACACTATCATTCTCATGGTAGTTGTTAGTGCAGTAATATCTGATATTATAAATGTTGGTAGAATGAAATGTCTTATCTTGGTAATTTGTTTCCTTTTTCTACTTAGTGGTCTCTCCCATTTCCTCTAATGCTATTCTATTCACTTGCAAAAAACTCCCCCAGGGGTAAGCTCATTTCTGTCCCATCTCTTGAAATTCACACAAAAGTTTCTACACAATATTCACCTGCCAGCACCTTTCATAAACAAATATTTTCAGTTTTCTCCTTCATTTCCACCAGTTTCTGTAATTGCTGAGTTTTCCCCAGTCATAGCACCTTCAGAGTATTGTAAAATATTGCTTGCTCATACCAGATTCAGTACTGGGAGTGCCTTATTTTGTCTTACTAGATAGTTTTATCTAAAACTAATTATATGCCACTCTCATAATCTATTATAAGTTTTGTACCAGTCTAACTATTTTTATAACTAAAGTTATAATGTTTTTATTTAAATATTTCTAACAACAATCTATTAACTTCCTTCATATGAACAAACACACACTCAACACCATCAATTACTGAATAACATATCCTACCTAATACTAATTCAGTAAAGAAAAAAGTAGCTAAAATGTGGCCCCTGGCAACCAAGGTGAAGCCATTCTTCACTGTGACATGGCTATCATCAAATACTATCTCCAAATATATTTGTGTTTACTATTAAAATGTCTTACACTAAATTGTGAGTTGTAGTTGTAAACTGGTAATGTCCAGGAACCACTGGGCTATTCTCAGTGGTGCCAGTGATCAAACTCAAGCTCTAATATGTGTAAGATTGCTCTACCACTCGAACCACATCACCAACCCCTTACATAAACAGCCTTTAAAACTATTATTAAATCAATCTAAAATGTTCTTTTTTGAGACAACTCTATTACACACACACACACACACACACACACAATCTTTCATCATTGGGTTTCTGCTTATAATATAGTACTTAGTACACATGTTTGTAATCCCTTCTCAGAATGGTAGCTTCTGCAGACAAGTGTTCTTCTGTTATCTTTTATCTCCTCTAGTACTTGAAGAGCAGATACTCAGTAAATCATTTTGGCATGTTACCTTGTTTTGCATTATAGTGAGGTCCTTAAAATCAGAAGTGCTTTGATAATTATTGCAAACATTGTTCTGCATCTCATACAACATTATTGAATTATGTATTCTCCTTTGTATGCAGTTGGGTATTCATCAAATAATTATTTATATCACATATGAATATTGCTGTAAATGATTTCTTTCATAATTAAAAAAGTTAGTGATAAGAACCAATGTGAAATCCATAATCCAACATGTCTTTACCTACTTAAGTTGTTTTTTTATCTTGCATTTTCTAAATCCCTTTTGTCAGCCAAGATGTTTTAAGTACCTTTCTATTGTTTAAATATGTAAAATAACCTTGGCTTTGGTGATTAATTTCTAAGTAGTTTTTCTCTTTTGTGCACTGTCTAGAATTCATTTCAGACATAATTTTCAATTTTGACTTATAACACTTAAAATTAACCTCAAGCTAAAATTTGTAGGACAATCTGAAAAATGAAGTTACTTTGAGTGGTTTCCCATTGGCAAATTATTTCATTTTTTTCCTGCCACTGGCTTCATCTAATGATGTGACCTTTTCTGTGCTAATCGACAGCAAACAAAAACCTGCCATGTTGTGATAAAATATAGGTTTTAAATATAAAATGAATTAAGCGAAGATTTATAAAGGTCAAAGGCATGGAAAAATTAATTTGAAACCTGATTTGTGGTTGACATATGTACCAAGTATTCTCTAAGGTTGTTTTTTTTTTTGTTTGCTTCTTTTATTTTATTTTATTAATGCTTAATAATGACTAGAACTTTTTTTTTTTTAGAAGTAGTACTATGAGGTAATGTTGAACAATATTTGGGTACAAATGTTTTTCAAATTGGTACAAATGTTATTGTACACTTACTATATCTAGTGTGCCAAGTATAGACTTTATATGACTTCTATAGACTATAATGTACATAAGGTACAATGGCACATCTCAAAGTCTAATGAGAGTGAGATAAACAAATATTCACAAATACTTCACAGAGCAGGGTCAAACTATGAGAGGAAGGATTCTAGAAAAACATGTGCTCATCTCCCACAGAATTAAGTTAAGTCCAAGATAAAATAAAATTTTCAGTCATAAAGGAGTGGTAAGACTATTGCACACATAGGGGACACAGAAGGTTCAAAAGTACACAGATCTTCCAATAAAACTAATTTATAACACATTAGTTTATTATAATATTATTATATCATATAGTATATATAATATATTATATGATATTTAATATATATTATAATATTAAAAAATACCAGTTGCTGGTCAGATTCTCTGACAGTGGAGTATACATGCTTTCTTTACTGATGTATGAGTTTTCTCTAGATCTTGGTTTTTTTCTCACATTTCACAGATGCACGTTATGTTGATTGGTGTGCCTCAGTTGTTTCACTCAAAGTGTGTGTAATAGAAAAATATATTGCTTTGTGATCTGAGCTGTTGGTATAGAATTTGACCATCTATGATCTGTATTAATATAAATGAACTAAAAATGAATGAATACAATATTTTATTTTAAAGTATTGATAGTCATAATTTAAAAGCTTAAAGATGATTTTGTGACCATAAATATACTGTTGAAACTTAACACCTATTTGCATCAATGAACCTATGATCAAATTTATTTCTTTTTTTTTCCAAAGAAATATTTTTTATTCAGGTTTTTGTTTTTGTTTTGTTTTGTTTTGTTTTATTTAAACACCTTGATTACATACATGATTGTGTTTGGGTTTTAGTCATGTAAAGAACACCACCCATCACCAGTGCAACATTCCCATCACCAATGTCCCAAGTCTCCCTCCTCCCCACCCGACCCCCGACTGTACTCTAAACAGGCTCTCCATTTCCCTCATACATTCTCATTATTAGGACAGTTCAAAATGTAGTTATTTCTCTAAATAAACTCATCACTCTTTGTGGTGAGCTTTCTGAGGTGAGCTGGAACTTCCAGCTCTTTTCTCTTTTGTGTCTGAAAATTATTCTTGCAAGAATGTCTTTCATTTTTCTTAAAAATCATAGATGAGTGAGACCATTCTGCGTTTTTCTCTCTCTCTCTGACTTATTTCACTCAGCGTAATAGATTCCGTGTACATCCATGTATAGGAAAATTTCATGACTTTATTTTATCTCTCTTGACAGCTGCATAATATTCCATTGTGTATATGTACCACAGTTTCTTTAGCCATTCGTCTGTTGAAGGGCATCTTGGTTGTTTCCAGAGTCTTGCTATGGTAAATAGTGCTGCAATGAATATAGGTGTATTGTATTTTTGTATTCTTAGGGTATATTCCTAGGAGTGGTATAGCTGGATCATATGGGAGCTCGATTTCCAGTTTTTGGAGGAATCTCCATATCACTTTCCATAAAGGTTGAACTAGATGGCATTCCCACCAGCAGTGGATAAGAGTTCCTTTCTCTCCACATCCCCGCCAACACTGTTTATTCTCATTCTTTGTGATGTGTGCCATTCTCTGTGGTGTGAGGTGGTATCTCATCGTTGTTTTGATTTGCATCTCCCTGATGATTAGTGTTGTGGAGCATTTTTTCATGTGTCTTTTGGCCATTTGTATTTCTTCTTTGTCAAAGTGTCTGTTCATTTCTTCTCCCCATTTTTTGATGGGATTAGGCCCTCAGATCAGTGGAATAGGCTTGAATACTCAGAAAATGTTCCCCAGACATACAATCACCTAATTTTTGATAAAGGAGCAGAAAATCCTAAATGGAGCAGGGAAAGCCTCTTCAACAAGTGGTGTTGGCACAACTGGATAGCCACTTGCAAAAAATTGAACTTAGACCCCCAACTAACATCATGTATGAAGGTAAAATCCAAATGGATTAAAGACCTCGATATCAGACCCAAAACCATAAGATATATAGAACAACATATAGACAAAACACTCCAGGACATTGAGACTACAGGCATCTTCAAGGAGGAAGCTGCACTTTCCAAGCAAGTGAAAGCAGAGATTAACAGATGGGAATATATTAAGCTGAGAAGCTTCTGCACCTCAAAGGAAATAGTGTCCAGGATACAAGAGCCACCCACTGAGTGAGAGAAATTATTCACCCAATACCCATCAGATAAGGGGCTAATCTCCAAAATATACAAGGCACTGACAGAACTTTACAAGAAAAAAACATCTAATCCCATCAAATTTATTTCTTTAAAATTATTTTGTTTTCTGCTACAGCTTTTAAAAACATTGTAAAAAAATAAATGTTGAGTGTGAGTTACTTGGAAGAATAGTATTGTTTGTAAGTCAAAAATTCATTATATTAGGAGAGTCAAGTTTGCATATGTAGAAAGGATTAGTTAGTGTTTCTCAGCTATAGAATATTTGACAAAAATATACTTTTTTTCCAATATCTGGAGATATAACTACTTGGCATAACAGAGTTTAAGAGAGGGTACTAGAATCTAGGAGGTGAGGCCAAGAATTCTGCTGATTGTCCAGAATATATTGAATGATATTCACAATAAAAAATAATCTTCCCTCTGATATCAACAGGAAAGCTTTATTATAGATAATTCCAATTAAGATAGACTTAAGGGGCCGGATCAATGGTACAGTTGTAGGGTGTTTTTCTTGCATGAAGCTGGCCCAGGACAGACCAAGGTTTGATCCCTCAGTGTCCCATATAGTCCCACAAGCCAGGAGTGATTTATGAGCACATCGCCAGGAGTAACCCCTGAGTGTCACCAGGTGTGCCTCCCCTCCCCCAATAAAAGATAGACTTAAAGCAAATTGAAGGACTGAATTTATTCTGAGAGTTATGGGATGCCATTGAAGAACTCAATCAAAATTTCTTTATGCTCTAAAAAAATCACTGTTATAATTAAATTAGGTAATTATTTGTTTTGTGTATAAATATTTAGGTTGAGTATTAAATTGGGTATATCACATGATCCAAAGTTTATACATACTATTAATTTATTAGTGTGTAGGTCAAATATGTGAAAAGCTTACAGAAAGACTAAAAGCAAAAAAAAAGAAAGATGATTAAATTTACTAATGTTAAATAGGAAATTATACTTTTTCTAGTTATTTTTTGGGGGAACATCTGGGACACATGGTGCTGAGGTACTATGCCTTGATCTGTGCTCAAGAATGACTGGCAGAGCTTAAGGTAATCATGTTTCATATTAGGGTCTGCTGCACGCAAGGCAAGCTCCTTGGCTTCTGTTCTCTCTGGCTTGGGCAGTATGATTTTTGAAGTGTATTGATTAGACTCTCCTGTCACATAAATATTATGTGTCCTCTCTTATGACTCTAAAATATTGTTAGTGATCAGCAGAAGATACACTGGATCATCATGTAGTTTCAAGTCTAAGTTAAATATTTCATTCACAACAAAGAGGAATAATTCAATGTTATAAAATAGGATTTTGGAGATAGCTCAAAAAGCTGGAACACATGTTTGCAGGTCTGAGACCCCAAGTTCAGTGTCTGGCTCTGTATGGCCCTAAGTACTGCCAGGATTGACCCTTGAGCACAATAATAAGAATAGTTCCTAAGTTTGTGTATGGTGCAAACCAAAAAGCAGGGGAAAAGAAAAAAGTATATATACCCACTTATCCCAAAGAAGGACAACAATTTCTCACATCATGTTGATGTTCACAGTAATTTTAAAGGCAAAACTTACAGCAACTGTTACAGTTTCTGAAAGGAAATATGATTTATTTTGGAATCTTGCAGAAAATTTTTAATGAGTGAAAAAATATTTAAAATAATTCTCAACAAATTACCATTAATGACATCTTGCAAAGTAATAATGTTTCACCTCTTCCCCCAAAAAGTAAGTGGAATTGATCAGTTTTTTCATAATGAAATCAAAATGTTGCTCTGGTTTACAATAATTTATTTGGTGAAGAGTTCTGAAAGCTATATACTTTTGCTGCTACTCATCCACATAATCGTTGCTTTCTTTAAAATTAGTGATTGGTTATAGCTTCAGTGTCTTTTAAATGAAAATGAGGGCGGACACAAGTTCATTACATTTCTTTTATAGCTAAGTACCAAGCTTTTTATTCCCTGTCTACTTTTGCACAGTGTATCAGTTATTTGAGTCTGGACAAAACTGCTCCCAACACACTCACATTATTCTCAACAAAACAAACATACGTATATCTTACCAGTTCTTCATTGAAGCTTATTTAAAGATGTCTATCTACCAACTCCATCTCAATAAACCTAATATGTTTACTATATCTTGCTTACTAATATAGCTATCCCTTTACTTACTTGCTATCTCTGTGCAGAGAATACAAGAATTAGCTTTGTTTATGATTCCTGCTGTGATTTCTAGTAAGTTGCTCATTTAACTAAAGTCCATGACAGTCATCTTTGGTTTTTGTTGGGGGTGGTGTGGGCCATACCCAGTGGCGCTTAGGAGTTACTCCTGGCTATGTGCTCAGAAATTGTGCCTGTCTCGGGGGGATCATATGGGATGCTAGGGATTGAACCCAGGTCAATCCTGGGCAGCCGCTGCAAGGCAAATGCCCTACCACTGTGCTATCACTCTGGCCCTGACAGTAATCTTAATGTTGCCATTTTAGACTGAGATTTTGGGTACTCCACAAATATTGCATAAAAGTTAATATAATATCAGAATCAAGTAGGCAGATGGGACTGATGTTTTTTCTAGAGTACAGATTTTCTTATAAATTCATTGATTATCTCCAGAACAGTTTATGTTTAGTGCTTTTAATTTAGTTATTTATATCTTTAAGTCTACAGTGACAATTAGATGATTTATTATGCTGCTAATCTCACTTAGTTTACATTACGTCATATTCTGACTCCAGCTGAAAATGGAAAAAATTATCAAATTTTCAGGACAAATGATAAAAGACTGATTAGTATTTTAATCTTTGTAGCTTAATGTTTATAGCACTAATTTCTTCTGTCTTTTCCATGTAATGTAACACACTCATAAACTGTAAAAATCTGGATGTGGAGCCATTATCCTACTGCAAAGACCTACAGGTAAAGTTCATAAAGAGAAAGGAAGAGATCATGATATATGCCATAATATATAATAACTAGTGCTATTATGGAAGATCAAAACAAGAAGATATTTCATCATAGTTGTTACCATGTCTATAATAAAAAAAGAAAAGAAAAATAATGATGTTGGTATGAATATAGACATAAATAAACCCTTCTGTAATATTAGTACGTATAAAAATTGTACAATTGTAAAAGAGAACAGTAAAGATATTCCTCAAAAAGTTAATAGTAGAATCACCATCTGATACAACAGTTTTGTATCTCTGTATTAAATTAAATAGAATGAGTATATAGGATAAATACCTGCATTATCATTTCATTGCAGCACTATTTACAATAGCCAGACTCTGGAAACAACCAAGATGCCCTTCAACAGATGAATGGCTAAAGAAACTGTGGTACCTATACACAATGGAATATTATGCAGACATCAGGAGAGATGAAGTCATGAAATTTTTCTATACATGGATGTACATGGAATCTATTATGCTGAGTGAAATAAGTCAGAGGGAGAGAGATAGACACAGAGTAGTCTCACTCATCTATGGGTTTTAAGAAAAATAAAAGACATTCTTGCAATAATTTTCAGAGACAAAAGAAAGGAGGGGTGGAAGTTCCAGCTCATGACATGAAGCTCACCACAAAGTGATGAGTGCAGTTAGAGAAATAACTACATTGAGAACTATCATAACAATGTGAATGAAAGAGGGAAGTAGAAAGCCTGTCTAGAGTACAGATAGGGGTGGGGTGAGGAGGAGGGAGATTTGGGACATTGGTGATGGGAATGTTGCACTGGTGAAGGGGGTGTTCTTTACATGACTGAGACCTAACCACAATCATGTTTATTATCAAGATGTTTAAATAAATATATTAATAAAAAAAGAAAAACTGAACATATAAATAATATTGCAAAACAAAACATTTACAAAATAAAATAAAAACAAATTGGTAATACTTGCTTACTGGATAGTATTTCAATATTTGAATAATTTTTTATATATTTCAATAATTTTAACCTGATGATAGCAATCAGTTGAATCAATAAAATGTGAAAAAAGGTACAGATATACATCAAAACACACATAAAATGCTAAAGAAGTCATCCTGAATCATTAAAAACCTCAATCAAAAATTATACTGAAATAACTAGATAGATTGGAAAATGTTGTGCTCATATCTAACACTGAACTACAGGATGCATTTCAAATAGACTCAGAGAACAAAAAAGTAAAATAGTTAAATAAATAAAAGGATACCTCAGAAAATGTCATTATGTGTTTTGAAATTCAGAAGCAATAAAAGTATGTTTATGTGCATAAAATGTGTTAAAAATTTTGTTTTTGAAAATTGTTTAAACATTTGTTTTAAAAACACATTTCATGAAACCATTATTATCTTAATACCCCAAAAAGACAAGAAATCACAAAAGAAGAAATTGAGTATTAATATCACTATTAATTAGCATGCAAAGATTCTCAATAAAATCAGTGTGCTAAATTTAGCAATATATTAAAAGAATCATACAAGGTATAGACTCATTATAGTAAGTCTGATTCAACATATATAAATTAAAGTTGACATAATTTACCATATCAACAATATAAAAGGGAAAATATATAATTGTGTCACTATAGTAAAATCTGACAAAATTTCTTTCATTTATTTCTGGAAAAAAAATCACCTTTGATTGAAATAATAACCACAAAACTACAAAACTACAGCTAGAATTATACAGAAGGGTAAAAAACAGAACATAGTTTCCTAAAATCAACATAAGACAAAGATGCTCACTCTAATATTCAAAACTACTATATTCAACATTGTATTGAAAGTTCTACCCAGAACATGTAGTCAAAATTGTGAATAAGTAAAACTATCACTATTTGTAGACAATATAAAATGACACATAGAACACCCAAACAATTCTGTTAAGTATGAGAATTTTTAGATCAATTGAGCAAAATATCAAGCTAAATCATTCTTATTCAAATTATGCTACATTTCTATATACCATCACTGAAGTAAAAAAGACATAAAAATGTAAAATCCCAATTACAATTACATATAAAGGAATTAAATAATTAAGAATTAAGTAACTAGGAATAAAATTAACAAAGGTCGATGATGTATACAACATCCTGTGCTCAGGATGTTTATGTATAAACAGTTTATGTCCTGTGCTCAGGTTTTGACATGATTAACAATGTAAAACTGGCACTTTATCCAAAGCATTACAATGCAATCCCAATCAAAATTCCAATGATATTCTTTGAGAAAATAGAACAAACATAGGTACATCCAAGACTCTGATCTCTGACCACCCAACGGTGTGCCATTTTTCCCTGGCTGGCCTGCACAGGAAACCCCTGAGCCCACCTGCTGAACCCAGGATATGTCCAGAGGGACACATAATGCAGACATTGGCCTCTTCTGTCATCAAAGTGGCTACAGGGCTCTGATCTCCCTGTCTTCCCCACAGACTCCACACCATGTGTAACTTCTCCCTGGCTTCTCTGCACTGGGAAGCCCTGGTGCTGTCACATCCTCTTGAATCTCACAAAAAAAAAAAAAAAAAAAAAAAGAAAAAAACTCTCATGGCTGCTTGTTCTTCCCTGTAACAACTACTCCCCTTTTATCCCGCTAACTTCAAACTTTCTGGTTTTGATATTTTCCCTCAAATACCTCCATAATTGTCCTCTAAGCAAAAGTAACCATTAGTTATTCTCTTGTATGAACAATGAAATAACATGTTAGGACACTGACATTGTTAGATTAACAGATTAGAGAGTAACAGTGTGCTGAAATTTAAAGGAAAGATCTCAGACAACTGGGAGTCTGAACCTCAAATCACAGCACCCACAGATCTTTAAAAGCAATGAAGAAACAAAGGACTACACGTGCTCTAGTAGACAGGAACAATAGTTCTGCCAATCATCAAGCTCAAGCAAAGCCTCAACTCTCATCCGTGAGGAATTTTTAAAGCAATGCTCCATGCAATGGCTGTGGAAAAAAAGGCAACCAATTGTAAGATGAACTGATACAGGGTATCAAAGAGACTATTTAAATGGAAATAAAAGAGTTCAAATACAATAGCCAGCCAAAACAACAGAATTAAAACTAAATTGGACCATATCAGTGATATTGAAAACAAAATAATGAGCATTAGCCAAAAAAAACAAACAAACAAAAAAAAAAAAACGTGACTAAAGAAAAGAATAGCAAGAGGAATAATCCTCAAATTCTAGGAATATCAGGAGAGCAAAAAAAAAAAAAAAAAAAAAAAAAAGAAAGGAAATGAATGGCTGGCAGAAGAAATTACCGCTGAGAACTTTCCTGATCTCTGAAGAGAGGTTTCTGCACAGATTCAAGAAGCTCAAAGACTAACAACCAAAGAAATTCAAAGTGGAGCTGGAGCTAAAGCACAGTGAAGTGGGTTGGGCATTTGCCTAACACAAGGCTGATCCAGGTTCAATCCTTGGTATCTCAGATGGTCCCCTGAATCTGCCAGAAATCTGTGATTCCTGAGCACAGAGCCAGAAAGTAACCCCTGATCACTGCCAGATGTGCCCCCTCCAAAACAAAACAAAACAAAACAAAAATAAACTAAAACAAAACACCAATCTACATAGTAATTAAAAAAGTGAAATCAAAAGATAAAGGCATTAGTTAAATTAGTAAAGAGAGAAAAGAGAGAAAAAAATAAAGGCATTAGCTAAATTAGTAAAGAGAGAAAAGAGAGAAAAACCCTCCAATATAGGAAAATAACAACAAACCTTCCAAATGATATCGATAAACATTCCAAATGATATCTTACAAGCCAGAAAAAAAATATGACCTATTCAAAGTATTGAGTGAAAATAGTTTCAGCCTAGAGTAAACAACTTAGCCAAGCTATCAGTTAGATTTGAAGGAGTGATAAGGACCTTTTCAGAGGAACAATAACTGGCAGAATCAGCAATAACTAAACTAATTCCCAAGAATTACTGAAAGACTGCCTTAAAAAAAACTAGTTTCCACACAGAAAACAACAACGTAGAAATCAAGAAAGCAGTTCAAAGAATCAATAAAAACAGGAGTTTTCTTTTTCTTTTTAAGAATAAAGAAAACAGATAAACCTTTGACTATAGTCACACATAAACCTTCTACTAGACTCAAGAAAAAAAAGATGATCAAATAAATTGGATGAGAAATGAAAGGGGAGAAATTACAACAGATCCTTTAGTAATTCAAAATATAATAAGAGGTGGGGCCGGAGAGATAGCATGGAGGTAGGGCATTTGCCTTGCATGCAGAAGGACAGTGGCTCGAATCCTGGCATCCCATATGGTCCCCTGAGCCTGCCAGGAGCGATTTCTGAGCATAGAAGAGCCAGGAGTAACCCCTGAGCACTGCCAGGGGTTTGATCCAGGAGTTTGGCTAATGCTCATTATTTTGTTTTCAATATCACTGATATGGTCCAATTTAGTTTTAATTCTGTTGTTTTGGCTGACTATTGTATTTGAACTCTTTTATTTCCATTTAAATAGTTTCTTTGATACCCTGTATCAGTTCGTCTTACAATTTTTTCCACAAGAGGTTACTATGAACAACTTCATGATCTTAAGCAGGAAAACCTAGAGTAGAACTTAAAATGAATTCTTAGAGTCATGTAATCTCCCAAAACTAAATGAGGTGGAAGTCGAAAGTATAAATAGACCAATCACAAGTAAGGAAATGGAAATAGTAATTAAGAATCTCCCCAGTGGGGCCGGTAAGGTGGCGCTAGAGGTAAGGTCTGCCTTGCAAGTGCTAGCCAAGGAAGGACCATGGTTCGATCCCCCTGTATCCCATATGGTCCTCCAAAGCCAGGGGCAATTTCTGAGTGCTTAGCCAGGAGTTACCCCTGAGCATCAAACGGGTGTGGCCCAAACAAACAAACAAACAAACAAACAAAAAAAGAATTTCCTCAAGAACAAAATACTAGTCCAAATTGGTTCACTGGTGAGTTCTATGAAATATTCAGAGATTTACTCCCTTTACTTCTTAAAGTCTTCCAAAATTTTAAAGACACATGAATCCTTTCCTAATACCTTCTGTGAAACTAACATTATTATACTAATAACCAAAGCAGATGAAAAATTTCAGAACCAGTCTTAGCTAACCAAATTTAACAACATATCAAAAAGTCCTACAACTCATTAAATGGGATTCATCCCAGGGTGGCCAATATACATCAATCAATTAACATAATATGCAACACTAATAAAAGGAAAGATAAGAACCATATGATTATATCAATTGATGCAGAGAAAGCTTTTTAAAAGATCCAACATTCATTCATGATAAAAATCCTCAACAAAGTAGGTGTGGGGAACTTTCTTAAAGATAAAGATACAACAAACCCACAGCTAATAGCATATTTTTTTTTTGGTTTGGGGGCCTTACCAGGTGGTATGTAGGTGTTATTCTTGACTCTGAGCTCAGTGTCAATCCAAATGGTGTTGGTGACCATATAGGATGCTGGGACTCAAACCTGATTCAGGTACAATTCAGGTACAAGGCAAACACCCCACTGCTGTATTACTTCATTCCCATCTCGTGGGAATGCCTTCTAGTCCAAACTTTATGGAAAACAATATGGAGATTCCTCAAAAAACTGGAAATTGAGCTCCCATATGATGCAGCTATACCATTTCTAGGAATATACCCTAGGAACACAAAAACACATTTCAAAAATGCCTTCTTTACATCTATATTCATTGCAGCACTATTTACAATAGCCAGACTCTGAAAAGAACCAAGATGACCTTCAGCAGATGAATGGCTAAAGGAACTGTGGTACATATACACAATGGAATATTGTGCAGCCATCAGGAAAGATGCAGTCATGAAATTTTCCTATACATGGATGGACATGGAAACTATTATGCTGTGTCAAATAAGCAAATAAATCAGTGGGAGAGAGCTAGACACACAATAGTCTCACTCATCTATGGGTTTTAAGAACAGTAAAAGGCATTTTTGTAATAATGCCCAGAGACAATAGAGATAAGAGCTGGAAGGACCGGCTCATGCTATGAAGTTCACCACAGAGTGGTGAGTGCAGCTAGAAAAATAATTACACTAAAAACTATCATGATTATGCTAATGAGTGAGAAAAGTAGAATGCAGAGGGTGTGGGGAGAAGGAAGATGTGGTCATTGGTGGTGGAAATGTTGCACTGGTGAAGGGAGGTATACTTTTTATGACTGAAACCCAACTACAATCATGTTTGTAATCATCGTGCTTAAATAAAGATATTATTTTTTTAAAAAAGAAACTATTTTGTATATTTCTCTCCCTTTTATTCTTACATTTTACCTTCCTGTTCGATTCTCATAGTAACAAACAGGGTTTGGTTTTTTTTTTCTTATGTCGAGTTATATTTTCTTACATTTTTTATGAAAGTAGATCTAATAAAAAAGTCTTTAATTCATTTAAAATTAACTTTTGAGTATGGTGTAGGGCAGAAAACCAGCTTCACTGTTTGACATGTGGCTAAATAATTTTTCCAATACTACTTGTTATAGAAACTATTCATTTTCAATTTATGTACCTTTGTTGAAGATTAATTGTGCATATACAGAGGATTTATTTCTGGGTTTTCAATTTTATTACATTGATATAAGAATCAGCTCTTATCCAGTACCACATAGTTTTTATAACTATTGCTTTAAAAAATAATTTAAAGCTTGAGAAGAAAAATCTCCCATGCTTTTTTTTTTTAATTCTTTCAGCATTTCTATGCCTACTATGAGAGTTTTACTATTTAATCTAAATTTCAGCAGTATTTGGTTTTCATCTTTAAAAAATGCCACTGGGAGTTTTCTGGGGATTGTATTGAACCTGTATAATCATTTGGATAGAATAATAATTTTTACAATTATACCCCTTCCAGTTTATGAAAAGAGAATTTATTTTCATCTTCTTTTATCCAATTTCTTTTTTAATCTTTTATTTAAACCATTGTGATTTACAATTATTTATAGTTGAGTTTTAGACATACTATGTTTCAATACCACCATCAGTCTTAACCTCCTCCACCAACATTCCCAGAGTCTATCCCATGCTACCACCTTTGTCTGTCATCATAAAAGGCAGGTTTTTAAGTTTGGTTGGGTCTCATGATTTCACTGCTGAAGAGATTATGTGGCTTGGATATTTAGTTTTGTCCTTTCTTAACACCACCAATGCAACTGAGTCCCCTTATACTTTGTTCCTGTTATTTTACATTTGACTCTTTCCTATTCCACTCCATTTTTTTCCTTCTCCGCACTGTACTCTGGAGCCAATAGTGTTGTAGAGACAGCCACCAACTAAACCATTGCGATCTTTCATGAAGTTAATCTAAACACATATTAGTTATATCATTCTGTATTTATCTTCCTTGTTTATTTTAATAATTATTCATAATTTTCTTTGGATGTCTTTTATCTCCTTTGCTAAGTTGAATTCCAGGTACTTGATTTTGCGGGGTACAACTGTATTCAAATTTTGTCTTTTTCTACCACATTATTTGCATATAGAAATGTTATGATTTTCTATATATAGATTTTGTAGCCTGGTAGGTTTCCATATAAGTTTACTATTTCTAGGAATTTTTTGGTGGACTCCAGTTAGTGTCTTCTAATTATAAAATCATGTCACCTGTGAATAGTAATCTTTACATTTTTCCAACTTGAATTTTTAAAATATTTTCTTTCATTTATTTTTATATAAGTTGCTTTATTTAAAGACCATGTATCATATAGTTGATATAGTTGAACATAATACATTTGTTTCCAGGTAAGTGGGAGTTATTATTAATAAAGAAAAAAAGTACAGTAACAATAAACATTGTGAAAATTATTTTATCTCAATGATTTAATTAATATTTATTTAGTAAGCTCTTGTTGCTAGTTGATTATTTTGTTTATTATTTTGTTGTTTTTGTTTCTGAACATTAAGAGGCTTCAAATACACTTTGACATCTAAATTGGCATGTTCCTATGGGTATGACAGTATTTAAAAGTTGGAGTTACTGGTGTACCTGTGATTTTTCACATATTGGTATACATGTCTTTTGAAAATAGAGTGTGTCTATGGAGGTAGTCGAATACAGACATGGGGACTGTGTTTATGGGCATGGTTTCTAACATTGCTTTGTTGACTAATTATTTTAAAAATAACTCTTAGTACAATATTGAATGATAACGGTGAGAGTAAACATCCTTTTTTTTTGCCTGATCATAGAGAAAAGCTTTTTTTTTTTAAACATTAAGTATAATGTTAGCCGTGGGTTTGTAATAAATGTTCTTTATTATATTGAGGAAAGTTCCTTTCATCCCCATTTTGTTGAGAAATTTTAATTAAAAATAGATATTGGATTTGTTAAATGCTTTTTTTTTGTACTTTTGTATATAATCACATAAGTTTTGCATGGTCATATAAGTTTTATCTTTCTTTGTTATTAACATAGCATATAAATCATTGGCTTGTGAATATTTAACCATTACTGCAACCCTGTTATAAATCCTACTTGATCATCATATATGAGCCTTTTAATGTATTGTTGAGTTTGGTACACGAATATTTATTTTTGGTTTGGGGCAATACCCTGAGGTGCTCAGGACTTATTTCTGGCTCTGTGTTCAAGATCACTCCTGATAGGGTTTGAGGAGCAATCTGATGTGATGGTGTGCAGACTAACTGGGTGCCAGGCAGCTGTCTTATTCACTGTACTCTAACTTTTGTTAAGGACCTTTACATTTATGTTCACTGGGTCTGCAATTCTCTCTTCTCTTTTCCTTCCTTCCTTCCTTCCTTCCTTCCTTCCTTCCTTCCTTCCTTCCTTCCTTCCTTCCTTCCTTCCTTCCTTCCTTCCTTCCTTCCTTCCTTCCTTCCTTCCTTCCTTCCTTCCTTCCTTCCTTCCTTCCTTCCTTCCTTCCTTCCTTCCTTCTTTCTTTCTTTCTTTCTTTCTTTCTTTCTTTCTTTCTTTCTTTCTTCTTTCTTTCTCTCTCTCTCTTTCTTTCTCTCTTTCTTTCTTTCTTTCTTTCTTTCTTTCTTTCTTTCTTTCTTTCTTTCTTTCTTTCTTTCTTTCTTTCTTTCTTTCTTTCTTTCTTTCTTTCTTTCTCTTCTTCTTTCTCTCTCTCTCTTCTCTCTCTCTTTCTTTCTTTCTTTCTTTCTTTCTTTCTTTCTTTCTTTCTTTCTTTCTTTCTTTCTTTCTTTCTTTCTTTCTTTCTTTCTTTCTTTCTTTCTTTCTTTCTCTTTCCTTCTTTCTTTCATTTCTTTTTTCTAGTTTCTCTCTTACTTCCTTCATTTCTTCTTTCTTTCTTTCACTATTTCTTTCATTCTTCTTTCTTTCATCTTTCTTTTTGGTAATAACTGTCATCTTTGGTATCAGTGTAATATTGGCCTCATATAAACTATTTAGGAGAATTCTTTTTCATTTGACTATATGGAAAATAGTCCATAAAAAAGAAAATACTGAAAAATACAGGACAAAGTTTCTTTTAGAAGGCTTAAAAGAACCAACTAGGGCACCCATCTGGTCTTGGACTTTTCATTTGGTGATACTTTTCATTATTGTTTCTATTTTATGATATTATTTGGTATGCTTATGTATTATCTCAAATGAAATTCTTGAAGCTCATTGAAGTAATTCAGTAGGCTATAAAAATATCTAGGAATTTGGCAAGTTAGGGCCATTGTAACTGAGTAAGTCTAGGATAAGTCTGTGACTAGGATACAGAGTTACAAGAACAAGGGACATATAAGCTAACAGTTTGACATAACTTCCATAAGCTATTTTTGTTTTGTTTTAGGCATACCTGGCTGTGCTTAGGGAGTACTCTTAGTCCTGTTCTCCAGATCATCACTGGAGGATTTGGGGGACCATATAGAGTACTGGGGATTGAATCTGTGCTCACTGTGTGCAAGCAAGTCAAGAATCCTGCCTGCAAATCTATCTCTGACTCCACCATTCTGCATTTTTGTCCCTGCTTCCCCAATCCTCAGTGGCTCTCACTTGACCTCTTACCTCTGTGGAATTCAATGAACTTCAACATGGTGTTAAAATAAAGGTATAAAGTTAATGAGAAAGGGAGAAAGTGCTCATTACCATCATTATGCAAAGTGGTATTTTGGTTGATAAAATTTGAACAGTTTGCCTGATATTATTTAAAACATTTTTATATTGTATTTAATAAATTGAGTTCTGTAAAAAAGAGTCAGGAATCATTTCAACAGGAAAGCACTGTGAAAGACCATTTATGTAGATATCTGGGGCAGGTGGCAAAAGAAACAGGAAAAGCATGGAATAAATGAAATTCCATTGCAATTAAAAAGAAGCTTCAGAAATACCTCAAGTAAGCTAGAATTACTGTCATGCCTGTCAATGATTTAATCTCTCTTTTTCAATTGGATGAGAACCTTATAAATGAGCTGAAAACTAATACAAGTAATTTGAGAGCAAATGAAGTTTTTTTTTTCTTTATAAACTTTAAGTAGAGAGAAGCTGACTGAAGTTGAGCTGAGATTACTCTACAAATGGTCTAGGAAGAACAAAGACTACAGTGGTTTTGATAACTGACCATCGTGGATAAGACTTAATTCCTTCAAAAAGCCTCGGAAAAAAAATCCAAAAACAAATCAGATTAAAATGATGTCACTCAAACTTTGAAAGGAAACTCAAGGATACATTAAATAATGAGCAAAACAGATTAAAATGAATTGGGAAAAGATCCAAGATTACCTTCTATCTTTTCCAAATTTTGCTCTAAACATGCTTCTTGTTTAAAAAGAGTTTTTCTCGATGTTTTGGCTTTGTTGTTTAGTAGCATGCTCTACATCAGAAAGAGCTTAAGTAGAAACTGGCTAAAATTCCATGATTAACTATATGTGGGAAGCTAATTCTTCAGACCCTGAAGCTATGACTTTAATATCTCCATAAACAAGATGACAGTTTATTCAAAGCTGAGTCAAAGATGAGAAGTTTCTAGGCCACTGATCACCACTGTAAACATGCAAGCCACACAATAACTTTAGTATCAGAAGGTAAAACAAACAAAATAAAACATTTTCTGTTTATTGTAAAAATAATGATAAAATTGTTTAGGAAGTCTGCAAAAGATGATTTAAATCTCAGGACTCAGAGGCTTAATAAAAAGGCAAGTAAAGCTTAGAGAAAATTGCTCAAGTACATCTAATACTTGCAAAACTTGATAGGCAATGATTTGATCTTTGTGCTATTTTAACACAGTATTTTAAAAAGCTTTAAACAATAAAAAATATATTTTCAAAATCATATTTTACAGAATTAGGAAACATAATAAAGCCAAAGCAAGATTTCATCAGTTAACTAATTCTGTAAGCTTATACTTAGACCAATATTGCTTATTTATAAAACTAGTGAAAATCACTATTCTAGACAAAGAACTTGAATATGAAGGATTTTTTTAATATAAAGAATTTTTATCTTAGCATTTATAACTATTATGTTTACCAGATTCAATACAACACATTTTTGTATTTTATTTGCATAAGAAGGAGAAAATTCTAATTATTTAATTTAAGCCAAATAGCATCTTAAAGTCACTCATTTTGCTTTCTTAGCATACTGAACTGCCAAACATTCTGGAACACCACAGAGAATGCTGTGTTTTCCTATATTTGTTTATTAATGTTATATAACTATTGCTTACAAAAATAAGTAAGTGTTCAAGTTTCAGAGAAATTGCTAAAAGAATGCTCAATTTGAGGGCGATCATTGATGTCATTATTTTATAAAATCATTTTAAAATTTCATAAAGTCTTTTATAATATACTTCAGTGCTTGTCTATAAAATATCCATTAAATATTCAAAATGATAAAATAAATTTTCACATGGTAAAGTCAAAGATTTTGTTTTATTGAATATTTTATGTAACTATAAACATAATGCTCTAATAATCTGCATAGTTTAATGTATCATTCATAATGTAAAATTTACTGGTGCATCATGAAAGTGACAATATATATATTTTACTGTGTTAGACATGCACAGTGATGAATAAATAATAAAATATATTATTCAAAGCCCATCTTTTGTTTGTTTTAAGGTCACACATGGCTATATCAGTGTGCTCTCATGGCTCTATGCTTAGGGATCACTGCTGGCAGACTTGCGGGACAATAGAGGGCTCTAGGCATTTAACACAAATCATTCACATGCAAGGGAAACACTTTGCCCCACTGTACTATAATTTTGGCCCATATTTTTAACTTTCTAAATTATATTTAGTATTTTTGGGGTGCTTAGGACCCATAAACCACTTCCAGTAATACTTGACCACCAAAGTCAGTGGTTCAGTGCTAGAGATTTGAAGATGTTGTTCTGGGAACCTCAGAATCACCCTAGCAATGCTTAAGGGTCTCAGACTACATCAGGTAATGCTCTAAAAGTTGTGGGAACAGAACTGAACTAAAGTCAGGCCCCATAAATTCTGTACAATCTCCTAGTCCTCAAGGTTGCATAATTTTTAGATTAAATTTGCATTTATGTTCAACCGTATGTAAAAATATTAAATACACGATTTTGAAAGATGTATCTAAACATGTTTACCTACAAGCATGAAATAGGCTCAAGTGTTAACATTTGGTAAAATTTTGAACACTGATTTGCATGTTATTGCAGTTTATTGCATAAAATACATATATGATCCCAATTGTGAAACTCCTGAAGCACAATTTGAAATATCTTTAAAACATCTCAATAGTGGAATCAGAGTTTGGGGACCTAGGGTTGGAAACAATTAGTAAAAGCCTAAAATCCTGAGCTTTCATGTTGGTGAATAAATCCGATGAATCTCTTAATCACTTTGAGACCAGCTTTCATCTAATTTTCCCAAGAGAGAGCTATCAAAGCCATTCTCAGATTTGAACTAGGGCATGTTGGAGCTCTTTAGAGGATACACTTCATATAGTTCTAATAAATCAATATGCCTCTCAAAGTTGCCTAATCTGATAACTTTTAAATTCACAGCTTCAGAATGTCGTGCTATGGCATTATGTCTTCACATTATAATCACCAAAAAAGACAAATTTATTTTCTAAAATTGCTCAGTAAAGAATATTTGATAAGACTATAAAAAGTAAAATTTTCCTTGTTTGGCCTTTTACCTTTTGTATATATGAACTAGAGGCATCTTTAAGAAGTTACAAACGAATAATTATTGATGAAGATGCAACAATCTAACTATTCTCTGTAGGTTGGTAATATAACTAGAATCATACTTATATTGTTGTATAGCTTTTGTTACTGATTTGATTTCAAGATACAAATTATCAGCTTATTATATAACTATAATGATAGTTTACAGAAATTTTACTCATTGTCAATTAGATAACATAAAATGAGGCTCATAGTAAAAATATAATGTTAAATATTTCAGTTTTTTCTCTTTATATTTCTCTTTTAGAGAGAAATAAACTCTGGTCAGCATTTCCTCTCTATTAACAAGCAACACAAAATTACTCAATTTCTTTAATATAATTTATGCTAATGATTTTACTCACTTCTGCATCCTGACTTGTATTCACTTGACAATTTATTAAACAGTCTATGAAAACTAGTATTATTGAAAGCTAGTATAACTAGATAGTTGTAAGAGCTGTTTTTTCCTTCTTTTGTCCTTGTGTTGATCTATTAAAGCACTAAGAAATAAATCATTTAAAAAGTATATTCTATTATGGCAGCATTTAACATAAGATATATTAACGCTTTTTTAAGTTCACAATACATCGTGTCAATTACAGGTGCAGTGATGTGTTCTTTTTGTCTTTACATTTTAATGGTTAATTGATAATCCTAAAGGGAAGAGATACTATGAGACATTGTTAGCAGTGTCGTAGAAGGCAAAGAGAATCTTAAGGGGGTAACACAGAGGACTCTGTACTGAGATATAATGTTAAAATAGCACTGCATTGGATTTCAATATTCATAAAGGAATCTCTGGATCATTAGGTACAATGGTCAAGTTTAACATTCTTTCTTAGTTATATTTTAGATGGCTAGGAAATAATATGAATAATTTCTAAATTCATTCTTCATTATCTGCTAATATAGGCAAAAGTTGTCATCTTAGATTCCTTATACAGTAGAATTCTTTCCAGTTCTTTCCATCATGCACAATAAAAGGGGTTTCCATACTCCAAGTGAGAAGAAATGAACAGACAATTCCTCAAAGAAGAAACACAAATGGCCAAAAGGCACATGAAAAAATGCTCCACATCACTAATCATCTGGGATATGCAAGTCAAAACAACAGTGAGGTACCATCTCATGCCACAAAGACTGGCACACATCACAAAGAATAAAAACAATCAGTGCTGGCGGGGATATGGGGAGAAAAGACCTCTTATACACTGCTGGTGGGAATGCCTTCTAGTCTAGCCTTTATGGAAAACAATATGGAGATTCCAAAAAAAACTGGAAACTGAGCTCCCATATGATCCAGCTCTATCACTTTTAGGGATATACCCTAGGAACACTAAAACACAATACAAAAATGCCTTCTGCACACCTATATTTATTGCAGCAGTAATAACTATAGCCAGAATCTGGAAACAACCCAGATGCCTAACAACATATAAATGACTAAAGAAACTGTGATACTTTTACACAATGAAATATTATTTAGCCATTAGAAAAATAAAGTCATGAAATTTTCCTATCCATGGATGGACATGGAAACTATTAGGCTGAGTGAAATAAGTCAGAATGAAAGAGGTAGATAAAGAAAAGTCTCACTCATCAATGTGTTTTAAAAAAACAAAAGGCATTATTACAATAAAACACAGAGACAATAGAGATGAGGGCTGAAATTATATGGAACAATATGAAAATTACTACAAACAGTGGTAAGTTCAATTAGAGAAATAACTACACTGACAATTTAATGACAATGGTAGTGAGTGAGAGAAATAGAATGTTTGTCTTGAATACAGGCATGGGGGTTGAGGAGGGAATTGGGAGCTTTGGTGGTGAAGGCAGGTGTTCTTTTTTTTATAACTAAAACCCAATTACAAACATACTTTTGTAATTATGGTGCTTAAATAAAAATATTTAAAATATGTAAAAGGGGATCTAATATAAATGCAGTAGACTATATTGCCTTGGAAAATGATCTATGTTGATTTGATATCCTAATAAGTCCCTAGTTTGCCAAAGGTACTCTCGAACCTAGTGAATTTTTTTTTTAATTTTGATTGTGACCAAAGTGCATTACAAATCTTTCACTGCATCATTTATGGTACATAGTGACAATGAATGAGGGGCATTCCCACCACCAGTGCTGTCCTCCCTCCACCCCTGTTTCCAGTATCTCTCATGGTTAAATGTCTGAATTTCCATAACAGATGTTAGAGGGAAACATTACAAATTTTTGAATTTTTACATTTTAGGCTTACTTTGGTAAGTGAACCTAGCAATGTGATATTGAAATTGAACATTCCTTAAATGGTTTGTTGTAAAAACAAGTTTTGCTGTGATTCTATATAAGAAAAATTCCTTAAATATGGTAGAGTGGGTTAAATGTCAAAAAAATGTAAAGCAAAGGCTTGTGTGCTTAATCATGAATTTAATTCAAAGGTAAATATATATAGTTTGTGACTCATTAATCTTGCCTTTAAACAGTAATACATAAATGTTATGAGGTGCTCCCAAGTCCCATTGCCAGCACAGATGCCCCCGCCATACCACAATTGGTGTGTGAGGGACCCTTCAGTCCCTCCCATCAAATACTATGGGTGCTTTTTGCAGTGTCTTTCCCCAGTCTTCTTTTGAGCCCTGCCAATGATCCTAATACCCCTACACTGCAACATAGGTCTGTGTGTGCAAGGAGAGGGACACTTTGGTCCCTCCCATCAACCTTCTTTATCCCATATTACGTGAAAGCTAAAACATTTCAATTTATATCATAATATATATATCAAGATAGATTGGACCTAGAACTTCCTTCTCCTAGAAAATATACAGCTCAAAACTCACTTGAACAAAGCAATAAATTAGTTTGCAATATTTTTTCACACTTAGATAAACTTGCTTGTTTAGGAAAATAACCTCTAAAGCAGATATACTTTTAGCCACATTTTATACAATCAGTTCAAGAGATCACTTTCTTTGTTTTGTTTTGTTTTTTTTGTTTGTTTGTTTGTTTTTTGGGCTACACCCAGTAACGCTCAGGGGTTACTCCTGGCTATGCTCTCAGAAGTTGCTCCTGGCTTGGGGGACCATATGGGTTGCCGGGGAATCGAACTGCAGTCCGTCCAAGGCTAGCGCAGGCAAGGCAGGCACCTTACCTCTAGCGCCACCGCCTGGCCCCAAGAGATCACTTTCTTAAGCACACTGAAACTCTAGCACTCCAACCAAAAAAATACAAAGAACAATGGTGAAATGAAGGAAGACACCTGCAGTTGGGGATATGGAAAGAAATTCTAGCAAATTTCCAAGTCTACCAAAAACACCTGAGCCTTATAGATGAGTACCTGAAATTAGCACTTCATGTTTTAGCAACAAAAATCAAGGAGGCACTAGCCTGAAAAAGTAAGCAATCTATAGATGAACAATTCAACCAATTCAAAGAAGAACTCTTTCAAAGATGAGAGAATCTATATAAATGGAGCTGAATGAATTTAAAAAATGTTAGCAAACCATAGTAGTAGAATTACACATGTGGAGAATGCATAGACAAACTTGAAGACAAATTACAACCTAGCATTGATAAAGTGAAAAAAGGAGAGACAAAACAATGGAAGAAAATGTATACTATTTAATGAACAAATAAAAAAGAAATAATCTTCAAATTATAGGAACAAAAGGGGATGTAAAAGGGAAAAGGAAAAAACAAGTAATGAGGGAAATAATAGCAGAGAACTTTTACACACTCTGGAAGGAGTCTGCTGTGCAAATCCAAGAGGAAAAAAATAGTGCCAAATAAAGTAGATTCTAACAGAACAACTCCAAGACATAGTAATCCAAATATAAAAAAAAACAGAGTTGGACTCTAAAGCAGTAAGGGAGAAGAAACACCTTAAGTATATAGGACAGAACATAACATTCAAACCAGGTCTTTCATTTGAAACAATCCAGGCAAGAAAAGAGTGGAATGATGTATTCAAGCTACTGCATATAAGAAACTTTCAACCTACAGTCTACTACTACCCAGCAAACTTCTCATTTACATGGGAGGGTTAAAAACATTCTCAGTCCAGAGGGTGGACATTGGTGGTGGAAATGTTGCACTGATGAAGGTGGGGGGTATTCTGTTTATGACTGAAACCCAACTACGAACATGCTTGTAATCATGGTGTTTAAATAAAGATCTATTTTTAAAAAGTTGTAGAATATAATTAATAAACACTTATGAATGGCACATATAATCTAGGATACACATTATTCTCTTTAAAAGAAAAGAACTTGGAAAATTCACACTAACCAAACTAACTCTAAATGAACTACTAAAAGAACAATTATGTAAAACCAATACCCAAATGTACTAGCAACAAACCTTCATAAAAGGAACAAGAGCTCTTTCTGTCAATAGTTTTCTTTAATGTCAATTATGAAGTTTGTGTGGAACCATAAAAGACCTCAGATAGCCAAATCAATATTGAAATACAAGAACCTTGGAGGCACCTCCTTACCTAATTTGAAGCTCTACTACAAATTCATAGTGATCAAAACAACATATTGTTAGAACAAAGAAATATTTTATACCAATAGGTCAAAATAAAATATTCAGTGACAAACCCCCAAGTATATGGCCAACTAATTTTTGACAAAAAAGCCAAGAATGTGATATGGAATGAAGGCAGTCTTTCAACTAATGGTGTTGGAAAAATTAGATAATCACAAGTAAGAAATTAAAGATTGATCCATATCTCACAGAAGTCAATTCAAAGTGGATTAAAGACCTTGAGATCATACCCGAATCCATAAAGTCCATTGAGGAAAACATAGGCAGAACACTCTAAGACTTAAACGTAATAGAAGTCTTCAATGATCAGATGCCAATGGCAAGAGATATAGCATCAAACCAGAATAAATGTGAATGGGGCTACATCAAACTAAAAAGTTTCTGTATGACAAAAGAATCATAGGCTAAATTAGAAGGCAGCTATTTGAATGGGAGAAAATTTTTTCAATCAACATATTACATAAGGATTTGATATCTAGGATATACAAAATACTCAAAAAAGTTAACTACACAAAACCTAAAAACCCCATCAAAAAATGGGCAGAGGAATTGAACAAACTCTCCTCTGAGGAAGTCCAACAGATGGCCAACAGACACATGAAAAATGTTCATTATCACTTAACATTAGACAAGTCCAAATCAACACAACAATGAGATATCATCTAACACTAGTGAAGATGGCACATATCAATAATACTGGGAACAATCTCTGTTGGGGGATGTGGTGAGGAAGAAAATTTCATCCACTGCTGGTGGGAATGCTGCCTGGTCAAACCCTTATGAAAAACAGTATGGAGGGTTCTCAGTAAACTCAAAATTGAGCTGCCACATGACCATGCAATCTCTCTTTTGGGTATCTATCCGCAGAAATAAAACCTTTTCATCCAAAAGGATGTATGCATACCACTATTTATTGAAGCACTCAGTACAAAAGCTAAGACTTGGATTTAGTCTAGATGTCCAAAACAGATGAGTGGATCATGAAGATCTGTTACATATATACAAAGGAATTCTACATAGCTGCAAGGAATGATGTAATCATGCAATTGTCAGCAACATCGATGGAACTAGATGATATTAAGTTAAATGAAGTAAGCCAGAAGAAGCACAAATATGGAATGATTTATCTGCATGAAGAAACTACAATGGTCTACATGGTAGTTATTTTGAACATCTTTGGTTCCAGAGTATAGCAGGCAGAGGGAAAGAAACTGAGTGGAAGAGAGAAACTCAAAAGTTTATATTCTCTTTTATACTTCAGTGAGACTGGCAGCAATGGATACAGCTGTTTAGATGAGCAGGTCCCCAATTAACTGTGTGTGTGTGTTTGTGTGTGTGTGAGTGAATGTGTGTATGGTAGCTAGCTCTATGTCTCTGACTATAATGTACATATCTATGTTGTATATAGTACTTGCCCCTGTTATATATAATTCTTCCTTTTTCCCCTCTTCTGTTTACCTTTCACAAATCCTTTTCTATCCTTTTGCTCTCTCACCCCCTGATTTGATATTTCTCCCTACTTAACCTTTTTTTTTTTTTTTTTTTACCTCAGTTCTTAACTCCTCAAGAACTGGAATTCCCCTCATCTCACCTGCTGCCAGCTGGCTTCCAAAGTGAAAGGACAGCCTCTCAGGTTACCTTGCCTTGGCCCAGGAAGAAGCTGTCTTCATTGTGGCTACTAATTTACTCTCAGTGGCCCTCTTTCTCCTACCTTCCTTAACCCTGGACTGTTGCTCACTAACGGATTTGGTTTTTGAAAAACCCTTAGCTTAAGGACATTTCCTGCTCCATGACTGCTGTGGGCTGTTTTTGTATGTCTTAAATCCAACTATAAAGGACTTTGTAAATTACTTTGGTTTTAATAAGATAAAATTAAAAAAGAAATGTGGGGGCCGGAGAGATAGCATGGAGGTAAGGCGTTTGCCTTGCATGTAGAAGGACAGGTGGTTCGAATCCTGGCACCCCATATGATCCCCTGAGCATGCCAGGAGAGATTTCTGAGCCAGGAGTAATCTTGAGTGCTGTCGGGTGTCCCAAAAACAAAACAAAACAAAACAAAAAAAAAAAAAAAAGAAATTTAATGATTGTATTTATTCTTTCTCCCTAATTTTGCTTCTTTAACAAACAGGAAAAAAACCTCTATTTCAGCTGCCTGAAATACTTTAATATTGTAAAAAAAGTTTCTAAAATATTTTGTGGAACTTAGAATACTTTTTATAATATGATTCAAAAAGGAGAATATAAAAATAATTTATAAATGTTCATGAAATAAAAACCTGTGTGTAAAAATACTCTTTCAACCGAGTCAAAAGAACATTGGAGATGATTGCAACAGACACAGACACACAGACACACACACACACACACACACACACACACACACACACACACACACACACACTACTCTTCAGAAACTATAAATAACCTTACAAATGGACAAGATGACAACCAAATAGGAAAGTGGATAGAATCTATGACAAGTTCATCATAATTGAGAACAATCTATACTAAGTGATGTTTATATTTTTTGGAAAATTTGGGAAACTATTTAAAACTACAATGACAAAGTTTGTATTTCTAAATATAATCATTGTTTGGTAACAAGTACTAGCAAGCTTGTAGAGAAAGAAGAATGTTCTATTGGCTTCTGTCAGGAGTATATATTGGCACAACTTTTGGGAAAATGATTTTTGTAAATACCTAGTAAAGCTCAAGATAAATATGCTCCTTTTCAGGTATAGTCCATAACTCTTACATAAGACTATAAGGAAATTATGAAAGCATTTATTTAGAGCAATGGAAATAGAGGACACAAAAATACAAATTTTCTATGGCTATTAAAGTGAATAAATTTGCCTTAATAAGGCATAGAATGGTAAGTGAAAATCTATCAAGCTTTACAATGTCTATTGCTCCATTCATAAAAATATATTTTTAAAATATAAATATATATAGAATAAAATATAATAAAATTATAAAATATAAAAATAATATATTTTTAAAAATATATATCACAAATATAATTAGTGTAGTACATATACAAGCATGGCAACAGCTAGTTTCTATCAATTTGGGGTCATAACTATGAAAATATGTTATTATTAATACTACTTTTATTCTTCAATGTTTTCATAACATTATAAAATAAAAACATTTATAATCTATATATGAAATTGTTCAAAACCAAAATTTTTTTCCACCAGAAATCTTAAAAATATTATTTCTCAAAATAAAATTGGTTGAAGACAATGTGACGATGTAATGAAGACAATCTCTTAGACTAATGAAATAGAGAGACCCAAAGTATATGGACAATTAATCTATCATGATCCTCCCCACTCTCCCAGGAGTAGTTTGGGAGCACAGAGCCAAGAGTAAGCATTGTGTAAGAGTAAGCAAAATCATAATACAAACATGATGTTGTTGAATAATAAAATGTGATTGGTATTCTTTTATTAAAATTTAATGTTTTTAATGCATTTGCTTTAGCAATTGATTCAGAACAACAACTATAAAGTCAAGGCGAAATAGCTGAAGGGAGCAATGATGTAATTGTAGAAAGAATAAACTTTGAAGATAATTCTATAGAAAATATGGGGAAAAAAACACGTTTCTAGAAAACCTAGGCAAGGAAAATTCTAAATGAGTTTATAAAGAAATAGGAGGCAACTGCAGACATAATAAACAAAAATAAGAAGAGAATCTGATATACAATGGCACACACATTTGAAAAATAATAAAAAGAATAATTTGGAGAGAAGGTGAACCATGCCAATCTCAATACTAAATGAATTTGGCTGAAAATGACAAAAGAACTGGAAACCTTTCTAGTTAGATTTGCTAAAAAAAAAAAAATGAAGAGTAAAGATGATGTGCCTGTTATCCTAACAGCTGTGAAAGATAAAGTCCCAAAGGTCCTTTCATACACAGACTTCTACTTAGCATTGGACAGAAATGAATAACAGTCACAGTCTTCAAGGATAAATCTCAAAGACAGATAATTGCTAATGAAGTTTCTTGAAGAGGAAAGCTGGAATCAGGAAAATGGCTTAAAGCCATTTAAGTGTGAACTTCGCATGCAGGAGCCCAGGTTTAATCCCTTAAACACCTTCAAGAATCATCCCAGAGCATTGCCAGGTGAAGGTAAAAACAAAACAAACACAACAAAACAAACAGAACAGAGAAAAGTAGTTACACACAGAAGAATTCAATCAGTATGTATCCTTTTTTGGGGGGGGGGTTAGGCCACACCCGGCGGTGCTCAGGGGTTACTCCTGGCTGTCTGCTCAGAAATAGCTCCTGGCAGGCACGGGGGACCATATGGGACACCGGGATTCGAACCAACCACCTTTGGTCCTGGATCAGCTGCTTGCAAGGCAAACGCCGCTGTGATATCTCTCCGGGCCCTATCCTTTTCTATAAATCTCAAAAACGGATAAGGTTTTTATTTTTAGACATATATAGATAAAAAAGAAGTTTTGTAACCGGGGAGATGATGATGATATCCCATAATTACAAATGTCTTTTTCTTATAAAGTTCTGTCAGTGCCCTGTATATTTTGGATAATAGCCCCTTATCTGATAGGTGTTGGTGAATAGTTTCTCCCATTCGGTGGGTGGCTCTTGTATCCTGGGCACTATTTCTTTTGAGGTGCAGAAGCTTCTCAGCTTAATGTATTCCCATCTGTTGATCTCTGCTTCTACTTGTTTGGAAAGTGCAGTTTCCTCCATGAAGATGCCTTTAGTCTCAATGTCATGGAGTGTTTTACCGACGTGTTGTTCTATATACCTTATGGTATCAGTTCTGATATCAAGGTCTTTAATCCATTTGGATTTTACCTTCATACATGATGTTAACTGGGGGTCTATGCTTGCTTTTTTGCAAGTGGCTAACCAGTTCTGCCAGTTCCACTTGTTGAGGAGGTTTTCCCTGCTCCACTTAAGATTTCTTGCTCCTTTGTCAAAAATTAAGTAATTGTATGTCTGGGGAACATTGTCTGAGAACTCAAGCCTATTCCACTGATCTGAGGGTCTGTCTTTATTCCAATACCATGCTGTTTTGATAACTATTGCTTTGTAGTACAGTTTAAAGTTGGGGAAAGTAATGCCTCCCATTTTCCTTTTCCCTAGGAGTGCTTTAGCTATTCAAGGGTGTTTATTGTTCCAGATGAACTTCAAAAAATGGGGAGAAGAAATGAACAGACGCTTTGATAAAAAAAGAAAAACAAATGGCCAAAAGGCACATGAAAAAATGCTCCTCATCACTAATCATCATGGAGATGCAAATCAAAACAACGATGAGATATCATCTCACATCACAGAGATTGGCACACATCACAAAGAATGAGAACAATCAGTGCTGGTGGGGATGTGGAGAGAAAGGAACTCTTAACCACTGCTGGTGGGAATGCCGTCTAGTCCAACCTCTATGGAAAGTGATATGGACATTGAGCTCACATTCGACCCATTCCACTCCTAGGGATATACCCTAAGAACACAAGAATACAATACAAAAACCCCTTCCTCATACCTTATAGTTATTGCAGCACTATTCACAATAGCCAGGCTCTGGAAACAACCAAGATGCCCTTCAACAGACGAATGGCTAAAGAAACTGTGGTACCTATACACAATGGAATATTATGCAGCTGTCAGGAGAGATGAAGTCATGAAATTTTCCTATACATGGATGTACATGGAATCTATAATGCTGAGTGAAATAAGTCAGAGGGAGAGAGAGAGACGCAGAATAGTCTCACTCATCTATGGGTTTTAAGAAAAATAAAAGTCATTTTTGCAACAATCCTCAGAGACAATCAGAAGAGATCTGGAACTTCCAGCTCACTTCATGAAGCTCACCACAAAGAGTGGTGAGTGCAGTTTAGATAAATAACTACACTGAGAACTACCATAACCATGTGAATGAATGAGGGAACTGGAAAGCTTGTCTGGAGTACAGGTGGGGGTAGGGTGGGATGGAAGGAGATTTGGGACATTGGTGGTGGGAATGTTGCCCTGGTGAATGGTGGAGTTCTTTACATGACTGAAACCTAATCACAATCATATATGTAATCAAGATGTTTAAATAAAGGGGAAAAAAAAGAAAAAAAAAACAAATGTCAGGAGAGTGGTTTTCTTTGCACACAGGAATTTTAACAATTACATATACCTTCTAGGTCTCTGGTCATGTTCAAATTCTTGAGTGACATGCAGATAAGTATTGCATTTATTTTTGCATGCATAATATATTTCAAACAGAAAAATAATTGGGAAGTGATACTTAAAAAAGGTAACAGAAAACTCTTCTTGGTAACACCTTCCTTTTTTCTAAACATAACATAATTCAACTTTTAGCTGTTTATTTTGGAAAAAATAAATTGACCCCTTTCCACTTTTAACTACAGTTTTTACCTTGTAAAATAATTACAGATTTTCAGGAAAAAAACAGTTCTGATACTTATGTTCATTTATTCTTTACCTTGTTTTCCCAACAGTTGTATCTTTTAATAGTACACTACCAAATCTATAATGACATTTCTATGTTGGTTGTATATAATTCTGTCATTTTATTTCAAGTATAGATTTATGTAATAGCCATCTTGTTGTATATTTGTGCAACACTAAAACCAAGAAGTAAAAATTATGTCATCACCACCATAGACCTCATGCTATACCTTTATAGTCACAACTACTTAGACCCTCCAGGAAATCACTATTCTGCTTTCTATTCATAATTTTATGATTTGAGGTTGTTATGTAAAGATCATGTAACAAAAAAAAGATCATGTAACATGAAATCTACTTTGTTCATTATTCACAATGTTTGATTCATACAATTTCTAGAATGTACCAGTAGTCTAGTCTTTGTTGTTATTAAATCTTTTTGTTTTGTTTTTGAATCACAACCAGCAGCACTCAGGGGTTACTCTTGGCTCTGTGCTCAGAAGTCACTCCTGGCAGGCACGGGGGACCATATGTGGTGCTGGTATTTGAACCATCTTTTCCTGAATTGGCTGTGTGCAAGGCAAAGTCCCTGTGCTATCTCTCTGGCCCCCTATTGTTATTAAATATTACTCTATAATAAGGATATATCAAAACCTAGTTACTAACCTGAGAAATATTTTTATTTTTTCTATTTGGGGATAATACAAAAAGGATTTTATGATCAATCTAACAGGTTTTGGTGGACATAAATTTTTATTTGTCTGGGTTAAATATTCAGGAACACAAACTTTAGAATATGTATAAAATATATGTTTTGTTTGCAGGATGTTTCTACACAGTTTTCTGAGAAGTTGTGCCATTTTAGATTTTTACCAGCACTGTAAGGGAGTAATGTTAACTAGAAAGTATTTATAATGTAGTAAGATATTGGGATTTGAATTTTACTTTTTCTAATGACTAGTTTTTAGTTTGTTTTGTAATGGATAGTGTTAATTTCTAATTATTACAATGACAAACTACCACAGTCATTTTGTTTTGTTTAGTTTTGTGGCTACACCCAGTTGTACTCAGTACTTACTCTTGGCTAAGTGCTCAGGAATCACCCCACCCCCACAGGCTCCCGTGTTCATATGGGATGCCAGGATCAAACCTGGATAAGCCATGTGCAAGGTAGAGGCCCTACTAGCTGTACTGTTACTCTGACCCCTTACCACAGTCTTAACAACTTAAAGCAATATATTTATTCTTATTTGCAGGGCAGTTGTTAGGTACTACCCGCCAATGCTCAGGGTTTAGGCCTGGTTCTGCACTCAAGAATGACTTCTGGGGACAAGAGAATTTTGCTGGTTTCCTTAGCTTGGCAGACATTTGGGGGCTTCCCCAGGCATCCCCTGATGGCTTGCCTCGGCTGAGGTGAGTGTTTGGGGGCCGGAGCGCGGCCACTCTGCTGCGCGTCGCGGCCGCGCACTCCAACTAGCCAATGAGTACCACCACAACATGTAGAAAAACCCACAGCATTAGCGTGACAATGGGGAGACTACGCAGACCAACTTCAACCATAGAGAATGAAGATGGAAACTCTGATGACCCAACAATGGCCAACTACCTAAGCAGTCTTTCAGAAATGGAGTTTAGAGACAAAATATGGAGGTTGCTAACAGAAATCAAAGAAAGTATAAATCAGAACACTAATAAAAATCAAGAGAATATGAAGATAGAAATCAGAAAACTCCAAACTGAAATATCAGATCAGATAACAGGTCTGAAAAACTCAGTAGACGAATTGAAGAACATAATGGATGAGCTTACCAACAGGTTAACAGCAGCTGAGGATAGAATTAGTGCTTTAGAAGACGAGATGCATAACAACTTTACACAGCAGAAGAGATTGGAAAAAAGCCTCAAATCAAATGATCAGACAATGGAAAATTTACTCAAAGAATATGAGCAGATGAAAATAGAAGTCTTTGATAAGCTCAACAGAAACAACTTTAGAATCATTGGAGTTCCAGAGACCCAAGAAGAAAATCTTCAGGAAGAAACAATGGTTAAGAACATCATCACAGAGAAACTACCAGAGCTAAAGAAAACATGTGACCAAATCCTGCATGCCCGAAGAGTACCAGCTAAAAAAGACTCCAGTAGAAACACCCCAAGACACATCCTAGTCACCATGATGAAACCTACCGATAGAGATAGAATACTGCAAGCAGCAAGATCGAAAAGGGAAATTACATTCCAGGGAGCATCCTTGCAATTTACAGCAGACCTGTCACCAGAAACACTCAAGGCCAGAAGGCAGTGGTGGGACGTAGTGGCAAAACTCAATGAAATAAAGGCTTCGCCAAGAATACTGCACCCAGCAAAACTAAGTTTCAGGTTTGAAGGATGTATACACGGCTTCACAGATAAACAACAGCTCAAAATCTTTGCAGACTCAAAACCAGCCTTAAAAGAAAAACTGAAAGATCTACTCTAAAAACAAAACAGAACAAAAAACACACCAAACTTCTACACAAAGATGGCAATAAATCCCATGACAATTATTTCTCTCAATGTCAATGGACTAAATGCACCAGTTAAGAGGCACAGAGTGGCGAAATGGATCAAAAAACTGAAGCCAACCTTCTGCTGTCTACAAGAAACACACCTGAATAGTCAGAATAAACATAGACTCAAAATCAAAGGCTGGAGGAAAATCATTCAAGCAAACAACAACCTTAAAAAAGCAGGGGTGGCCATACTAATATCAGATGACACAAACTTTATACTCAGAAAAGTTGTAAGGGACAAAGATGAATATTATGTACTAATCAAGGGATTTGTACAGCAAGAAGAAATCACTCTCCTAAACATATACGCACCGAATGAGGGTCCAGCAAAGTATTTAATACAATTGTTGACAAATCTGAAGAAGGATATCAATAATAACACAATAATTGTGGGAGACCTAAACACAGGCTTGTCAATACTTGAAAGGTCAACCAAATGAAAAGAGAAATGGATGAAAGAGGCCTAGTAGATATATATAGGGCACTCTATCCTCAGAAACCTGGATACACATTCTTTTCCAATGTACATGGATCATTCTCCAGAATAGATCACGTGCTGGCACATAAAACATACCTCCATAAAATAAAAAAAGACATTTTTCAGGCTGCCTTTGCTGACCACAAGGCTCTGAAGTTAGATGTGAACTGCAAAGGGACACAGAAGAAAAAATTTAACACCTGGAAGTTAAACAGCCTTATACTCAATAACCAGTGGGTCCAAGATGAAATCAAGGAGGAAATCAAAAGGTTCCTGGAAACAAATGACAATAAAGACACAAACTATCAGAACTTATGGGACACAGCAAAAGCAGTACTGAGAGGAAAATTTATAGCTTTGCAAGCACACATCAGGAAGGAAGAAGGAGCTTACCTGAGTAGCTTAATGACACAGCTAATAGAACTAGAAAGTGCTCAACAAAAGGACCCAAAAATAGGGAGACAGAAGGAAATAACAAAGCTGAGAGCAGAAATCAACGAAGTGGAAACCCAAAAAACAATCCGAAAGATCAACGAAAGCAGAAGTTGGTTCTTTGAAAAAATAAACAAGATTGATAGACCATTGGCAAAACTCACAAAGCAAAAGAAAGAGAGAAACTTGATAACGCATATTAGAAATGAAAAGGGGGAGATCACTACAGATACTGCAGAGATTCAAAGGGTATTCAGAGAATACTTTGAGAAACTCTATGCCACTAAATATGAGAACCTGGAAGAAATGGATAAATTTCTGAACTCATATAACCTTCCATGGTTGAATAAAGAAGAGGTTGCATATCTAAACACCCCCATCACTATTGAGCAAATTAAAACTGTAATCAAAAATTTGCCCAAAAACAAAAGCCCAGGCCCTGATGGATTCACGAATGAATTCTTTCAAACCTTTCAAGAGGAACTACTACCAATTCTGGCCAGGCTCTTTTATGAAATCGAAAAAACAGGAATACTTCCAAATAGCTTTTATGAAGCCAACATCACCTTAATACCAAAACCTGATAGATATGCTGCCAAAAAAGAAAATTACAGACCAATATCCCTGATGAACACAGATGCAAAGATCCTCAACAAAATCCTGGCGAACAGAATCCATTGCCTCATCAAGAAGATCATTCACTTTGATCAAGTAGGTTTCATCCCAGGAATGCAAGGCTGTTTTAACATCTGTAAATCTATCAATATAATACACAACATAAACAACAACAAAAATAAAAATCACATGGTCATATCAATAGATGCAGAAAAAGCATTTGATAAGGTTCAACACCCATTCTTGATGAAAACTCTCAGCAAGATAGGAATAAAAGGAACCTTTCTCAATATAGTCAAAGCCATCTACCAGAAGCCAGTGGCAAATATTATCCTCAATGGAGAAAAACTAAAATCCTTTCCTCTAAATTCTGGTACAAGACAAGGCTGTCCTCTCTCACCACTCCTATTCAACATAGCACTGGAAGTACTTGCTATAGCGATTAGGCAAGAAAAAGATATCAAGGGAATCCAGATAGGAAAGGAAGAAGTCAAGCTCTCACTGTTTACAGATGACATGATACTCTACTTAGAAAACCCTAAAGACTCTACCAAAAAGCTTCTAGAAATAATAGATTTGTATAGCAAAGTGGCAGGCTACAAAATTAACACACAAAAATTGATGGCCTTTTTATACACTAATAATGATAGGGAAGAAATGGACATTAAGAGAACAATCCCATTCACATTAGTTCCACACAAACTCAAATATCTTGGAGTCAACCTGACTAAAGATGTGAAGGATCTATACAAAGAAAACTACAAAACACTGCTCCAAGAAATAAGAGAGGACACATGGAAATGGAAACACATACCATCCTCATGGATTGGCAGGATCAACATCATTAAAATGGCAATACTTCCAAAAGCATTGTACAGATTTAACGCGATTCCTCTGAAGATACCCATGACATTCTTCAAAGAAGTGGATCAAATACTTCTGAAATTCATCTGGAACAACGAACAACCTCGAATAGCTAAAGCACTCCTTGGGAAAAGGAATATGGGAGGCATTACTTTCCCCAATTTTAAGTTGTATTACAAAGCAACAGTTATAAAAACAGCATGGTATTGGAATAAAGACAGACCCTCAGATCAGTGGAATAGGCTTGAGTACTCAGAGAAGGTTCCTCAGACATATAACCACCTTGTTTTTGATAAAGGAGCAAGAAATCCTAAATGGAGCAGGGAAAGCCTATTCAACAAGTGGTGTTGGCACAACTGGTTAGCCACTTGCAAAAAAGCGAACTCAGACCCACTGCTAACACCATGTACAAAGGTAAAATCCAAATGGATTAAAGACCTTGATATCAGAACTGAAACTATAAGGTATATAGAACAACATGTAGGTGAAACACTCCAGGACATTGAGACTAAAGGCATCTTTAAGTAGGAGACAGCACTTTCCAAGCAAGTGGAAGCAGAGATAAACAGATGGGACTATATTAAGCTGAAAAGCTTCTGCATCTCAAAGGAAATAGTGCCCAGAATACAAAGGCCACCCACTGAGTGGGAGAAATTATTCACCCAATACACATCAGATAAAGGGCTAATATCCAAAATTTACAAGGTACTGACAGAACTATACAAGAAAAAAACAACTAACCCCATCAAAATATGGGGAGAAGAAATGAACAGACACTTTGAAAAAGAAGAAAGGCAAATGGCCAAAAGGCACATGAAAAGATGTTCAACATCACTAATCGTCAGGGAGATGCAAATCAAAACTACTATGAGGTACCACCTCACGCCACTGAGATTGGCACACATCACAAAAAAGGAAAACAAGCAGTGCTGGCGGGGATGTGGAGAGAAAGGAACTCTTTTTCACTGCTGGTGGGAATGCTGTCTAGTACAACCTTTATGGAAAGCGATATGGAGATTCCTTCACAAACTGGAAATTGAGCTTCCATATGATCTAGCTATACCCCTCCTAGGAATATACCCAAGAAACACTAAAATACAATACAAAAATCCATTCCTTACTCCTATATTCATTGCAGCGCTATTTACAATAGCCAGACTCTGGAAACAACCAAGATGCCCTTCAACAGATGAGTGGCTGAAGAAACTGTGGTACATATACACAATGGAATACTATGCAGCCATCAGGAGAGATGAAGTCATGAAATTTTCCTATACATGGATGTTCATGGAATCTATTATGCTGAGTGAAGTAAGTCAGAGGGGGAGAGAAAGACGCAGAATGGTTTCACTCATCTATGGGCTTTAAGAAAAATGAAGGACATTTTTAACAGTATCTCAGAGACAAGAGAGATGAGGGCTGGTAGGTGCAGCTCAGGACATGCAGCTCATCACATAGAGTGATGAGTGCAGTTGCAGAGATGACTACACTGAAAACTATCATAACAATGTGAATGAATGAGGGAAGTAGAAAGCCTGTCTCGAGTACAGGTGTAGGGGGGTGGGGAGGAGGGAGATCTGGGAAATTGGTGGTGGGAATGTTGCACCGGTGAAGGGGGGTGCTCTTTACATGACTGTCATCATACAACTATAATCATGTTTGTAATCACGGTGTTTAAATAAAGATAAAGGAAAAATAAATAAATAAATAAATGTGAAAAAAAAAAAAGAATGACTTCTGGAGTTACTTGGATGGGCAGACCAAATGGGATACCAGAGATCACAGGGCTGACTTCAAAAAGGCAAGTGCTTTACCCACTTTGCTATCTTTCTGTCCCGAACAACACATTTATTATTATAGGATTTTTTCTTATCGATTCAGAGTCTAAATTGAATTTGCAAAGACTGTACTTTCTGGGTGTTCCAGAGAAAATCCAATTCCAGAGAATTTTTCTGTCCCTAGCCCCAGGGTCCTTTCCTCTATCTTCAAAGTCATCATTGCTTCTCTTTTTAGTTTACTGATGCCTCCTATTTTTAGGACTTGTGTTTAAACAAGATTCACATAGGTAAATTCTCCAACCTCAAGATTCTTGACCTGTCAAACTACAAAGATTCTTTTGAATGTAAATAATACATTCACAGATTCTGGAAACTAGAAATGTTGAGGTATGGAGGCCAGTGTTTTGTCTATCATAGGTAACTTTTACTAAAATTTTTAGTTATTTTTTAAGGTCTGGATGTAAATATTAGTAAAGACGTCAAATCATTATATTCATTAGTATTTTCCCCTTTAAATGGTCTTTTTCTATTTTAGGGAAAAATTTAAAGACCTATTCACATGCTTTTATGCCTTTCCACCTAAAATAAAAATTCAGGACTAATCATATAGCAGAAAGGGCCAGTGTATATGCTTCTTAATTCCAGAAATCCAAGTTCATACTTAGCACTGCACAGTCCCCTGAGCACCACCCAGTATAGTCCCCAAATAACAAGAACAAAAAATAAAATAAAAATATAATATTATATATTGTTAATTTTTTACTACTTACCAACCCCCATTATTACTGCCTCAGTTTTTAAATGAAACTATCAACCAATGTCTACACTTGGCCAATGGGGAAGAGAAAACTATTCAACCTTACCTTGTTTTGCTGGCTCATATCATTACTTTTGCCTTGGTGTCTTTTTCTCTGACTCTTTCCTAACGAAGAATAATAGTACAGATAGGCCTTTCCTCAGACAATCTCCAGCCACTGGGGATGTAGAAATTCTCCAGAAATGAAAATTATTTTCTCCTGTTAAAGCTAGTAAGCTCTAAATTTAGTGGTTGATATGTAAATTAATCCTAAATGGAAGTCTTACCTTGTTTTTCACTTTAAAATTCCCTCTTGCAGAAGTACCACAGTTCCTTTAGCTACTCATCTGTTCTCAGGCACTTAGGTTATTCCCAAATTCTGGCTATTGTATATAGTGCTGCAGTGAACTAAAGCAGAGGGATTTTCTGCATGGTGTTATTGGGTTCTTGGGTATATCCCTAGGAGTTGTATTGCTGGATCATATGGGATTTCAATTTCTATTTTTTTTTTTTTAGAATTATCCATACAATTTCTCAAAATGTCTGGACCAATCTACATTCCCACCAACATTGAATGAGTCTCTTTTTCCCTTCTTTTATACCAGCATTAGTTGTTCTTAATCTTTGGTATATGTCTCTATGATATGAGATGATATCTCATTGTTCTTTTTATTTGAATCTCCCTACTTAGTTTTTAAGTAGGCACATCTCTTAATGTGCCTTTAGGTCATCTGTATTTTTTCTTTGAGGAAATATCTGTTCATTTCTTTTTGCTTTTTTGGATGGGGTTCTATTTTTTTTCTTGCTAAGTTATATCAGTAGAACTAGGAATATTATGCAGCTATTACTAAAAATGAAATAATCAAATTTACTTCTACATGGATGGAGATCATTATGTTGAGTGAAATAAACCAGAGGGAGAAGAATAGATATAGAATAATATCACTCATTTGTGGAACATAAGAAAAAAAAGATAGTATGCTAATAATATACAAAGACAATTGAGATAAGGACCAGAAGGATCTATTCATTGTAGGAAACTTGTCACAAGGACAGTGAGTGCAGTTATGGTAGAGAAAAATCCACTATGACAATGATAATTAGAACTGATTACAAAAATTGAACAAAAATTGGGTCCTTAAGGGGATAAAGTGACTTGCAGGGTTTTCTTTAATTAACAATAGTGCAAACTACAATGTCAAAATTGAAAGAGAGAGAGGGAGGGAGTGAGAAAAGTAAAATACCTGCTCCAGAGGAAGGCAGGGGAATAGATGGGAGAAAAAATGGGTGGTGGTGCAAAAAAGTGCACTGATGAAAGTTGGTATACATTTAATAATAGCAACTCAATCATGAACAATTTTGTAATCACTGCTAATTAACCTAATTATTAAAAAAACAAAATAAAAATTCCTCTAAATTCTTTTAGTTATTTGAAAGTCTTGGATTCTCTGTGGTACATTATATGCAATATATTATGTATGGAGGAAAACAAATGGAGATTTATAATTTAATTAACTTTGCATCTGAGGATAATTTTGAACAAGTCACTCAGGTAAACTGAGCAAGAATGCTTATGATTAAAGAAAATTAAAAGGCTAACAGTAAGCTAAAATACAAGAACTATAATTAAATTTCCTATATTTCTAAGGGAAAACACTGAATAGCACATCACACCTCAGAGAAATTCAGTGCACAATCTGTATAACCAAACAAGACAACTCTACCTAGAGATATAAAACTATGAGTGATATTGATATAAATGGAAAGAATAGTATTTTTTCAAGTCAATTGACTCTGAAAACTCTGAGAATTATGTAGGAAAGATTCTCAAATCTATGTACTTGAATTATCTAACCTTTCAATCTAAATGTCTAAATGGAGAGTTAAATATAAAAATTATAAACCTCAGTCCACCAAAATGGTCACCTGCAATAACTGGCGTACAATCAACTATAGACACAAAAAAACTTTTAATTGGGTCCTAAAATTTTCCTAGTGAATGGAACTATTCCCACAACAGGTGCTCTGAATTATATAAAGACCAATAACCAACTAAAGCTATGCCCTGAAAATGGAGCTTGTCCAGGGAATTTTTGACAAGCCTAGTATTGACAATTCTCTAAGGATGATACTTTGCAGGGGACTCCATATTTATTGTACTTCTAGTCATATTTAGATGGCTAGCTTTTTTGTTTTGTTTTGTTTTTGGGCCACACCTGGTTCATCTCGGGGGTTACTCCTGGCTATGCGCTCAGAAATTGCTCCTGACTTGGGGGACCATCGGTGACACCAGGGGATTGAACCAAGGTCTGTCTTAGGCTAGTGCGAGCAAGGCTGATGCCTTACACCCTGTACCACCACTCCAGCCCCTAGATGGCTAGCTTTAATGAGTCTTCTAACAATGAGAGTAGGAATAGGAAAAGAGAAAAGTCATTAATCTTACAGGCAAATGAGAGGTTAGAAAATTGGTGACAATTGTGGAGGGAAGTTACACTGGTTGTGAGATTGGTGTTGAAACATCAAATGCCAGAAATAACTGTATTTTGAGCAACTCTGTAAGCTACACTATTTAAAGTAAAAATAAAATTTAGCTGCTATCTCGAAGTGCCAAATAAGTATTATTGGTTAATTAACCCAGAGTTCTAAACATGTTGATTTCATCTTTTTGTTTGTTTGTTTTTGTGCTAGTGTTCTTATTCCCTTATGGAGGATCACATTTTTGGCAACCTCCAGTCATTATTCTCAAAGGGCATCTCCTGTATTATTTTAACGTCATATATTTTAGTGTGATTGACTTACTATTATTGTAAACTTTCTAAATTGTGGGTAGAACAACCTCAAATTTAACCTCTGAGAACTGATTTGCTGAGGGTGTATTTTATTCATCTTATTTGATACTCAATATCTTCACTTTTCTTTTTCCTTAAATGTAGAATGCATGAAAAAGTTCTGTCAGGCTATTACAAAAATTGCTAAATGCTAACTAAACCAGAAACTCCTTAGAATAACCTGATAAGTTCTAAAGAATATCAAAAACTGAAAAAATTCCATAGTTATCACATTCAGGTAGATGCAGTATTCTTTATAGAGCATTTGAAGTAAAAATATTATGTTACATTTAAAAATAGAAAGCATTTCATTATCACATTTATCACTATAAAGACAACATGATTTTGTCTTTGCTTTGAAATTTTTTTTTTTTTGCTTTTGAAATTTGTCTTGTCTTTTGAAATTTGAAATTGCTTTGCATTTCACTTATTTTTAACAGTCAGTTGAGGGCTGGAGAGATAGTATAGTGATAGGGCGTTTACCTTGCACGCAGCCAACCTGGGACGAATCTGGGTTCAATTCTTGGCATCCCGTATGGTCTGCCAGGAGCTATTTCTGTGCACAGAGCCAGGAGTAACCCCTGAGAGCCATGGGTGTGACCCCAAAACTAAAAATAAGCAAGCAAACAATTCAATTGTTTGTTTTATTTTTTTCTTAAAATATAGTAAGATACTGTTTTCGCTGTAGGAATGTTGTACACATACACAATTTAACAGCTACTTATTCACCTCAAGTTGGGCTTAAAACAATTAATAAAATTCAATGTAGTTATAATTTAGAAATTATTAGAAAGATTATTGGTTATATATTCCCTATGATTTAAGAAAGTCAGTTTGACCATAAAGTTTAAAAGATATTATAACATAATAGGCACAAGACATATTATTTCATAAGATTCTATTTATAAGGAAAAGGAAACAATATAATTAAGTGTCTAAATTAAATCCATAGAACATCTAAATTCAGACCATTGCAACTTAGAATGCCATTATTCTCAGAAGTGTAAGCTAAATATTTCCTTTACTCTCCTTATATTAGAAAACATTATTTGTAGAACAAATTAATTTAATATTAAATTGTAAATTAAATAGTAAATTCCATGAATAATATATAAAATGTAAGGACATACAAATCACTGACATAAAAACTGAAATTATATTTTTATATCCATAAAACATATCAGCAAATTTCTTAATTTGGAAAACACTTCAATAGCTTGAAATCAGTTTGTGGGTCACATCCAGCAGCGCTCAGAGGTCACTCCTGGCGCTGCACTCAGAAGTCGCTCCTGGCAGGCTCCAAGGATCATATGGGATTCTGGGACTCTAACTGGGGCTGTCCTTTGTTGGCTATGTGCAAGGCAGAAACCTTATCGCTGTGCTATTGCTCCAGCCCCAATAGCTTGAAATTAATTGGTCATTCATTTATTCATAGACATTGATTAAATGTCAAGTATATGCCAGACACTTAAATATGATATTAAAATACAGACATGGCTCTCATTCATTATGGTAGACTTTTCCATCTCAACTCTCTTTTATCATTCCATTCTAACTTCATAGAGTTAACAAGAGTCAAGTTAAGACATGAAAATTTGGGAGATAAAGAAAATAGATTGAGATATGAAATAAAAAACAGGAAAAATAGTCACTGTAAGTAGAGTAATCATGGAGATTTCTGGCTGGTGTCAGAGAAGGAGTCTTCAAGGATGTAGTACAGTATAACTAAGAGAAGCCAAGAGAAGCATATCAGTCAAGAAAATGACACAAGAAAAATTTATTTTTTAGATTTATTTTTATCTATTTGAATAATTTATTTATTAAGAAATTGTTAATTAACAATCATTTGTTAAAAAATAATTAACTATTTCTTTATTAACCGTGATTACAAACATGTTTGTAGTTGGGTTACAGATATAAAATTTACACAGTTCTTCACCAATATAACTTTCCTACCACCAATGTCCCCCTTTCTTCCACCCACCCTCCTGCCTGTTTTCAAGGCAGACATTCTATTTCTCTCCCTCACTACCATTGTCATGATTGTTGTTTGTGTACTTATTTCTCCAACTGTGCTCACCACACTTTGTGGTAAACTTCATATTATGGGCTGGTACTTCTGGCCCTTATCTCTATTGTCTCTGGGCTATTGTACTACTGTCTTTTATTTTTCAGGCTTTTATTTTTGAGGCTATTCTGTCTATCTCTCTTCCTCTGACTTATTTCACTCAGCATAATAGTCTTCATGTTCATCCATGTATTCCATTGTGTAGATGTACCACAGTTTCTTTAGCCACTCAACTATTCCTGGGCACCTGAGTTTTTTCCAGATTCTGAATATTGATAATAGAGCTGCAATGAACGTAGGAGTACAGAGGGCATTTTTGTATTATGTTTTTATATTCCTAGGGTATATCCCTAGAAGTGGTATTGCTGGAACATATGGGACCTCAATTTCTAGTTTTTTGAGTAATATTTATTTTGTTTTCCAGAAAGGCTGGACTATTACCACCAGCAATGAATGCAGTTCCTTTCTCCCCACATCCATGCTATCAGTGGCTGTTCTTGTTCTTTGTGATGTGTGCCAATCTCTGTGGCAAGAGATAATACCATATTATTGTTTTGATTTGAAGTTCCCTGATGATTAGTGATGTAGAGCATTTTTTTCATGTGCCTTTTGGTCATCTGTATTTGTTCTTTAAAGAAATGTCTATTCATTTCTTCTCCCTATTTTTTGATGGGGTTAGATACATTTTTCTTGCTAAATTCTGTCAGTACCTTGTATATCTTAGATACTAATCCCTTATCTGATAGGTATAGGGTGAATAGTTTTTTTCTACTGAGTGTGTGGCCTTTGTATCCTAGTCACTATTTCCTTTGAGGTTCAGAAGCTACTTAGTTTAATGTAGACCCATTTGTTCATTTCTGCTTCCCCTTATTTGGACAGAGGTATGTCCTCCTTGAAGATGCCTGTAATCTAAATGTCATGGAGTTTTTGCCTACATTTTCTTCTATATACCTAATATTTTCAGATCTGATATCAAGGTCTTTAATCCATCTTGATTTGACCTATATGCCTGGTATTAGATGGAGGTCTGAGTTTGTTTCCAAATTTTGGCTATTGTGAATAGTAATGAAATAAACCTAAGAATGCAAAAGTCTTTTCAGAATTAAATTTGAATGTCTTTGGAGTAGATTTTAAGAAATAAAATTGTTGGTTCTTATGGAAGCTCAATTGTTGGCTTTTCAATTAGGTTCCACATTGCTTCCCATAGACCGAATCAGTCAATATTCCTACAAGCAGTAAACGAGAGTCCCCTTTCTCCCACATCCAGGCCAACACTGTTGTTATTTTTTAGTGATGTCTTACAGTCTAACTATTTCTTTGTTGTTTTCATTTGCCTTTTTCTGATGTGATTCAGAGCACTTTTATATATGTTTTGTTTTCTATGAAAAATATTTCAGTTCATTCTATTTCCCCAATTTTTAATTGGTTGAATGTTTTGTTATTGTTGTTGTTGTTGTTGCTAAATTCTGCCAGTGCATATGTGTCTTGGATATAGCTTTTTGTTAGATGAGTGGTGTGCAAATACTATCTTTCAGTCTGTGGTTTATTCTGGTTAGCATTTCTTTTGTGGTGCAGAAAATTCTTAGTTTTATATAATTCTATTTGTTTTTCTTTGCTTCTATTTGCTTAGCCAATGTCATTGAATCATTGAATGATTAAATCTGTATGTTTCAGAGTTTAGAGGTGTTTTACCTATGGTTTCCTTTAGATATTATATAGATTGGGATTTGAAATCAAGGTTTATTACCATTTTAATTTGACTTTTGTGCATGGTGTTAGAAAAAGTTATGTTTATTTTTTTCTGCATATGAACTGACTAGTTCTCCAAATATCATTTTTGAAGGGATTTTCCTTGTTCCACTTTATATTTTGTGCTCCTTTGTCAAAGACACACTGTCCATCAAGATATGTTTCTGAACTCTCAATCTTATTTCATTGGTCTAATAGTCTGTCTTCATATCAGTGCCGCTATGTTTTGATTTATAGTTATTAGATGTTGGGAAAAAAGAAGCCTCATATTCTTTTTTTATAGGATTGTTCTTATTTCTTAGAGTTTATTATTCCAAATAAATTGCAATAGTGTTTGATTCATGTATTTTAAAATTATCATGAATATTTTGGTAGGGACTAAACTCAGTATGTATAGTTCTTTGACTAAGATTGTCATTTTGACAGTAGAAATCCCTCCAATCAGTTAACAGATGTGTTTTCATTTCTTTATGTCCTTCATTTCTGTTAGCAGTGATTAATAAATTTCTTTCACCTCTCTTGTTAAGCTAATTTTTAGCTACATGGCTTCATGAGGCATAATTTTGAGTGGAATCATTTTAAGTTTCTTTATTTCATTTCATTATTTATATATAAAATCATGGATTACTGTGCATTGATTTGTAATCTTCCAGTTCACTATGAAAATTTTATTTCTAGATTCTTTTTTTTGTAGAGACTTTACAGTTTTCTAGATTAGTATTTCACATCATCTACAAATAGTGACAATTTTACTTCTTTTCTGATCTGGATACCCTTAATATATAACACATTATTACTGTGTCAAGGACTTCAATACTTCCCTTAGCAAGAGTGGTGAGTATGGGCAACCTCTCCCTGTGCTTGGTTTTAGAGGGAAGATTTTCAGTTTTTTGATATTGAATATAAATTTCACTATAAGTTTCTGGTGAACACTTTTACCTTTGTTGAGGAAAGTTTATGCCAGTCCATTTTATTCTCTCTCATTTTTATAACATGAATGGGTTTGGATCTTGTCAAATGCTTTCTCTTTGTCTGTTAATATAATTATATGATTATTTTTGGTCACTCTTGATGGTGCTTAGAGGTTACTCCTGGTTCTGAGCTCAGAAATTATCCCTGGCCAGCTCAGGGAATCATAACCGATGCAGGGAATCAAATCTGGGTCAAACACTCTCTCCACTGTGCTATCCCTCAGGCTCCTAATTATATGATTTTACTTTTTCTTTGCACTAATATTATTTAGATTTATTTGCATATATTAAACTATTCTCACATCCCTGGGATGATCCTACTTGGTCATGGTGCATGATATTTTTGATATATTATTGAAATTGGCTTGCTAATAGTTTGCTAAGGATCTTCACAATATGTTCATCTTGTATATGGGTCTGTGGTTTCTTTTATTCTTTTTCTTTTCACTTATTTTTTTGTGATGACTTTTTCCACTTCTAATTTTAAGGAAATACTTGCATGCTTCAATAAAGCTGTTTGGGAGGATTTCTGTTTCTTCAGCTTTCAGATAGAACCTAAAAATGATGGGGGTCTAAGCTTTTGTTTTGGGGATACTTTTAATTATTATTTGATTTTCTTGGTAGCATTTGGCTTGTTCAGGTACTATTTCCTCTTTATTCAATGATGGAAATTTATGTGAGTCAAATAATTTTATTCATTTCTTCTAGGTTCTCCAGTTTTCTGGCACAACATTTTTTGGTGTAATCCCTACTGATCATTTGAGTTTCTGTTCTATCTGGTGTGACAGCTCCCCTTTCATTTCTGATTCAATATACTAGAATTTGCTTTCTTTTTCCCTTGGTGAGTATTGTTAAAGTTTTGAAAATCTTGTTTATTATTTCAAAGAACCAACTCTTGGTTTCATCAATCATTTCAAATGGTTTTTTAGTTTCCATTTCATCAATTTCTGTTCTAAGTTTCATCATTTACTTTCTTTGCTTGATTTGAGTTTCTTTTTATTTTTATAGCTGAATAAACTGTGTGAAATTAGTTAGCTTATTTATGTGGGCTCTTTTTTGCTTCCCAATGAACTTAATACCACTTTTGCAGTGCCCCCATGGTCTGATAACTTATATCTTAATTTTTATTTATTTTCAGTAATATTTTTATTTCCTCTATAATTTTCTTGTTGGCCAGTAGGTTGTTCAATAGTACATTGATTACTTTTCAGTATTGGAATTTTTTCTCCATTTCTGTTTATGATTAAGTTCCATTTTTTGATTTTGAGAATAGTAGATATTATTTATATATTCTTGATTTTTTATGACTCTGTATGTAATCTATCTTAAAGAATGCCACATATGCACTGGAGAAGAATGTGTACTTAGTCTTTTGAGGTATATCTTTTGCTCATTTTGACTTGATAAAAAGCCCCAGAAGAAAACATAGAGGAGCAGCAATTGGCTAATAAATTGACCAACAAATTTAAACTTATAACCTACTGCCCAGGGAATGAATATGAGCTAGTTACTTATTGATAAGAATTTTCTCACTTTCCTGAAGTTAAAAAATGAGATGTATTGAGTTATAAAATTAATCAAAGAAAATACAATATTTTATATTTTATAGATGTGAACACAAAAAGCAGAATATTTCAATGAGTAAAATAAGTCAACAAACATGTATTGAGAAGCTACTAAGTGTAAGGCAGTGTTTTAAGCACTGAGGATACAGCAGTAAATATAACAGATAAAATCCTAACCTTATCTGGTTTAATTCTAGCTAAGAAAAGAAATTATACATAAGACCTGTGTTTGCACTTGTATGTACATGTATACTGTGAATGAATCTTATACAGTTAGTTTCCCCATGATGTTTTTAAAAACGTCTTTTAGAAAGGCAAATATAGAATAAGAAACATCAAAGTTTAGATAAAAAAGCAGAAAGTTTTCTTCAAAGATATGACTAGCCCCAAACCTCCAGAAAGTGAGGGAACTAGGCTTTCTAGTTTTGTGATTGGAAGGAGAGTTTTCCTGCTTGTACAAGTGCACAAGTGGAACTTGCCTGATTGCTCCAGGCAGTCTCTCCATGATTAGCAATAGGTCCTGTGTCATTGGAGCAGTTAGTGAAGCTCCACTAGTTAATAGGAAAGTAGGAAGAGTATTAATTCAAATAAATAGCAGGAGCGCTAATCATGTAGCATATTCAGATTATAAAACATGTTCAGAGGTGTTTCATAGCTTTTAGTGGTAAATAATATTACTATGCTTGAAATAATTATTATAGTTCCCTGTTTAAAAAATATTGTGCATCAGGAAAGAAGAGACTCAAGGGAATAAATTAGGAGTCTATTGTGCCAACCCACATAGATGATGAAGGAGACTCACATGACTTCTGGACTATGGAAGGTTTCTAGAATCATGAAAAAGGGGTTCTGGCAAGATGACAGAAAGATAAAGATGCTAGGAAAAGACAAGTACTGGAAGATGAGTATTTTTATGAGGAGATGTGATCAAATGCCAGAGAGAGTGTAAAATTTGTAACATAATTTTAACTGGAATACTACAGGTGGGGCCCAGTTATTCAAGATATGTAGATAAAGGGAAAGTCATGTGTATGGGGGTGGTGGGGTTTTGGTTCAAGCTGCATTATAGAGTGAAGTGCACATAGTAAGGTATGGAAAGCTGCAGGACTTTTCCTGAGAACAATAGGAGTCTGGAGAACTATGATTCATGACCAATTATGGGAATACAGATTGGTGACAGCTGAGTGGACAGGGGACTGCTAGAAATCAAAAAAAGAACCAGGGGCTGAGGGTAGATCACTTGGCACCCCTGTGATTAGGACTGCATGAGACAATCAACCAAATAATTATTATAGAGTCCTATATGACACTTGGTCAACTTCATGACAGACAGCTTGGGTGTATGTATAGAAAGTTTGAGCCTTTGAAAAAGGTCCAATTAGAGGAATTTATTGGGAGATAAATGAGAAGCACCGTGGCTCCTTCTGAGTAATGGTTTCTAAGTTACCAAAAAACACCTCTCTCCCACCTGGTTGAGAGTAAATTTATCTGCAGTGCTTATTGCCTCAGTCTATGTCCTACTGGCTGGCGCTTGTACCTCAGAATGTTCTGTTCCTAGAAGTGGTTTGAAACATTCACTAATGAACTTTCCTCCTAACCATAGTCCCCTTCTGTGTTACCATCTAGAGTTCTACAAGGGAGACTATCTTCTGCAAATGGGACCAACATATCTTAGAAACACCCATACCTCATTCCCCTATGACTGCTGTTGGTAATGTATATAAATACAATTTACACTCAGCTTGCCAAGATTTCTATAATTTTGCTCATAACTCTTGACAAAAACAGAGCCTTTGGAGTGGTAGCACAGTGGTAGGGCATTTGCCTTGGATGCAGCTGACCCTGAACAGTCTTGAGTCGATCCCAAGCATCCCCTATAGTCCCCTGAGCCAGGAGTGATTTATGAGAGCAAAGACAGGAGTACCGTGAGCACCACTGGTTGTACACCCCCCCACACAAAAAAAACCCATAAAAACAGAGCCTTTATTTTAGGCTGCTGTGATCAGAATTGGGCTACAGTGGAGAACACAGTGGTATTCTTAGGCTACTGAGAAAGATCTGGTTGAATATTGTACTAAAAGAGTAGATATGTTATAGAACTTTTCCTAAACTTGGGAAGGCTCAGCCCAAAGGAAGTTTGAACTCAGGACATACTCTAGCAGAAACAGTTTTCTACTGCCCTAGATTGCACCCTGGTTAGCATTAGCATACCTATTATCCAAAAGAAAAATGCTCATACTTCAACCTAAGGAGTAACAGATAATTCAGTATCACAAGCAAACAATTGAGAATTATGTTCTGTAAACTATTATCTTACCATAAGGCCAATACTTCAAGTTAAGGAAATGAATGGGATTGTATTAAGTTTGAAATATTTACAATAAGTACAAGTATCAACAGAAGAAAAAGATAACCTCAGAGGCTCCCAAGTTTATTTGGTTTATTGTCTCCTTTTCAAAAAAAAAAATTCACAAGGGAATAAACTATATCGAATGATGACTGAATCTTTACCCTTATATTGCAAAACTCAGACAATTACATAGTGCAGTGTGGGTGGGGATTTGGTATAAAAAGGTGGACTGGATGAAACATAAAAATAGGGATAAAGTATCTTGGGCACTTTGGTAATGGTGGGTGTTAAAACTTTATTCTTTGCTATCATAAACACTAACACTATTTTGTAACCATGTTGCCTAACAATAATAACAACATACATTTAAAAAAACTTACTCTGTACTTCCTATAATTCTACATTCTTTAAGTGAGCAAACAGGAAGTGCCTTCTAATTATACCTAAGGCTACTACAGCTCCTTAGATTATTCTAGTAGGCTCAGTGTCATGGAACAGTATCATTTACTTTGGGAAAAATTGGACATAATTGGAAATAATATTTGCATACCACATATCTGGTAAAATGTTAATATGTAATCATGTAAAAACCATGGAATTTACAACAAAATTACAAACAAGCTAAAAAAAATAAGAGGCAGTGAGGCCATAAAGATGTAGTACAAGGGTTAAAGTATTTGCCTAGCATGCTAAGCTGATTTATTTATTTATTTATTTTGGTTTTGGGTGCTCAGGGGTTACTCCTGGCTCTACGTTCAGAAATCACTCCTGAAAGGCTCGGGGGACCATATGGCATGCCAGGATGCGAACCACCGTCCTTCTGCATGCAAGGCAAACCTCCTACCTCCATGCTATCTCTCCAATCCTGCTAAGCTGATTTTGGTCCAAGGCACTGCATATGGTAATCTGAGCAGTGCTAGGAGTGACACCTGAGACTAGCACCAAGAGTAAACCCTAAAGCAAAAAACAAAAACAAAAACAAACTCAACACCAACCCCCCAAATTGGGAGGTGTTAATGAACATCTCTCCGAAGTAGAAACAGATGGCCAGCATGTACATAACATGTCCATCATCATGAGGTCTGAGAGATAGCACAGAGATAGGGCATTTGCTTCCTATGCAGCCTACCCGGGCAGACCCAGGTTTGATTCCCAGAATCCAACATGATCCTGAGCCTGCCAGGAGCAATTTCTGAGAGCAGAGCCAGGAGTAATTCTGAGTGTGACCCTAACCCCTGCCACGTGTCCATTATCACATACTAATAGGTATATGAAAATATGAAAAATAAGACATCACTCACTTGTGGGAATGGTTTTTATGGAAAATACTAACAACAGCAAGTTTTGTTGAGGGAGTGGAGAAAAAACAAAATTTCCTAAAGAGTAGATAAAATATAGATTGATGCAAATATCTTAGAAAACATACAGAACTTCTCAACACCTTAATAGTAAAACTACAGCATGATGCAGTAATATCACTGTAGGTATCCAGGCAAATGATATAAAATCATTGACTTGGAGAGTTATATGTACCATGACATTTATTGCAGTCTTATTGACAAGAATTAAGATATAGAAATTTTAACTATAACTATATATTCTTCTTAAGAAAAATCCTAAGTGCCTATTGAAGAAAAAAGAAAAAAGAAGGAAAGAAAAAAGAAAGAAAGAAAAAAGGAAGGAAAGAAAAAAGAAAAGAAAGAAAGAAAAAAAGCAAGTGAAGGAAAGATGATAAAACCTCCGAGTAAAGGGTTCAGATTGATAGCAAAGGGTAGAGCTTTTGCTTTGCACATGGCTGACTTGGGTTTGATCCCCAGCATCCCATACGATCCCCCAAGCCTGGCAGGAGAGATTTCTGAGCACAGAGCCAAGAATAACTCCTGAGCTCCACTGGGTGTGGCCCAGAACCAAAAATAAAAACAACAAAAAACAAAGAACCTCGTAGTAATTGTTGTCTTCCTGTTTACATGATGCAAAGTTTATTAGGCAGCTAATAGAATTCTAAAAACTAAATATGGGCAAGACATACAGCATTCAAATGTTTTTGTATATGTTATTTACAAAGAAGCAGGAGTCTGGGCATTTTAGGATGGAATGCTGAGATGCCTTAAAAACAACATCAAAATCACAACGTGTATGCCATCAGATAGAGGAGAAAAAAGGAAGTCTATCATTTAGTTACAGCAAACATTCTACATGAAGAATGTTGGATCTGGGTTAGAAACTGAAGCTATGTAAGCTCCATATACCTACTGTTTTCCTTTTTGTATATGGATATTTGAGAATGAAAGACAGCATAATGAGGCAAATGTAATCCTTGATCTCCTGTCAAGCAGTTTTAGTACTAGGTCAAAATATCTACATATCCTCCAGAGAGGAATTGGGTGCCATGGCATAACTCCATGTCGGTCAGCTGGGAATCTAATCTGGGATTCTGGAAATCCAAAAAAAGATACATAGGAAAATCTTACATGATGTATTACTCCTGTGCTCACAGGCTTAATGAGCTTCTTTGATTTAGTTTCTGCTATTTTTGTTTCTTTGTTTAGATTTTTGTGTTGTGGCTTCACCCAGCACAATCCTCAGGACTTACTCCTGGCTCTGCACTCAGAGATCTCTCCTGTCTGTGCTCAGGGGACCATAGGGTGTCAGTGATTAAATTCAAGTTGCGTTGCTCTAGGAAAATGCCCTACCTGCTGTACTATCTATGGCACCAGCCAGAGGAGTTCTTATTATAATGAGAACAAAGCCTACATGGTGCTCAAAGATACAGGGGTTCCCACAACTGTGATCTGTTCCTAAATTATTTGAAGTTGAAAAGCACCTCGAAGGTGCAGGGTGGAACCAAAATATTACACGTTCTTTGCATTTAGGCAGAAAATCTGCCTCCCACTCAAAGGTAAAGATTACAAGCCTGAGAACATTAACGATCCTTAGGAAGTGATGATTGTAAAGTATTGGAAATGAGAACAATTTACCTCCTCAACTTGGCAGGATTGGATCTATAAAGGTTGCTCTTCATATTCTTTGGAGTAGTGATGCTACCTTTATGCTTCCCCTCTCTCCCACCTCAAACTGCACATTTTTAGTTTTTCCTCCAGTTTCTTATGTGGTTTGGAATTTTCCTCAGTTTGGTTCAAGGCAGAACATCATTTGCAAAATATAAAAATTCACTAGGATGCAGAATCTGCATTTTAAAAGAGAGTCTTAGTTAATTTGTATTCTGTTAATTTTTTTTTCATTTGGTTTTTGGTTTTGGGGCCACATCCAGTGATGTTCAGGGGTTACTCCTGGCTGTGCGCTCAGAAATCGCTCCCGGTTTGGGCGACCATATGGGATGCCGGGGGATAGAACCGCGGTCCGTCCTAGGCTAGTGCTGGCAAAGCAGACGCCTTATCCCTTACGACACCGCTCCAGCCCCCATGTTAATTTTTGGAGAGTACAATTTTAAGAGAACTGAGCATAATATTAGTGCTTCTCAAGTCCAAGCTGATGCAACATCCTTTGAACTTGTCAAAAATACAAATCCTCAGCCTTACACAAAGCTACTGAATCTGGAACTCTCGGTGTGCCCAGTATGATGTTTTTAATATTGAAGATGTTACTGTGTTCTATTGTTTGAGAGTCACCAAATCTAGGCAGACAGCCAGTAATCAATTAAGGGTCTGTGGGCATGTGGTACAGGGAAGGGCACTGCCATTTGCAGGCAGGAGATACAAAAAGGCAGCACCTCTTGTCATCTGCAACTCATTAGCTGTGTGACCTTGGAGAAGCTGCTTCCTAATTGACTGAATCTAGTTTCCTTCCTTGCAAAGGGAAAAGAACATAAATCCCCTGGAATAAATGTTTTCTGTGATTTATTGAGGGCTCTTTCAACAGTTCAGTGATTTTTAGAGAGAGAAAACTAGTAGCACACATAATCAAAAGAATTGGCAAAAATGTATATTACTTAAATGTATTTACTGCTTTTGAAAAATAAGGTGAGTGCTATAAAGCTGTGATTAAGTGCCACTGATTATGAGCTATGAGAATAGGCTAAAAAATGGATAGTTCATTTTAACTAACTTTGCTTTAACAGGGTGCAGATAATTTTAGAGTTTCCAAATCATGCTAATGTTTACATTTGCAATTTCTTATTTGTTGCAATTACATTATAATTACTTTTTATCAAATAGTTCAGTGCTGATAGTGGTTAATTGATGCACTAAAAATGACATTGCCATAACTACATAAAAGTTATTTCAGTATCATCCCCTGGATGTAGCAAATAGCATTTGAGGGTGAATTTGATGCTAATTATATAGATAAAAGAAAATCAATATAAAGATTTTCATAAGCAATAGAAGGAGGGCAAATATCAACTAAAAACACAACCGAATTGTTTTCTGTAGTCTTTAATGGTTTATTTGTTAAAAACATGAAGAATACGTTTGTGGTGTTTTGTCTTTCTCACTACCCAAGAGTAAATATCATACACTATCCAAGAAACTTTTAAACAGTATTGATGACATAAAACCTACTGAAAAGAAATAAATTTCTTTCTGTTAGTGTTGAGTAATTGTGCAAACAATTATACATGTGTGAATGATAATCTGGATGAATAACTAAAAGATTCTCCTTTGTATGCACAAATTATATATATGAAGGAGGAAAATTTGATGAATTTTAGTCTAATTTTTTACTGCTATTCATGCCAAGAATAGGTTTGCATTGAACCAATGCTTATTTTGCTTGCCAGATAAAGCTGGAAAGGTGCCCTGGAGCCAGTGTTAATGAAACAGCAGCAATCTATGAGCTGCAAAGTACAATGACTTTGGAATTGGGGAACAAAAGAAGTGTCAAGCTATGTACTGTTTCCCTCATGTTGATGTACACACATTAAACAATGTTCTTCCTAATCTTTCTCAGCATTTATGACTCTAAGAATAATTTTTAATAATAGTAATTAAGTATACAACAGTGCTTTAACCATTCAGTGTATGCATGTGCAGAGGAAAAAATGGGTAGTGAGATAGATTTTTTTCACAGTAAATGATTTTACATAGCCATGGCAAAGAGCATATGTGAGTTTTTATATACGTTTATTAAAGAATAAGATTAAAATCTATAGTTTTAGCATAATTCAAATTGCTTACTAGATGATATACATTGAAATTTATATGCTGTATCTGTACTTCAATGAATAATGGACTACTTTTTTAAAATAAACTATTTAAAGCACTATAGTTACAAACATGTTTGTAATTGGGTCTCAACCATAAAATGCTCATTCCCCTTCACCAGTGCAACTTGCCACCAGTGTCCCCCATTACACTCTTCCTCCATCCTCTGCCTGTTTTCCAGACAGTCATTGTATTTATCTCTCTTTGTCATGGTAGTTAGTGTAGTTATTTCTCTAACTGCACTTACACCTCTTTGTGGTAAGCTTATATCATGGCTGATCCTTCCAGTCATCATCTCTATTGTTTATGGGTATTATTACTATACTGTCTATATTTTTCTTAAATCCCACACACAGATCAGTGAGGCTATCCTGATTTTATCTCTTGTCCTCTGACTTATTTCATATAGATACATTGTGTAGGCAAATTTTATGACTTCATTTTTCTAATAGCTGCGTAGTAGTATTCCATTGTGTAGATGTACCACTGTTTCTTTAGCCTTTCATATGTTTAGGGTATCTGGGTTGTTTGCAGATTCTGCATATTGCAAATAGTGCTGTATGAACTTAGGAGTGCAGAGGGCATTTTTATTTAGTGTTTTTCTGTTCCCTAGGCTCTATCACTAGAAGTGGTAGGGCTAGATCACATGGAAGCTCAATGTCAAGTTCTTGAAGAATATCCACATTGTTTTCCAGAAAGGCTGGACTAGATGACATCCCTACCAGCAGTGAATGAGAGTTTCTTTCTCCCCAATCCATGTATACAGTAGTTGCTTTTGTTCTTTGTAATGTGTGCCAGTCTCTGTGGCGTGACATATGCCATTGATAAGATTTGCATATCCCTGATAATTATTGATGTGGAGCACTTTTTCCTGTGCCTTTTGGTCCCCTGTATTTCTTCTTTGAGGAAATCATGTATTTATTTCTTCTTCCAAATTTTTGAATGGGTGATGTTTTTTTCTAGTTAAGTTCTGTCAGCACCTTAGATTTTAGTCCCTTATCTGATGGGTATTGGGTGAATAGTTTTTCCCATTTTGTGAGTGACTTTTTTACTCTGGTCACTATTTCCACTGAAGTGCAGAAGTTTTGCAGATTGATATAACTCCATTTGTTTCAATTGTTTGGACAGTGGTTTTTCCTTTTTGAAGATGCCTTTAGTCTCAATGTTGTGGTTCGTTTTGCGAACCTTTTCTTTTACATACCTTATAGTTTCAGGTCTGATATCAAAGTCCTTAATTCATTTAACTTGATCTTTGTGCATAGTATTAGATAGAGGCCTGCATTCGCTTTTTTTGCATGTTGCTGACTACAAGTGGAGCCACACACTCCAAAACGAGGGTCTGGTGAGACAAATGTCTGGAAGCAAATGTTGACGCAGAAAGTCAGATTCCTGATTTTATTGACAAGAACCAGGCCATACCTTATGATAGGAGAGAAATAGCAAGTAATAATCCCATTACCAGATCACACCCTAAGGTAGAGTATAAATATTGATTAGGGTGGGACTAGTAAAACAACAGCTGACCAGTTGTCCAAACATCACTTGTTGAACAGGCTTTCCTTGTTCCATTTTGCATGTCTTGCCCCTTTGTCAAAGATTAATTGATTGTATATCTGAAGATCATTCTCTGAATACTTAAGTCTAATCCATTAATTTACGTGTCTTTCTTTATTTCAGTAAAATGCTGTTTTAATGATTATACAGAGGAGACCATATATGGTGCTAAATATGGAACCAGGTTATCAGAGTGAAAACAAGTATTTTACCCACTGTATTATCTCTCTAGCCCTGTAGCTAAATTGTGACGGATTTCTCTTGTCTTCTTGGGTTATGTTCTTTTTTAAAATTGGTAATTTTTGATTGGTTTCCAAAATTGTGGATTTTAGTTAGTTGATTGGGAAATATTTTGCTTTTCCTTTATAAAATACTTTTTGTTTTTGTTTTTTTTTTTGTTTTTGTTTTTTTTTGGCCACACCCAGTGTCGCTCAGGGGTTACTCCTGGCTATACACTCAAAAATAGCTCCTGGCTTGGGGGACCATAAGGGATGCCGGGGGATCAAACTGTGGTCTGTCCTAGGCTAGTGTGGGCCTTACTGCTTGCGCCACTGCTCTGGCCCCTATAAAATGATTTTTTTGGGGGGGCACACTGGTGGTGCTCAAGGGTTACCTGGCTCTGTGCTCAGAAATTACTTCTGTCAGGCTTGATGGGAACAAACCCAGGTTGGCCATATGCAAAGCAAACAACCTACCCACTATGCTATCATTCTAGTCCCTATAAAATGACTACTTAGCTGAAGCCAGAGTGATAACACAGTGGTGGGACGTTTGACTTGTATGAGGCTGAGCCAGGATGGACTTCGGTTCAATCCCTGGCAGCCCACATGGTCCCCCAAGCCAGGAGTGAGTTCTGAGCTCATAAGCCTGAGCATCAGAGGGTGTGGCCCAAAAAAGCAAACAAACAAACATACAAACAAAATGACTACTTAGCTTTGTTTGGGACAGAGGATTAAGATATATTGACAAAAACTTTCTTTTTAGGTCTAGCTTTTAGACTTTATTAGACTGAGTATCTTTGGTTTGGAAGTGCTCAGAGACTACGTGCTTGGAGGTGTTTCGTTTTTGTCCTTTTGTTTTTTGCCTTTTATTTGTGTGTGTGCATGCTTAACACACCTGGTAGCTCAGGGATCACTTCTAGTGGAACTTGGAGGGACCATCAGGGTTCCAGGATTCAAATTTGCCTTGGCCATGTGAAAGGCAAGCACTCTGATGCTGCTGTCTGTGCTCAGAAGTTTGATTGGAGCAATAGATACAGGCAGTCTGCCTGGAGACTCCAAAGTCTGGAAGGAAAGCCAATGGTAAACATAAAAGTAACTTATTTGGGCTGGGGAGATAGATGATTGAGCTGAATGCTGTGCTACATGCAGGAGTTCCATTTTATAACTCTAGCACTACATGGTCCACAAGATGTGATGAAGAGTGACCTCTAGAAATTGAAGTACATGTAGAAATGAATGCAACTTGGCACATACTTGTCCCAGGGTGGGCTAACATGCTAACCTGACTGTAGCTTGGAAAACAGCAATTATTTGCTTTGAAGGCATATTTTCCTGCCTTGCCACATAATGATGAGATGAACCCAAGAGACACCAGGACATTCTGACTTCAACATAGAATATGTGCTGATACCAATATCTCTAATTATTGAAACCTTACAGTTAAAAACCATGAATGAAGAGAAACTTTTCTGGGACCTTTGGGATTAGACAAATTAGTGTGCTTGGAGCTTGTACTTGGTCTTATACCCTGTTTGTAGGCCAAAAGTTTTTCCTTTCTATTTTTCCAACCTTTGCTGCACCTATGAAAAATGTTGCCACCCCTTTATCTTTTAGTTAGTTATCTTTATCTTTTCTTAGAACCATGGGATGTGAATTACTTTTGTTTTTTTTCTATAAAATCAATTAGGGGGAGACATTGGATCCTAGTCTACTCAGTATTCATTCTCCACCATAGAGTGTGATCTGGTGTTTGGATTACTGAGTACTGGATCTCTCCCTGCTTAGTATTAGTTCTCTGCCTAGGGTGTGGTCTGGTTCTTGCTAATAAAAGTCTGGATTTCAGGAAGTTGGGGTATTCATTCTTTGGTTTTTCTCTATTAAGCTGCCTACCTTCTTAGGAGCAGAAGCCTTGTGTATTAGGATTTCTGGCTTGAATTTTGGAATTCCTGAACCAGTTCTTGCCTCCTTAAAAAAAAGACTCCTGAGCACTAAGTTAGTCACAACCAATAAGCACTAGTGTGTGTATGGTTCATAAAATAACAACAGTGTATTATTTGTAAGAACATATTTTAGTCACAGTTTAGCTATTCTGATCAGAAAATGATTAGAATTCTTATAACATCTTAGGGTCAACCTAGAAGCAACCCTTCCAATGATAGTCTGTTGATCATGTAAGTTCTCCTAGATGCTCACATTTTTTGTAAGCCTACTCTTTAGCTACATGTCTTCTGCAGACATTGTTTTGTTAAAAACAAAAAACCCACACTTGTTAATACTTGTTTGTCATAACTTTCATAAAATAAGGTAGAATTCAATAAATATGTATTAAAAAAACAGTTAATATTGTGAGAATATATAGAATTGTAGTATTATAAGTAACTGTTTGCAAAATATACAAATCTATATAATAATCAAATAGATTTAAATTAAAAATTGAGTGTTTTGTGCAAAATGAAGTTTAAATATGTTAATAAGAATAATAAATAGTAATTGTAAAGTAGCATCAAGAGAAATATGTGAGTTATGTAAATGAATAATTTAGTGATATGTGTCAAAATTTCTTAGTGTTTTGAATCATAGCCCAGAAAAATAACATAGTTCTCTTAAGAAAACAACCAAGATATTTGAAAAGAAAATAAAAATATTATTGCAACTTGCAACTTTTAGCTTTTTTTTTTTAATTTTTGGTTTTTGGGTCATATCCAGCTGTGCTTAGGGGTTACTCCTGGCTCTGAGATCAGAAATCACTCCTGTCTGGCTCAGGGGACCACATGGGATGCTGGGAATCAAATCTGGTTTGAATACATGCAAGGCAAATACCCTACTCACTGTACTATCATTCCAGCCCTATAATAACAAATATTTTAAAACACTGTAAATTCCAGTGACAGGGGGAGATTAAACAAATTTTGCTTATAAATATAATGAAGTAAAAAGAACTGAAATAAATTGTTTTCAATATATTTTATGGCATAGAAATGCACTCATGACATGTGAAAACTTCAGTATAACCAAAAGGTAACTTACTTTTGTCAAAATCTATTAATACATATGTGCATATTTTGATTAAAAATATATGTTTCAGGGAAGGGATGATAGTACAGCAGGTAGAGTGCTTGTTTTACAGGTGTCCAACCTGAGGTCAATTTCTATCATCTATAATATCTCGAGCCTGCCAGGAGTGATTTTGGGTACAGCCCTCAAATAAATATTCTTATATATACATACATATGTACTTAAGTTACTATACTAAAATGATAATTACAAAAGATGAATTTACTTATGGGCTACTTCTGCACATTCTAAAATGAACATTCTGTAATAGTATATACAAAGATACATACACACACACTTGCAGATATATTTATCATATAAATAAAGCACAATATTTTGACTGGGAGGAAGATATTAGTATCACCTATGAGACCTGAATGGATAAGAGAGAACCAATTCTTATAAGATTAGAAGGAAATTAATGATTTTTTAGTTATGGTTATGTATTCTTCATCATTATCAATATGTAGTTAGCTATATAAGCATATTATCAAGATAAATAAATTTAATTTTTGTTTAAATAATTAGGTACTTTTTCTATCTATATTTTTATTACCTCTTATGATTTTAGGGTTATAGTGTCTTTAGATCAATATAGAATTCACAAGATATTTTATATTGGTTTTGAAATTTTTACTTTCCTATCCTATATTTTTTTATCCTATATGTTTTGTGTTTGTTTTCAAAGTATAAATGAAATATACAATCTTCAAAAGTTAGTTAAGTTTTTCCAATCTGGAAATCTGAATATTCTGAATATTTATGTAGGATTAAACGATTTGGAGAAACAAACAAATACATAGTTATAAATTCTGGTTCCAAAGCTCTCAGAGGAAGGCTAAGTAATTTGATGACAAATGCTTTTTTAAATCAATTTATTCCCTGACAAATTCTATTCTGTGCAACATCTGTCATTTTCCTATCTGATTATAATATTTGGATTCATTTAAACTTATGAATATTTTTGACTAATAGAAATGGGGTGCTAAATTATCTATAAAATCATGCTACTCTCAGTTTGCTCTAAGTTGCTCCTAAAGCAAATTTTGAGCCAAGGATCTGGGTTTAAGTAACTATTTGACACGTAATCACAGGGAACATGGTGAGAAATGGGAAATAAGACTGGGAGGAGAGGAATGCCAATGAAGCAGGTGTTAACTATGAATCATATTATCAGGGCAATTAGAATTCATTCTTGCTAGATATTCTTTGACAGACTATATGGTACATGCCTCAAAAACGTCCCATTCGAGGCCGGAGAGATAGCAAGGAGGTAAGGTGTTTGCCTTTCATACAGAAGGTCATTGGTTTGAATCTGGGCATCCCATATGCTCCCCGAGCCTGCCAGGAGCAATTTCTGAGCGTGGAGCCAGGAGTAACCCCTGAGCGCTGCCGGGTATGACCCAAAAACAAAACAAACAAACAAACAAAAAAAGTCCCATTCATGATAAGAATATTGGATTTGAATCCTACTTATCCGTCAATGCTTGTCATTGTTTAAATATTATTTTAAAGGCATTAGCATTGCGGCCGGAGGTATAGCACAGCAGTAGGGTGTTTGCCTTGCATACGATTGATCCAGGACAGACCTCGGTTGGTTCCCCTGGCGTCCCATATGGTCCCCAAGCCAGGAACGATTTCTGAGCTCATGGTCAGGAGTAACCCCTGAGCATCACTGAGTGTGCCCCCCCCCCAAATCAAAACAAAACACACACAAAAAATACATTAGCATTTAAGCATGCTTAAGGGAACAGAGACTCATAGTCCTACAGTGGTCCTCAAACTATGGCCACATATTGTATTTGTATCTGTTTAGTTTCTTCATTGCAAAATAAGATATATGCAGTGTGCATAAGAATTCGTTCATAAGTTTTGTTTTTACTATAGTCAGACCCTCCAATGGTCTGAGGGACAGTGAACTGGCCCCCTGTTTAAAAAGTTTGAGGACCCCTGGAAGGTATCAGTCAGGAGGGGCCCCTTGAAACTACCACAGGGAGGCGTTAGCTCAGGGGTATAGTACCCTAGACTGAAATGAGGGTGCTGCCCCTGCAGGATTAATCCTCCTGGATGGTCAGTTCAGAATTGCTTGAGAAACTATTGCCTTTTGCTGCTGCTTCTACTGTTTCTTTTTTCTTTTCTTTTCTTTTTTTGGTCCTTTCCTTGATGACTCCTTGCCTTTTGCTCTCTCTCACTTCTCTTGGCCTAGGGGTGCTGTAAGACACCTGGCCTTCCTGCTTTGCCTCTCCCTGGATTAAATCCTGTTTTTAACTCTCTTGTTGGGGTTTGTGTGTCCCTGACACTCATAAGCAATTCACACATTGAGCATAGCTAGAAAGAAACAAAAGATGGTCTGTGAGTGGGGCTATCTCCAAAAAATTTGGGCACAAACTATACATTTTGTGGGGAAAAAATGTGGGCAAAGAGTCCTCAAACAATGCACATTCTTCTTTTACAGATATTTTAGGAAATCCTAGTCACTAATTCTGACTCCAGTCTAGCATTAAGGAGCATTTTATAAAGAGCCTTTTTTTTTTTTTTTTTTTTTTTTTTGGTTTTTGGTTTTTGGACCACACCCAGCGACGCTTGGGGGTTTACTCCTGGCTATGTGCTCAGAAATCGCTCTTGGTTTGAGGGACAATATGGGACACCAGGGGATCGAACCATGGTCCGTCCTAGGCTAGTGTTAGCAAGGCAGACGTCACTGCTCAGGTTCCTTGTAAGGCGCCTTTATGTCCGTTTTCTCGTTCTGACTTGATGCCGGGATTGAAACCAGGCCTGTCAGCCACTTCCAAGGCCCTACCGCTGTGCTATTGCTCCAGTCCCAGAACTGAGAACATTTTAAGCAGAACAAAGTAGCTAAGTCTTTGAGATGGATTGAAAGTCTCTTTGATCAGCCATTCTACTCAGGTGAATCGTCCTAACCCAGGGTTGTAATGAAAGTAATCGAATAGACATCTATAATTAATTTGCTACACGTGTTCTGTTACTGAAAAATCATACTATTTTAGAAAAGTTCATAGAGGTAACATATTTGAGTTACAACAAAGATCTAATGGTAATATAATAGGGGAAGTCACCGCACAAATGAGTTGGGGGGAAGTGAGAGGGAAGCTTTCTTGAAGGAGGGAGATGGGTACCCTGGTGATAGGTGTGGTGTTGGAGTTATGCACATTTTGTATCCCCAGGATGTAGGGCAAGAGAGATAATATGCGAATTACAGATACAAGGTTCAATTCCTTCACAGATACCCACGAATATTCTTGGATGTGGTTGCCTTCAAAAGCAACATTTGTAATCTTTCAATATATAATACTCAGAAAAATTAAACTTTTAAGAAAAATAATTTGCATTTGTTGCCTTTCTCAGCAGCCAAAGATTTTTCTCTCCAAATATCTATGAGTACAGATTTTACTTTTCAACAAAACCAAATCTTGATTTGTTGACAACTACATACTAAAACAATTATCTAGCAGTAAGTCCTCTATTTCCAAGTGACCAGTTCACTGGGACAAAAACCTCAAGAGAACTCTCAATTTCTTATTCTAAGAGTCTAAACTTCATGAAGAAAATGATATAATGAATTATGTTGTAGTTCGGGATAATGTTAATATGTTGTCCAATATATTTATATGGGGTTTGTGTCAGAAAATAGTTAGCTTTGAACTAAAAACATATAAATTCTCATATTAATAAGTATCCATAAATATATTTTAAATGTCAACAATCACAGCTGACTCTTTTCAAAGAGGCCTGAGTTTATTTAGTGTTTGACATGTAGCTCAGTTCCAAAAATAAACTTCCTTTAATCTAAAGAGGCATTTAGAACTATTGAAATCATTCAGTTATGAACTAAATTGGACAAACACATGTCCATTTAGGAATAACTTCTAAAATATTCTTTTCCTTTTAATTCTTTTAATTCATCAAAACAATAGATTCTCAACAAAGCATAAGAGTTTCTCTAATATACTTATTGTTGTATCATTTAAGAAAGTTCAATTGTGAGGCTGTTTTATTTCTAAAACTTTTGCTTTTTCACAATAGGTTGCCATAGTAATTTCTTTTCAAGGACCATCTATTAAGGGCTTTAGATGAGGTAAAATAAATTCATAGGTGTAAACTGAATTTTCAGAGTTTAATTCTAAGCTTTGTTTATATTTAATGTACAATGTTCAGTTAAGTTTTTTCTTACTTGCTATAGAGTTGGCAAAACTACATTTCTAGTAAAAGTATAGTTTATGTTTAAATATGCTCTATAAATATAGAAATTACTAAGCCCATGGAACACAATTTTGGTTTATTCTTCTCTCCTGGAAATCAGCAATAAATGTTATCTTATACAAATTTGATCCTATAGGTGTTTTGTTTTTGTGTACTAACATGGTAGAATTTAAGGAGTTTTAAGGACACTTTACTCTTTTTCTCTGAATTAATATCTAACTGAATATCTAACTTTTTGTTTTCTGTTTGTATGAGAGAGAGAAAGGGAGAACAAGAGAGTGTGAGAGAGGGAGAGAGAAAGGAAGAAAAAGAGGGAGTGCAGAGTGCATAATATATTGTGTATATATTATATAATCAAATAGATACATACTGACTGATGTATGTAAATATATACAGTTAGTTATATATCTTGGATATTATCTTATAATCTGATACATCCTATAAAAATATTTTTTTCCAGCCAGAGCGGTGGCACAGAGTGGTAAGGCTCTGTATTGCTGGTGCTAGCTTTGGAGGGATGACGGTTCGATCCCCTGGCGTCCCATATGATACCCCAAGCCAGGAGGGATTTCTGAGTGCATTTCCAGGAGTAACCCCTGAGCGTCACTTGGTGTGGTTCCCCCCAAAATAAACAAAAACATTTTTTTTCTTCCGTTCAGTAGGGTGTTTCTTATATTCAGCCCCAATTTTTCTTGTCATGCATTGTTGAGACAGGAAGCAATCTTAGTGTGAGGAAATGCAAACAAAGATATAAAATTTGTCAGTAAATACGTTATTATGCCTCCATATTTCAAGACCTATTTTACTAGAATCATCTCAGCAAGGAACTGGAATACTAGGCGAGTGGGACTGTAAGAGAACTTTGATAGTTAAAAATTTTTTTAATTTCTCTTTATAACAGCTACCCAAAAAAGGGAAAAACATCATACAACTCTGTAGTAATTCACCTCTGTTCAAATTTTATTACAGAAAGATGAAGTGAAGAAATTTAGAAGCAATAAATTATCACTACATGTAGGAAATCATTGGCAAAACTAGGAAATGACTTGGTTATTTGAACTAACAACTATATTGCTCCACCCAAAAGCCAAGACTTTTTCTCTAGTCCTGTATTAATGGTGGAGGAGCATAAGTTGACTGATCTTAAGAGAAAATTTTCAAAAGCCCATAAGCAGGAGTTTATTTGCTTTTGCTTTAGAATATACCCTCAATTGATTACACTATGGTCTCAGTGGGTGGGTCTACATTCTCCTAAAAAAAAAAAATCAACTTTTCACAAAGTCATTGATGCAATCCAGAATTTATAGGTTTACTTCTGACTCTCCTCCAAAATGCTATTTTCCCCTAGTTTTTCCAATCCGACCTACACTGGAAAAAGACAGCATAGTTTCTTGAATTGACTCCCTCCAATAGCTCACCTTGCATCACTCACAGATAGTAATTGACACTTGGATGACATTTTATGAAGTATCCTGTGTGGGAAGATCCAGGTGGGATGACAGGCAAAAACAATATTACAACAAATACACAACAATTCCCCCTTTTTTGTAAACAAACAATAATAGTGTACAATACAATAACAATAACAATAGTATCCTACTCATGGATGGAAGAAACTGGGGAGTTAAAATAATTTCCTAAAATGAATAAGGCAAAAAAAATCCTCAAGGAATGATACTGAAGTTCTAAATGGTTTCATTTATTAAGTGATCATTCAATTCTTGACTCTTTCATACTTTCATAATTTCACTGAATCTACAAAGTTTATATGCTGGGAACAGCAATAAGCATCCCAGGAGAAATTTGGTTCTTAAAAACATGTCAATGTATAAAACCATTGAAGAGTTCAAGAAACAACCCTTAATTCAAATATAATTCCAGCAGGAAGAGTTGGGAAATATTTCTATTACCCCACTAAGTTATTATCATGCTGCTAAAAATCAGAAAAATTTTAAACAGATTGTCAGTAAAAATAATCAATTTAATTATAAGCACATAAGAAATCCACATAATTTATTAAGATTTAAACCTGTGTGGTGGGATTTGAACCCAAACATCTAGGAGAAAGATTCACATGATCAAAACATCTTATACTCTGTAATTAACAGCCATATTGATATCTTTCTACAAGGTGATTAAAAAAAGGCTGTAACTGAAGATAACTAAAAATCTGAGTATTACAATTTTCTTCCTTCTCTTTTGTTGAAGGACTGATGAAATATTTTTCTGAAATTACAAGCCCAGACTTAATATTTTTCGAAATAATTTGCATGTCAAGGTGACATGTCTTATGCAGGTCTGTTCTGAACATCTTGGAAAGAAGTATTCTAAGTACCTTAAAGGACATTATATATATAGATATATATTTATTTCTTTGAAGAATACCTATTCTAAGATGCAAGATGTAAGCAAAAAATTTCTTTTAATCTGACTTGTCATCATCTGACATAGTGATGCATTCATCTAGAAATTGAGCTCTCCTTAATTTATGACCTCAAATAAGTGAAGAGAAATCAAATGAGAGGCAGGCCACCAAAATGTACTTCATAGAAATATCTGCTAAGCACAAGAAAAATCTAGAATGATTTTGGATTAGGTATCTGTCATTTTTAATGTTAAGTTCAAGTTTTCTCCAGAACTCATTTGAATAGAAAGAAAATAGTGATTGGGACTAAACTACCTTGTTAAACAATAAATAAGAAAATCTTATATCATCATATAAACTTGTTCAATTTTCTCTGCAGGGAGGTGTAGAGAACAGAAAATGAGTCACAGACACCATCTTCTGGGGACCTGGGTTATGAACCTTTTCAGGATTACAACTTTCAAAGTGAAAATTAAAGAGCCAGACCAATAGTGGGTAGAGTTCTTGCCTAGCATGTGGCTTATTCCAGTTTAATACTCGGCATTACATATAGTTGCACAAGTCCCTCCAGGATTGATCCATTGAAAACACTGGTGGGAGTAAGCACTTACTGCTGAATGTGGCCCAAACATCAAACCAAAACAGAACAAAATGTAGAAACAAACAATTAAATCCCTTTCCTAAATAAACTGGTTGTTAATAGGGGCCCAAAGTATGAATAAAACAGTTGTTTCTGGCTCTAATTTATTTCAAATTGATATAAAATACACAAAAATATGAGAATTCAGGGGTTTCTCTAAATGTATCACAACTATGTAAGATCTGTGAAGATTTCATTTAAATCTGTGTCATGACTTCTTAGATTTCAGTTAGGAATGTAAAGAACTTGAAAATTAGCACAATAAAAATGTAAACAAAGTGAGTAAAAACTTTTGTGGTTCTTAGAGTAGACTATCAAAGTTGCAAAATATAGAGAGACTGAACCATTCAGCAGAAGCTGATAAAATCATAATCCAAGGTAAATAATAAAATGAAAAATTTGTTGAGTTTCTAGAAGCTGAGTATAAGAAATTTCAAGATATCATATTCAGGAAGGCCTGCATTTTCAAGGGTTTTACCTAAAGGAGCTATCAGAATTGCACAGCAAATATCTAAATATCTGGAAGAAGTAGAGGAAGAATGATCATTGTGAAATGAGTCTCTTTCAGAACAAAAAAAAAAGGATTTGTTCAAGGTTTAATAAAGTTGGCATAATGGCAATGTTAAAAATTTTATACAAGTAAATGAAAAAATTAAAAATTGCATAACAGAGAAAACGTTTCTTCTCTCCCTATCTGTCAATTTCTTTCAGAGCTCTGGTATAGCAATGGATTATATTAATGAGTTCAAAGACAGACTCTCTCTGAAAAGAAATAAGAGCATCCAATGTTAAGAGGTCAGAGTCAATGACACTGTAGGAATTTGAAATATCTGGGTTCTATAGATAAAGTGAACTTTAAAGCACCCATTTCTGATTACATTAAAATAAATGACCGTATATCATATCAGTTCATATTACCAGATATATGTAAAATTCTTTTAAATAATTGCTAGACCCATTTCTGATTACATTAAAATAAGTGATCATATATCATATCAGTTCATATTACCAGACACAAATAAAGTTGTTTTAAATAATTGCTGGTCATTCTATAAAGTCAAACAAACAACAAACTATAGTCTAAAGAGAAAGACATCTTTGAATTAGATATTTAGAAATGTGGGAATTGTCAAAGATAAATATAACAATACTATGATTTAACATATAAATTATCTAATGGAAATAAAACTATATGTAAGAAAATATGAGAAATAGATGAGTTGAGAATGCTAAAATGGAACCAAAAAAATTAATTAAATAAAATCCAATTGTAATAGAAATGAAGGCTACTTTTCATGGGTTAAAGAAAATAAACAATGACATTGAAGAGTAATTAACATGAATTTCTGAGGGGAGAGGTAATATGACATCTAAGTCATGAATTGAATATGGTGTAACATATATATATATATTTGTATTACCAAAAGGAAATAAAATTTTCCTTTCTGTTACTCAGAAACTGATATTCTTCTTGAACTCACTCCATAGCTCTCAGGTGTATTGCTCATTTATTTTCAGACTTTTACCTATCTTCTGTTGTTTTCTAGAAGTCTTCTATCTCAACTTGGAACTTGACCTTTTCATCAGCTGCTGTTATTTTTTTTTCACAAATATACTGAGTTATTTTTTAAATTTAGCCTGCTATATTTTTAATTTCTTCTTGTATTCTCCCATTTTTGGCTCTCATCCTTTCTTTGGCTTTGCTAATTACGTGAGACATTGTTCCCTTGAGTTGATAAAACATTCTCATATTGATGTCACTAAATTCATTGCTGATTAGTGCTAGTTGATTGATTGTTTTAAGTTATTGAAGCTTAGTGGGATTCTAGGTATCTTTCTCCATTGAGTTTGTGCTTGCAGTGTGTGTGGCAAGTAGACATCCAAAACTCAACATTAAGATGACAATTCTTCCCAAAATTTCTGCAGATTCAACAAACTTCTATCAAAGTCAAAGCAAGAAATCTTATAGATATTGGAAAATTGAGTTTAAAGATTATCTAAAAAAGAAAAATACTATAATAACCAAAGCCTTACTAAAGAACAAAAGTAATGAAAAAATTTTAATATCTAGCTTTTTTTTTTTTTTTTGGTTTTTGGGCCACACCCGTTTGACACTCAGGGGTTACTCCTGGCTATGTGCTCAGAAATCGCCCCTGGCTTGGGGGGACCATATGGGACGCCGGGGGATCGAACCGTGGTCCTTCCTTGGCTAGCGCTTGCAAGGCAGACACCTTACCTCCAGTGCCACCTACCCGGCCCCTAATATCTAGCTTTTAAAAACTATAAAATTACAGAAATCAGGACACATAGAATCACCCAAATACAAATATAGATAACAAGGGAACAGAAAACATAGCCAAATATAGGTATTTGTAATCAATCTGTTATACTTTAGTATTTAGGGTCATATCTTCCAAATTGTGCTCCCCAAATAACATTGTACATCAATGTCTCTTTTAAAAAGAAATGTCATATTGGCAAAAATGATTGTTCAATGCTGCTTTCTATAACCATTTCATGATGATTTATTATGTGCAACAACTCATTGAAGGTTTTAAGTTATCACGCAGTAAGTAAACTGTATTAATATTCTTAAATATCTATTATTACGGGGCCGAAAAGAAAGCACAGAGGTAGGGCATTTGCTTTGCATGCAACTGATCCTGGACAGATGGTAGTTTGAATCCCAGCATCCCATATGGTCCCCCATGCCTGCCAGGAGTGATTTATGAGCACAGACCCAGGAGTAACTCCTGAGTGCCACTGAGTGTGACCCCAAAACCAAAAACAAAGAAATAAATATAAACCAATAAATAAATAAAAACCAATAAATAAATACTTATTATTAGATAATTCTTTTTTCAAAGAAACCCCCCTCCTGTTTTTTGTTTTGGGGCCACACCCAGTGACCCTCAGGGATTACTCCTGGCTGTGAGCTCAGAAATCGCTCCTGACTTGGGGGACCATAAGGGACGCTGGAGGAACAATAGAACTGTGGTCCGTCCTAGGTCAGCCCAGTGCAAGGCAAACGCCCTACCGCTGTGCCACCGCTCTGGTCTCTACAAAGAACCTTTTAAAGGATATTCAACTTAAGATAATTACTTGACGTTAAAATTCTACCGTAATTTTTTTTTAACACAGACACTGCATTTTGGCTCAGGCACAATAGGCACATGACATGCCTCACTGACTTGTTTTTAATAAGGTGACCACAGGAACCTTTAACCAGAAGATGTCCTTTATATTTTTATTTTTTGCTTATATGTTTCTTTGTAGATCACACTCCATAGGCTCAGAGGCTACTCCTGACTCGGTGCTGGCAACTCCTGGTGCAGCATGTGGAGCCAGGGGACGAATTTGGGTCTCTTACATACAAAACATGTGATCAGTCCATTGATTCCTGTGAACTAAAGGTTACAACTGGGAGGCAGACATCCCTTGTCTTTTAGGCCAGGCCTCTAAGGCTGCAAGTTTTAAGTGGTCTTTTCTATACCCCTTACTACACAGAAAAAAACTTTGCTTTGGCAGGAAAGACTTAAATGAGAGATGTAGAGAGAGTGGAAGAGAAGGTGTATGGTTGAGATTAAAAGGAGAAATGAGGCACTTAAATCTTTAATCCATTCATCTATAAATCCAAATCTATGTTTGCCCTAATATTTAGTTTAGAGAAAACATATTCTCTTTTTTTCACTACTTCACTCATACCGTCAACATCATTTCCTGTTAAATGTTCTTTAGGCTTGAGGGATCATATGGGATGCTGGGGGATCGGACCACGGTCCATCCTAGGCTAGTGCTTGCAAGGCAGATGCCTTACCTCTAGTGCCACCATTCTGACCAGAAATGTTCATCAAGAAAGCTTGCTCTCTGGAAATCTCAATAAGTTAAAGCAATAAACCGGCTCAAATTATTTATTTGCTTATTTATTTATTTTTGTTTGCTTTTATGTTGCTGGGGATCAAACCTAGAGCCTCACAAATGCAAGGCAAGTGCTTTATCTCTGAGCTACATATATCACAGAACTCAAATTTGCTCAAATTTTCAAAGGCAACCGATGATTTACAGATAACAAGAACAAATAGCACTATTGTCTCTGAATAATATATATGCTTAATAAAAATAGGTATAGTTGCTTATTCTTCAAGTCAGTAAGATTCTTCAAGTCAGTAAGGCATCCAGACATAGTGTTATATTTATGTTAAGACCAGGAAAAATGTACATATACATTCCTGTCAGTCAGGGAGGGTGTTACTGCATTTTTAGAGGCTTTTGGTTTGGCAAATTTGTCTCTGTGTCTTCTTTATACATCTATTATCTTCTATTCAGGAAAGCAAGACACTTGCCTAATGCGTTTTTATATCCTCCAAAAACATCTCAGCTAACGAAGGGGTTTAATTCATGTTTGTGGATTGAATGAAACTCAGGCAAGTCCTGTTCCTTATTAACATGGTTATAGTCAAGGTTGACTTAGGGAATTCTTAATAAAATTTCTTTTCAGCACATTGCTTCATGAATGCTATCCTTGTAAATTCATATATATTCAGTGGTTGCTTTTGAGAAATCTAAAAATATCATCCCTTGGCATTTGCCCTAGAACAGCGTGCTGCCTTGACGTAGCCATAACAGTCACACCATATGGGAGGAAACTTGGCACTTGCAAACAGACTCTTCTTTTAGGATCAAGTCTGCTTCTGGTCTGTGGGATTGTAGCCTCCTGAACTCCTTTATTTAGGTACAGCATTCCACGACCATTATTTCATACGTGGAGATTTTAAAATAGATTGTAATTTGTGCTTTCACCACTAGAGTTCAATCTTGCTCTTAAATAGATGATTTCACAGACGGAAAATACAACCACGCTTCTTCCAAACAAAACAGAGCACAAAGAAAAGTCCCAAGATGGTTTCCCTGATTCAAATCCTGACCTTTGCCTACCAAGAGCTGACCTTATTGATGGGGAAATAATGGGAGGAACACTTGTTTTCATTTTGTCATCAAATGTAATTCTTTTGTTCTTTCTTTTTTTGTGAAGGAAGGTAGTTTTTACTGAATGAAATATGCTTATAAAAATGTGAAAGAAGAGAAAAGGAGAAATTGTAAGTTCCAGAGAGAACATAGGTTTCTCTAGAATGAAAATAAGCAGCAAAGAAACAGAGACAAGTAAGTGAGAGAACTGTTCAAGGGAGAATAGGGACTTGAAGGGGATGCCCAAATGTGAAATTCTTTTTTTAGGTATTGGACTACATCCAGCGGTGTTCAGGGGTTTCTCCTGACTCTGGATTCAAGAATCACTCCTGAGTGTTTTATAGGGAACATATGGGATGCCGAGGATCAAACTTGGGTTGGGCAAGTGCAAGGCAAGAGCCCTACCAGCTAGACTATTTGCTCTAATTCCCACCCCCAAAGTAAAATTCCTGGTCATCTTTTCTTTTTATCATTAATTTCCTTTTATATTGTTTGTTTTTTTTTTTTTCTATGTGTCTTAAGCTCTAATTACTGGGCTGTATTTACTATAGTTCTTATTTTTCTGCCCTGGTTATTGGGAGAGTAAATCTTTGGCAGGAAAATAAGAACTATAGTATATGCTATGGCATCTCTAGTCTCAGAGTTTCTGAGGAGATTTGTTATTATTATGCAGGGGTGATTAGGGGTTTAAATGATCTTCCTTTCTCCCAGGTCAGTGGGTGTGCTCATAGTCACTCCCTTCAGGAATCAAATGGGTTGGTTCAGCAGCACATGAAACAAACACCTATCTCTCTGGATTATTATCAATTGTTAAAGTAGTTTAAAATTAGATTTCCCTATGAACCTGTGAAATACAAATTAAAAAATGATTACATATTCTCCTTTCTTTGTAATTATTTTCTTTAGATGTACTTATTTTTTATTTTATGGTTGTTTTGAGGAGCACTACTAGCAGACTCAAGGGGGCCTATGGAATGTTAAAAATTGTTTGACTGCATGCTCTTTCACAGACTCAGAAGTATTATTTTGTGGGAAGCCCACACCTGGCAATGCTCAAGACTTATTCTTTGCTCTGCTCTCAGGGATTAATTCTGGCTGGGTCAGAGGGCCATGAGAAATGCTGGGGAATAAATTCAGGTCAGCAAAGTGCAACGTAAGAGTCCTTAAATTTATTATTATCTCTGTATTATGTATCTATGCATTTTGGAATGTATTATGGATTTCTGATAAGACAAAAATCAAATCAAGAACCTATGTCCCAAACTTTGATCCATGTATTAGTAAGGTAGCTACTCCAAAATTAATCAGACGAGTCTAATGCATCTTAATCAAATCAATTTAGAATGTATATTTGAAGGAATGTGAACATGCATATATTTCATCATTCTTACTTTTTAGTTATTTTATTTATTTACTTTTTACATCTCCTAGATGCTGGTTAGATAATTTTTTGGAATACAGACACTTTTATTATACAGAAGTTTTCACTGAGTGTGGACACAGGATAAAAAGGAAGTTACACTGTGTTATATAAATCCTCTTTTTTTTTTGGACAAAGTCTGAGAAAATACTTTAAAGCTCTGCCATAACCCAGACTTTGTTTCAGAAACAATCAGGCTCATTTTACAATAGTAAGGACCCCCATAAGAAAGCTAGTTAACCCTCATCAGACAATGATAAGACAAAATCAGAAAACGTGTCACCCTTTGACCTGAGCAAAAGTGAAGATTGCTATATACAGATGACTGGTTGTTACAACCAGGACTCGGCAGTACGCATCCCGGGACCAACAACTACAACAACAACAACAACAACAACAGCAGCAGCTTTCGCTCTAGCCTAGCTTATGGTCTACGATCTGTTCAACAAACAAGATCTCCAACTCCAGATGCCTGACTGAGACAACCGCAACTGAACGGGTCTTCCAGAAACATAACGAAAGACTTTATCCCAGGCTCCATCCTAGGAGCAACATAATGACCAAGACCACCAATTATAGAAAATGGATTAAAACGACACTGAAGAAGCAGAACTCCTAGAACCACAAAGAAAGACTCCATCATAACCTCCATTCCTTGAGCTGCACAGTCACCAAGATCTCTAGATACAGAGGTCTGATTTTATCATCCAAGACGAAGCAGAAGTCTTCCATATACCACAAAAGCACCGAGGGGAGAGTAAATGAACATGCAAGGAGTCTACAGTTAATTCCATGACAGTATACTTCAGGAGTGGAGAAACCCTGTAATTCCTAATCAAGGGAATTCCCTCTATAATATCCCCAATACTTAATGTGCCTATGCAAGGGGAAAAAAAAACACAAAATAGTCATCTTTCCACACATTTATTTATTGATTGATCGATTTTTTTGACGTTTTTATTTGGGTGTAGATATTGAAGTTGATATCTCCAATTTTATTTTATTTCATTTTATCTTAGCTTTCACTTTCTTTTTGCACTCCGGCATGATTTGATTTCAGAACCGAGACTATTGTGTGGTGCTTGTCTTTATTGCTGTAGTGCTCACTGGATATTTAATTTGATATTTCTTTCTGTATTGTTGTGGTGTTTCAATTGGTACCTTTTTCATGTCCTCTCTCAAACTGAGGTTGAAAACCTCTAGAAGGTCTCCGCCCATTTTCAAAGTATTTGACTTCTTTTTTTTTTAATTTTTATTTATTTATTTTTATTTTTTCTTATTTTGTACCCCATTCTATTGTTTTTCATTCCTTCAAACAAAACCACATAACTCGATTTATCTAGCTCCGCCTCTTAAATAGAGGGGGAAACAAGGGAGGGTACCAGGACCAAACAGATATATGACCACTAATAGTAAGCTAGACAAAGAGGGGTCCACTTACTCTAGCAGCCTGGGGGATAATGGTGGGGTATAGGGGTTGCAGAAAGGGAACTGGGATGGGGGGAGTACAAATTTGGTGATCGGTATTCGTATGATTCAATGTTAATATGTATCTAAAATACTACTGTGAAAGATATGTAAGCCATTATGATCACAATAAAAATTAAAAAATGTAAACAAGACAAAATGAAATAAAATGTATTTAATGTTTAAAGAAAAAGAAAGCTAGTTACCATTTATCATATATAGTTAACTTTTATGATGTGCCCTCTCAAATTGCTTAACCCATTTGTCTACGTTCAAATCCCACTGCTTTTGGTGAATATCATTTTGTTCTTGAGTTTACATAATTTTTGTTGTTTTATTAACAATTATTAGTTTTCGAGAGCATAAAAACCGGCTATCCTTTGCAAAAGCTGGCTCCCTGTGTGTGACACCAGGCGGGGAAAATCCGCGAAAGTACACCGGCCCAGTGGGGCTCAGCTGTGAAAGACTGTGAGTGTGACCTGTCTATGTCTGTCTACTGTCCTCTTGCGTGAAACTCTTGCGAGTGGGGCAAAAAGAGCCTCCAGAAACCTCGCCCGCCCAGACGCCATTTTCAGGGAGGGACTTCAGAGCATAAAAACCGGCTATCCTTTGCAAAAGCTGGCTCCCTGTGTGTGACACCAGGCGGGGAAAATCCGCGAAAGTACACCGGCCCAGTGGGGCTCAGCTGTGAAAGACTGTGAGTGTGACCTGTCTATGTCTGTCTACTGTCCTCTTGCGTGAAACTCTTGCGAGTGGGGCAAAAAGAGGCTCAGAGGAGCACGGCCGCTCCGCTTCGCTACGCGGCCGTGCACTCTTTCTAAGGAAAGAACTCCATTGCAACAAGAAGGAAAAATCACACTAAGAACGGCGCTATATCACAGAAGCAAACATTTCTCTCTGGACTGTCTTCTCTGTTACATGCTCGGGCCTAAGATTTGACCCAGTGTGAGGCTTCATCCACGGAGGACTCCCCTCCCTTAGAGGCAAGTCAGCCCATCCAGAAAGGGAGGAGCCAGAGGAGTGTGCTGCCTACATCATATAGACAATGAATACCACTACAACACGTAGAAAAACCCACAATACAAATGTGACAATGGGGAAACAGCGCAGGCCAGCATCAGACATAGAGAATGAAGATGACAATTCTGAGGACCAGATAATGACTGAACAACTAATCAACCTCTCAGATAAGGACTTTAGACTAGCAATATGGAAGGTGCTCAACAGACTCCAAGAAACCATGGATCGAGTTGAACAGAACACTAATAAGAACCAAGAAAATATGAAGGCAGAAATGACAAAACTCCAAACTGAAATAACATGTCAACTAACAGGCCTGAAAAACTCAGTAAACGAAGTGAATGACAAAATGGATAAGCTCTGGGACAGGGTATCAGAAGCTGAGAATAGACTTGGTGCTGTGGAAGATGAGATACATAACAATTCCATACAGCAGGAGAGATTGGACAAAAAACTTAAAGCAAATGAGCAGACAATGGAAAAATTAGTCAAAGAATGGGAACAGACGAAAATAGAAGTCTATGATAAGATCAACAGAAACAACTTAAGAATCATTGGAGTCCCAGAGACCCAGGAAGAAAATTTCCAGGAAGAATCAATGGTCAAGAACATCATTAAAGAGAAACTTCCAGAGCTAAAGAATATATGTGATCAAATCCTGCATGCCCGAAGAGTACCAACCAAAAGAGACCCCAGAAAAACCACCCCAAGACACATCCTAGTCACAATGACAAATCCCACAGATAGAGACAGAATTCTGAAAACAGCAAGATCAAAAGGGGAAATCATGTTCAAGCAAGCTTCCCTGAGATTTACAGCAGACCTGTCACCAGAAACGCTCAATGCCAGAAAGCAGTGGTGGGATATTGTGACAAGACTGAATGAAATGAATGCTTCACCCAGAATACTATACCCAGCAAAACTCACTTTCCGGTTTGATGGAAGAATACATGGTTTCACAGACAAAAAACAGCTCAGAAACTTCACAGACACAAAACCAGTCTTAAGAGAAAAACTGAAAGACCTAATCTAAGACAAGACTACCCAAAAGACACACCAAATTTTGAAATAAAGATGGCGTTAAATCCCAGGACAATTCTTTCTCTCAACGTCAATGGACTAAATGCACCAGTTAAGAGACACAGAGTGGCTAAATGGATCAAAAAACTCAATCCAACCTTCTGCTGCCTACAAGAAACGCACCTGAATAGTCAGAACAAACATAGACTCAAAATAAAAGGCTGGAGAAAAGTTATCCAAGCAAACAACACCCATAAAAAAGCTGGAGTGGCCATACTAATATCAGATAATGCAAACTTTATACTCAGGAAGGTTGTAAGGGACAAAGACGGACATTTTATATTAATCAAGGGGTACGTAGAGCAGGAAGAATTCACTCTCCTAAACATATATGCACCGAATGAGGGGCCAGCAAAATATTTAATACAACTGCTGACAAATCTGAAAAATAATATCAACAACAACACAATAATTGTGGGGGACCTAAACACGGCTTTGTCAACACTGGACAGGTCAACCAGACTGAAACCCAACAAGAATATACTAGACCTGAGGAGAGAAATGGAAGAAAGAGGCCTAGTGGATATATATAGGACACTCCATCCCCAGAAACCTGGATACACATTCTTCTCCAATGTACATGGGACATTCTCCAGGATAGACTACATGCTGGCACATAAAACATACCTCCATAAGATCAAGAGGATAGAAATTTTGCAGATTACCTTCGCTGACCACAAGGCTCTGAAATTATTTGTGAACTCCAAAGGGACTCAGAAGAAACACTTTAACACCTGGAAGTTAAACAGCCTCATGCTCAATAACCAGTGGGTCCGAGATGAAATCAAGGAGGAAATCAAAAGGTTCCTGGAAACAAATGACAATAAAGACACAAACTCTCAGAACTTATGGGACACAGCAAAAGCAGTACTGAGAGGAAAATTTATAGCTTTGCAAGCACACATCAGGAAGGAAGAAGGAGCTTACCTGAGTAGCTTAATGACACAGCTAATAGAACTAGAAAATGCTCAACAAAAGGACCCAAGAACAGGAAGACAGAAGGAAATAACAAAGCTGAGAGCAGAAATCAACGAAGTGGAAACTCAAAAAACAATCCGAAAGATCAACGAAAGCAGAAGTTGGTTCTTTGAAAAAATAAACAAGATTGATAGACCACTGGCAAACCTAACAAAGAAAGAGAGAGAGAGAAACTTGATAACTCGTATCAGGAATGAAAAAGGAGAGATCACTACTGATATGACAGAGATTCAAAGGGTAATCAGAAACTACTTTGAAAAACTCTACGCCACTAAAAATGAGAACCTGGAAGAAATGGATAAATTCTTGGACTCTTATAATCTTCCACGGTTGAAGGAAGAGGATGTAGCATATCTAAACACCCCCATCACCATTGATGAAATTAAAACAGTAATCAAATGTCTGCCGAAAAACAAAAGCCCAGGTCCAGATGGATTCACTAATGAATTCTATCAAACTTTCCAAGAGGAACTACTGCCAATCTTGGCAAGACTCTTTCATGAAATTGAACAAACAGAAACACTTCCAAATAGCTTTTATGAAGCCAACATCACCTTGATACCTAAACCAGACAGAGACGCTACCAAAAAAGAAAATTACAGACCAATATCACTGATGAATGCAGATGCAAAGATCCTCAACAAAATCCTGGCAAATAGGATTCAATGCCTCGTTAAGAAGATCATCCACTACGATCAAGTAGGTTTCATCCCAGGAATGCAAGGCTGGTTTAACATCCGTAAATCTATCAACATAATACACAACATCAATAACAAGAAAAATAAAAACCACATGATCATATCAATAGATGCAGAGAAAGCATTTGATAAGGTCCAACACCCATTCTTGATCAAAACTCTCAGCAAGATGGGAATGGAGGGAACCTTTCTCAATATAGTGAAGGCCATCTACCACAAGCCAGTGGCAAATATTATCCTCAATGGAGAAAAACTGAAAGCCTTCCCTCTAAATTCTGGCACAAGACAAGGCTGTCCTCTCTCACCACTCCTATTCAACATAGCACTGGAAGTACTTGCTATAGCGATTAGGCAAGAAAAGGATATCAAGGGAATCCAGATAGGAAAGGAAGAAGTCAAGCTCTCACTGTTTGCAGATGACATGATACTCTACTTAGAAAACCCTAAAGACTCTATCAAAAAGCTTCTAGAAACAATAGACTCATATAGCAAGGTGGCAGGCTACAAAATTAACACACAAAAATCAATGGCCTTTCTATACACCAACAGTAATAAAGAAGAAATGGACATTAAGAAAACAACCCCATTCACAATAGTACCACACAAACTCAAATATCTTGGAATCAACTTGACTAAATATGTGAAGGACCTATACAAAGAAAACTATAAAACTCTGCTCCAAGAAATAAGAGAGGACACACGGAAATGGAAACACATACCCTGCTCATGGATTGGCAGGATTAACATCATCAAAATGTCAATACTCCCCAAGGCATTATACAGATTTAATGCCATCCCTCTAAAGATACCCATGACATTCTTCAAAGAAGTGGATCAGACACTTTTGAAATTCATTTGGAACAATAAACACCCTCGAATAGCTAAAGCAATCATTGGGAAAAAGAATATGGGAGGAATTACTTTTCCCAACTTTAAACTGTACTACAAAGCAACAGTTATCAAAACAGCATGGTATTGGAATAAGGATAGGTCCTCAGATCAGTGGAATAGGCTTGAATACTCAGAAAATGTTCCCCAGAGATACAACCATCTAATTTTTGATAAAGGAGCAGGAAATCCTAAATGGAGCAGGGAAAGCCTCTTCAACAAGTGGTGTTGGCACAATTGGATAGCCACTTGCAAAAAATTAAACTTAGACCCCCAGCTAACATCATGTACAAAGGTAAAATCCAAATGGATTAAAGACCTCGATATCAGCCCCAAAACCATAAGATATATAGAACAGCACATAGGCAAAACACTACAGGACATTACAGGCATCTTCAAGGAGGAAACTGCACTCTCCAAGCAAGTGAAAGCAGAAATTAACAGATGGGAATATATTAAGCTGAGAAGCTTCTGCACCTCAAAGGAAATAGTGCCCAGGATACAAGAGCCACCCACTGAGTGGGAGAAACTATTCACCCAATACCCATCAGATAAGGGGCTAATCTCCAAAATATACAAGGCACTGACAGAACTTTACAAGAAAAAAACATCTAACCCCATCAAAAAATGGGGAGAAGAAATGAACAGACACTTTGACAAAGAAGAAATACGCATGGCCAAAAGACACATGAAAAAATGTTCCACATCACTAATCATCAGGGAGATGCAAATCAAAACAACGATGAGATACCACCTCACACCCCAGAGAATGGCACACATCACAAAGAATGAGAATAAACAGTGTTGGCGGGGATGTGGAGAGAAAGGAACTCTTATCCACTGCTGGTGGGAATGCTGTCTAGTTCAACCTTTATGGAAAGCGATATGGAGATTCCTCCAAAAACTGGAAATCGAGCTCCCATACGATCCAGCTATACCACTCCTAGGAATATACCCTAGGAACACAAAAATACAATACAAAAACCCCTTCCTTACACCTATATTCATTGCAGCTCTATTTACCATAGCAAGACTCTGGAAACAACCAAGATGCCCTTCAACAGATGAATGGCTAAAGAAACTGTGGTACATATACACAATGGAATATTATGCAGCTGTCAGGAGAGATGAAGTCATGAAATTTTCCTATACATGGATGTACATGGAATCTATTATGCTGAGTGAAATAAGTCAGAGAGAGAGAGAAAAACGCAGAATGGTCTCACTCATCTATGGGTTTTAAGAAAAATGAAAGACACCCTTGTAATAATAATTTTCAGACACAAAAGAGAAAAGAGCTGGAAGTTCCAGCTCACCTCAGGAAGCTCACCACAAAGAGTGATGAGTTTAGTTAGAGAAATAACTACATTTTGAACTGTCCTAATATTGAGAATGTATGAGGGAAATGTAGAGCCTGTTTAGGGTACAGGCGGGGGTTGGGTGGGGAGGAGGGTGATTTGGGACTTGGGTGATGGGAATGTTGCACTGGTGATGGGTGGTGTTCCTTTTATGACTGAAACCCAAACACAATCATGTATGTAATCAAGGTGTTTAAATAAAAAAAAAAAATGAAAAAAGAGAGAAAGAAAGAAAATAGTACAGTAAAAAAAAAAAAAAACAATTATTAGTTTTCTTTTTAAATACCACACATGTTTTAAATTGGATGATATATTCCCTTTTTGTTAACTTTTTCTAATGTTTGGCATCATTCCCTCAAAGTTCATTTGTGTTGTTGCAAAAAGAATTTATTTTTTGAACAACAAAGTAGTTTTGTATTGTGTATGCTTACATATAATAAAGAGAAAAGGCAAACCACACTCATCTTTATTCATTTACTGTTGAACATTTATGTTGCTTTTATATATTTATCAATGTGAATAATGATATGAGAATTTCAATTCTTGATCATATGGTAATTTTATATTTCATTTTTAAAGGATTTCCATCATGTTTTCCATAATGATAGTGCCAATTTACATTCTCACCAGCAAAATACAGTGCTTATTTTTTCTCTATATCATCACCAGCAATTGTTATTTTTATCCTTTTTATTATAATTGTAAAAGACATGAGATGATACTCCCATGATTTTGATTTGTATTGCCTTGATAAGTAATAATGCTAAATTTTCCTCAAGGTTCTGTATGTATGTAAGTATGTAAGAACACATATCTTCTCTGGGAAAGCATCTATTCAGATTCTCTGACCATTGATCAACTTTTAGAAATCAGAAATTAAGCTTATCGAGCTCCCATACAATCCAGCTATACCACTCCTAGGAATATACCCTAGGAACACAAAAATACAATACAAAAATCCCTTCCTTACACCTAAATTCATTGCAGCACTATTTACCATAGCAAGACTCTGGAAACAACCAAGATGCCCTTCAACAAATGAATGGCTAAAGAAACTGTGGTACATATACACAGTGGAATATTATGCAGCTGTCAGGAGAGATGAAGTCATGAAATTTTCCTATACATGGATGTACATGGAATCTATTATGCTGAGTGAAATAAGTCAGAGAGAGAGAGAGAAATGTAGAATGGTCTCACTCATCTATGGGTTTTAAGAAAAATGAAAGACATTCTTGCAATAATAATTTTCAGACACAAAAGAGAAAAGAGCTGGAAGTTCCAGCTCACCTCAGGAAGCTCACTACAAAGAGTGATGAGTTTAGTTAGAGAAATAACTACATTTTGAACTGTCCTAATAATGAGAATGTATGAGGGAAATGGAAAGCTTGTCTAGAGTACAGGCAGGGGTCGGGTGGAGAGGAGGGAGATTTGGGACATTGGTGATGAGAATGTTGCACTGGTGATGGGTGGTGTTCTTTACATGACTGAAACCCAAACACAATCATGTATGTAATCAAGGTGTTTAAATAAAATATATATAAAAATAAAAAATAAATAAAAAGAAATTAAGCTTAAAATTCAATGTGTAATATTTGAGTTGGAACAAGTAATTAGTTTTGCTTAACTAATTTTGGAAATTTCAGAGTGGTATATAAGCAAGTCAGTCTACTTTTTATTACTATTTTAAAATTCTGGGTTCATTAACCACACCTTCTACTAAATACTATTCTTATTCTAAGTAGTCAATCATGATGTGCTATTCATTCATTGAATTATTATTTAGAACATACAGAATACCAGGAATTGTACTAGGTACTGATAATAGAAAATAAAATAAAATGAAAACTAAAACTCTCTGCCTGTGATCTGATTAAAGAGATGGAAAATGAGTGAGCAGGTGAATACGCATTAAGTTCTTAATGGTGGAGAAACAAACTAGGAAGAGGATTACTGATGTTATTTTGTTTTGCTATATTGAATAGGATGGTCACAGGAGAATATTAGCAGTAAAATGATAATAAAATAATAATTATTATAATAGCATTATAGTCATAACAGCAGCTAGCAGTTTTGAGTGCTTACCATGTAGCAGTCTTTAATTGATCTCATTCATAATCACCACTCTTTCACGTAGTTAAGAAAAAAAGACTGAAAAATTCATAACTTTGACCTTACCAGGATGCTTCTCACTCAGTATTTTTTCTTTTAAAGTAAACACTTATATAAGAGGTATCATTAAGAGAACAACTTTAATCTAATTTCAAGTTCTGGTTTATGTCATTCAATGCAATATAAGATTAGCTGCCTATTTTCCAATCCAATGATAACTCATCACATAAACTTATTATTTGAAATAAATTGATTAGAATTATAGTTTATTTCTATATCCAGAACAGGTACCCAATCTACATAAATATTTATATCAGCTAACAAAATCTAGCACAAAATGGACTCTAAGAATAATAAATATATGCATCTTTATTAGGCAGTTCATAAAAGGACAAAATAGCTTGACTAATGAAATAGGATAAAGTTCATCTTAAAGGGCAGAGGTACAATTTGTATCAAGCACTTAATGAAAACTCATCATTAATACTAGTAACTTAATTTAGCTTTATATTCTCTAACAGTTAATACAGAGAAAAGATCACCTTAAACTACACAGCATTCATTCTACTTTGGGGGGGGGGGGGGATAAAAATGGTCGAAAAGTCTCCTGTAAGGAAGCTTTTCTTTACAACTGAAATCTTTTAAAAGTTTTATGGGCTAACAGTGAAGAACATTTATTACTTTGTAGGAGGCACAGATTCCTGAAGGAATCATTTTATCCAATACTCTAGAAAACGAAAGCATAAACAATAATTCTTGGTGAAAATAGTTGAGATAATATGATTTAGGTATCCTGTGTTCTGTCTTATTTAATAATGAAGTAAAAATGGAAAAATAGGTAGTAAATATTTTTATGGATTTTCCTCAAGCATTTAATTCGAATTAACCATTTTTGTCATGTGCTTTATCAAAATTAACTCCATGATTGGCAAAATTATAGTAAAGTAAAATAATTATAAATATTAACTATAATAAAATAGCATCTGCTTCAAAAACAATAACATCTAGTAATTTACATACTGGAATTCTGGAATTTAGAATCTAGTGAACATTTCATTTTTCAAATTTTAAAATATTTAGTATAACTAAGATAATGTGTTTACAATGATCATTATGTATATTTGATCTTGATGTACACAGATACCTCAACCTATCCACCACTAAAGTGCCCCAAATTCCCCAACCCCTCAGAAGTGTGTCACCTTTAGTCCATCTGCTGTACCACTAATTGTGTTCTCATTTTTATTTATTTACTTTCTTATTTATTTATACTTTGGAGTTACACAGTTTTGCTCAGAATTTACTCTGCATTCTATTCAGGGGTCACCCATAACATGCTTGGAGTAAAGAATGTTGTGTTATAGATTGAATCAGGGTCTGCTGCATATAAAGCAAGTGCTTTAAACCCTGTACAGCCTTATACCCAAAATTTTGAAAGTGAGCTAGATATTACTGTTTTTAAGGATAAAAAAACTAAAGTTAAGAAACTTTCTAAAGTTACACAGATGTTTTTTAATGATAAAGATTCAGATATGGTTAGACTTACTTCAAACCTGTGTTTAAATTAATACTGTGTTGCAGAATAGACCAGCCCAAATATGAAGCTTACCACAAAGATTTGTCAGTGCAATTAGAGAAATAACTGCACTAACAACTATCATGACAATGGTAGTGAGTGAGAGAAATAAAATGCCTGTCTTGAATATAGGCTGGGGGTGGAAGAGGAGAGATATGAGGCTGGGGCATTGGTGATGGTAAGGTTGCATTGGTAAGGAGGGTGTACTTTTTATGACTGAAACCCAACTACAAACTTATGGTGCACAATCTTGGTGTTTAAATAAATATATTAATTAAAAATAAAATAAAATACTACTGTGTTGAAATTTTTTTTTGTTCTGCATAATTATTATTGTTCTTTGGTTTCTGGACAACACTGGGTAGTGCCCAGGACATACTCTGGCTCTGAACTAAAGAATCTCTTGTGGCAATGCTTCTGGGACCCATATTAGGTGCTGGGGATTGAAGCTACAGGGTTGGCAGCATTCCAGGCAAATGTCCTACCAATTGTACTATCATTTTTCATTTGGGACAATTGCAATAATTTGTTGTCACAAGACCCAAACTTTTTGTCCATGTTGCATGAAGTGAAAAAAAAAACAACAAAAAACACGATACCAAAAACTTGTATTTTTCCTTCTTAGATAAAAATAACAAGCATAAGAAAAATTTGGGGGCCATAATAATCAGAAAAATTTAACTCTTTTAATAATAGCAAAAACGTAACTGATATTAATTAGATACAGAAAACAAATGATAAATAGTCAAAGGCACAATTCAGACGGCACAACTAAGATGCAAGATGGCATCTGAGTTCAGATTCACAGTTCAGAGGGCGATCTCATGAGTCATCGCTGATATTTCAGGACCAAGGATAGCAGCAGCCTTCTCTCCCACTAGGGGGCAGGATATTTCTTTCGTTGGCAACTTGAGCTACACCTGAATCTTGTACAAGTTGAAAAAGGCCCTCCTTCATTTCCGTTGTTTCGGATTGTGCAGCCAGACCAGCCAGAGCCCTATTTGTCCATAGAGAGAATTCTGAACTTGTTTAAGGTTGTGAAAATCTTTAAGGCTGTTCCAGCTTACAGTGCATACATAACTCAGAATTTACACTTGATAGCCAGAATGTCAAAAATCTAGAAAAAGCAAAATATCCAATATTAGAATAGTTTTGTACAATTCTCTTGAAATTGACCCTTCAACCTTATACTAATTGAGTTGAGTGATTTCAAATTTAAGCTATTGATTGATGGTAGTAAATCCCCTTTGAGGCATTATGATCCACCCTATATCAGTTTTTAAGTGATAAAGAGGGCAATTTCTGAAAAAAGTATAGTATACTGCTTAATTGATCATTTTTTTGCACCTCAATTTACTCTATTTTGTTTAGGTGGGACATATCTGACGATGCTCAGGTTCTGCTCATTGGAATACTCCTAGGGGGTTGGGCATCATATAAAGTGCTGAATATCAAACTTGGGTTGACTGCAAGGCAAGCGCTTTAGTTGCTATTTTATCTCTATATATCTGTATGACTTTGTCCCCACTATTTTTCTCATTTATGAAATACTTATATAATAATATTTTTTCTACAGAATTGTTATGATGACCAAATGCATCTTTAAAACAATAGCCTGAAGCATGTCACATAATTAATACTCTAAAGTTGATAACCAACCTGATGACTAGGAAGGAAATGAGAAATAGTTATACCAATAATGATAATTTACATTACTAAAATAGCCTATACTGATTAAAGAAGACAAAAATGTATATTTTCTCTCTTATTTCTTTAATCACTTACTCATCTAGCATTTCCCTTTTTTCCCCCTAGGAGGATAAAAGAGAATCAATGTGTTTTTATTAATAAAAATGATACTCTGTACTTATATAAATATATTCCAGGTTACTTATACATCTTCATGTTTTGCTTTTCATAAACACATAGTCAATTCCTTCCTGTGACTGTATGGTGTTTTGTTTAATCAGCATTTTATAATTTATTCACTCATTTGCTATTGATGGATTCTTAAAGTTTACTAAATTTTGCCATCAAAGTGGACAGTAGCTAGATTTTCTTCCTGGACAGTTTCTGGTAGACTTCAAATGTGGCCATCAACTTAGCTATTCTTTTATTTTCTTTATTTTAATCAAAGTGGATTACAAATCTTTCACAATAACATTTTAGGTACATAGTGATAGTGAATCAGGGGCGTTCCCACCACCAATATTGTCCTCCCTCCACCCCTGTTCTCATCAAGCATTTCTTTACCATCTTTACCATCTTGAGAAAATAAGTACAAAAGTGATCATTAAGAAATATCACAAGAGACCAGAGTGGTGGCGCAGCGGTAAGGTGTTTACCTTGCACACAGCTGACCTAGGACGGACCGTGGTTTGATCCCTCCATGTCCCATATGGTGCCCCAAGCCAGGAGCGATTTCTGAGCTCATAGACAGGAGTAACCCTGAGTGTCACCGGGTGTGGCCCCAAAACAAACAAAAAATCACAAATATTTGGATACATATAGTGGTGACTTAATCCAGTGAAACGAAAACAGTGCCATGTACTGTTGTTATGTAGAAGATAACAATTCATGAATTTTTTGCAATGTGTTTATTCTCTTACTCAAATCACTGTATAGTACTTCAAATAGCATCTATCTGCTCTGTTGGTATAAATTCATAAATTATAATGCCAGTGTGGGGAGAACCCCTACCTGGCTCTCCATGGATATAAAATAGGCAAAAGAAACCAACTGAATTAATTCTTTTTATTTTTTATAAGTTACTTTAGCTAAAGCTGGCTTATTTTGAATGACATGAAACTGGGATTCTCTAAGAATTTAAATATGAACTTTTCTTTTTTTTTCCCTTTTTGGCTTTTGGGTAATACCCTGTTGTGCCCAGAGTTTAATTCTGGGGCTCTGCACTCAGAGATTACTACTGGTGGGTTTGAGGGACTATATAAATTGCCAAAGATAATTAGTGGTCTATATAGTGTGCTAGGTCTTCTGTGTACCAGGCAAACCTGCTGTAGTATCTCTGTGCCACCAAATTTTTCATTTTCTTTTTTTTTTTTTTTTTCGGTCCACACCCGTTTGATGCTCAGGGGTTACTCCTGGCTCTGAAATTGCCCCTTGCTTGGGGGGACCATATGGGACGCTAGGGTATCAAACCGAGGTCGCGATCTTTCCTTGGCTAGTGCTTGCAAGGCAGACACCTTACCTCTAGCGCCACCTCGCCGGCCCCAAAATTTTTTATTTTCAGTCACTCTTTTTGTTTCATGTATCATGATACAAATTCAATGCAGAACTCAAAATTTAAATATAAGAAAAGGAGTCTGTATAAATGTATACACACATATATATATGTACATATATAAACCCAAACAAAGATCATTAATTTTATAAGGAGAAAAGGACACTAATGTTGTAAGAATCAAACATTTTATTTGTATCACTTATCCGATTATAGTCTTACCTTATCTAGGGTCCCTTCCTCTCCCATTAATCCCCTAACATTACATCTTTTTATTTTCCAAAATGTGACAAATGGAATATCTGATTACTCAAAATATATTTTAATAGTACCCAAAAGTATCAAAATAAAACTCTTAAACCACATAGTGAGCTAAAATGGAAAGCTAAGGAACAGGAAATACGTGAGTCAGTGAAATTTTTTTTTCACTGGAAAGAAGAGGTTATAAACTAGGGTTATTCATACTATTCTGCAGAGTTACTTATGAACATAATGTTGTTATGGCAACACATAAGAAAAAATGGCAAGAGTTCACGATTAAATTTTACTTAAAATGACCCACAATATTAACTGTAATTATGAAGATTTTGTAGAAAATATTATATAAACTATTTCTCAGAGCTGCTGATGGGTGGGAAGGAATGTCTGCCTGCAGCTGTTCGGGAATTTAATCCCCGTCTGAGATAAGAGCAGAAAAGCAATGAACATCTAAAGAAAAATAGAAGTCTTATTTTGCCCCCAGGACAGTTCTTTCTGACTCTCCCCTCTATTAATATTCAAGGCACAAAACATTAAATGTCACATCCATGTCATACCCAAACGCCTATGTGCTATGCAAAGAAAGTAGAGTATTTTTGTCTAGCTAACTCAGAATTAGCTTTTGTCAAGCTAACTCAGACTAATAACAGAAATAACCCGTAACCTCAAAGAAAAGGTCAAATTATAATTCTTGGTTTTCCTTAAAATTTTTATCAAAATTAGGACATATTGGGTGAAATTTTTCTATTCTTTGTGGCTTTATTTTACTAGCATCCTGATAGAAATCAGTTTTATAAATAACAAAGTTCATGAAAAACTGCCACTTTTGTCATATGTACATAAAAACCTCTATCTTCATCTAGGAAAAGAAATTCATTTAATTTAATTTTTGAACAAAAGTGTCTGATTTTTTCCTTTAAGGCATTTTTATTGCTATTAATTTTACAAAAAGAGGTCTAGCTATTTAATAAAATCTTGCAACTAATAAAGAAAATAAGTGAATTGCAGTTATTTGTCACTGAAACAAAACTCATTATGTCAGTGGTGCACCATCCATACCCTATTTCAGATGAGAATTCAACTGATTTTAGTGACTGAAAAGTTATATAAGACTTTGAACAAAACTAATATTTTAAGTAACTTACCAAAACTTGTCTGCAACCATCAACATCCTTGTGCCAAGGCTGTTGGGTGAGATTAAGACCCTAATCTTAATTAAGATTAAGATTAGATAGAAGCATTGCATTTATACTATAGCAAGTATAGATTATGAAAACAATCAGGAAACATTTCTATTCAATTGTATTCTATTGTATTCAATCATGATCATATATCAACTATGCTATAACTTTATAAGTAACAAAAGAATTATAGAATGCTGCTTAGTATTCAGAAGTTATATAAATACTCGATTTGTACAAACTTAAAGAAAACAGGTCTTTCATTCAGATGTTTTTTTCCCTCTCTGCTGCTCTATAATTCATTCATTTATTCTATCTTCCCCTCTAATCTGAAAAAAAATTCACTCTTTAAATTCTACATCTGTGGTTTCTATTTTTCTGAGTAGGAAGCACATTTTAAATACAAGCATTATGAACTATACTGCTAAAGTTAGCAATAAATGTACCCAAAACTAATTTCAGTAGAACCACTTGTGATGACTGCACTGTCTCTCCAAACTCTTGCTTTTTTTTTTCTCATGGTCTCACTCAGACCTTGTCTTTTTAGATAAACATGTTTATTGCCCAAATGGATGTGCAATGGGTCCTGAGAACAGAGTAGGAGGGGGAAAAATCACTGTTCTCATTGAGCTTCATGTCAGTGATGGGATAAGGCATTAAACAAACAATTACTTACACTATTTTGGTGTATCATGGTCCATTTAGTCGGAATTCAGACAAAACAAATGATAAGCAAATTTAACTACTATGACAGATAAACATTTCCTCTTTCCTCTATGCATCTCACTGTCCTTTTCTAAGAAGCTTAGGGGATTATAATTAGTATATTCTGTTCACATTACCAATCAGCAACCACTAAGTGCCCTGAAAACACCAGATGTTAACTCCAAAATGAATGGCATCTGGTACATAAGAAACAACACAGACAAGAGCAAGGCTAGGCTCTTAAACGTGCTCTGGGACATCTTGGAGGATCTTGGGGAATTTTAGGACAAGATGAGCAACTGGTACTTCATCAGTTTTTGCCTTCTGGGGATTGTCTACCGCTTCAAATGCTCCCAAAGATATTGGCTTCTTTCAGAGCCTTTATCAATGCTGAGTGTTCACGAAATCTAACACTGTATGCTATGATAACCATATGGTTCAGACTTTGTTGATAAGGGGAAATATGATATTTGAAGCCTTTATTATTAAAAAAAGATTTGTAATTAGAAAAAGAAACTTCTAAGAACCTACATAAAAAACAAGCACTGATTTAAAGTCAGCAGATGAATTCTTGTCTTAGCTATACCATTAAAATTATGCATTGATGTTGCAATAATCCTTTTATCTTCCTATCAGCCTTAAGTAGAACATCTTCAAAAAAGAAAGGTTAATAAAGTGACTAAAATATTAAGTGAAAAGTTAAGGCTTTGAGGAAAGGCTGATGTATATGTGCTGCTGAAGCAAGCACAGGGGAGAGGAAATGTGGATTATATCCTTTCTCTCTCATTTTACTAGACAAGTTAGTACTTGTAAACTTCTGTTTTCTCTCCTGTAAAACAGAGGTAATAATTGTACCGACTTCATTTGAACTATTTTTTCATGATTAAATTGAGTAAATAAAGTGCCTATCACAGTAAGTGCAGCAAATTTTTTTAGATTTATATAGTTAATTTGCAACTTACGTAAAGGAATATTTAAAGTGAGCAGGCACTAGAAACTACACCTTGTTTTTCACAGATCTTCTATAGACCTTTTGCTCACACTTTCCTTTGGGCTTATTATTTATTCTAAAGCTCAAAAATTTTTCTATAAACCGTGTTTCATGTTAAACTAGGAGTCAATCACAGGAGAAGAAAGGAGCAAACAACAAATGCCCTACCCTGATGGTGTCATACAAGGTGGTTCTATCTAAAATTTTACAAAGAATAGGTTGTTACATTTCAATGACTTTATCAAACCAGTAACTTCCATTCCACCAGTCCATCACTCTTTTCTATTTGCTTATATTCTCCATCAGCCCTTCATAAATCTCAAGTCCCAACTTACAAGTTTCTTTGGGTGGGTGACAACCACTACTATCTTCTCAGTTTTCTAATACTTAAATCTTTTGATTGTTTGTGTCACGCCCCATGATACTCAGATGTTATTCTTTACTCTGTGCTCTGGATTTACTCCTGGTATACTCAGGAGACCATACTGGATGCCTGGAATCAAACCTGGGTCATGTGCATGCAAGGTAAGTGTTATTCCTGCTATAGTATTGTTCTGACTCTGGTTATATTTTTGTTTGCTTATTTCTTTTCTGTTGTTAGTAATAAGTTTTGTCTCGAGTGTTGAGCAACTGGATCTTAATTTCAATAATATTCACTTTATGAAGTTGGTAGCCACAGTAGCAATACTAAAAAGTAATTCTGCTTGATGTTACTTTCTTTTTTTGCTTGTTATTTTGTATGTTTGTTTTGGCTACACCCTGTGACTCTCAGTGGTTATGTGCTCAGAAATTGCTCCTGGCTTGTGGGACCATACGGGATGCCTGGACGCTGGGGGATCTAACCACTCTCCATTCTAGGTTTGCTGCGTGCAAGGCAAATGCCCTACCACTTGCACCACCACTGCAGCCCCTTGATGTTTCTTTTAAATCTTATGTTTGTGTTCTTGAGGTGCATGTGTGTCTCTGTGTACAATTCTATTCACATGTAGATAAGAACATGGGTATATGCTTCAATGAGTACAGAGTAATATTTCTGTGAATCCTCTTGAATGAAGGTATAAATGCAATATATAATTTTACACAATATGAGCTGAAGAAATAGTACAATGGTTAAGGTACATGGTGTAACTGGATTCAATCTTAGTTCTGTCCTTGGCACTCCATGGTCCCCTCTAAGCATTGTCAGGATTAGCACTAGAATCCATTGAGCACTTCCATGGTGGTGCAGACAATTATCGAGGCCCCTCAAAGTGCTCTGAAGGACCCTTAAAACATTGTATCTCCATGTCTTTGCAATAAACCATTGCCAGTTTTGTTGTCTGAGAATCACTCTATGCATCCTAAAAACTATTTGTTTATCAACAACCACTTCCCCTCAGAAAAAAGAAAAAGTAGATATGAAATTAGAAGAAAACTGGCAAGTAGTATAAAAGCACTTTACTATTTTTTTGCAGCTTTAGAGGAGTATAAATCATATTAAATTTGGATTTATCTAGAACTTTATAGACATCTTGAAAGAACTCCCATTAGGCAACTTTGCTTATCAAATAGTCCTCTAATTTATAATTCAAGAATCTCTCCTGTGTGAGTCAAATATCAACTTTTCTCTATAAAGTACATTGTGTTATGAAAGGTTAAAAGACAATTTATTATAAACTTGTACTACATTACATTAGATATCGTTACTTATAAGATATAGTAATTGAGGTTTCTGTCAAATAATATTGGTGTAAAAAGACTCAAAGGTAAAAAAGAAATATATTGATGTATTTTTGGTATCTTCTGTTGCTTAACTAAAATAATTAAGTGTTTTGAGATTTATGCTGATTTTTATAAGCATTAGGGTATGTGCAATTGATTAAAATATTGGGTATTTTTTCTTTCATAACCTTTGGTATTGGCTATAAAACTTGATTTGTTTTATGTATTTTATATCCACTATTGTTTTTAATAATAAAAAGCAGCATCTGGAATTTATTTCAAATGCAATTTCATAAACTGCAGTTCAGTTCATACACATGAATTATGATGATTGTGGTGATTCTATTTGCCTCACTGTATGGCTTCATTGCCAAATAGAGTTCAGGATAGTCAACCAATGGACTCTAGAGATACTGTAAAGGACAGGTCTTCCCTGTCCATCACTACATTCTTCAGAGATCTTATGTCTGACTCATCTTTCCATAGGATCTGAATCAGCAGCTCATGGGACTATTGTTCCAGTGAAACTCAGGATGCTTGTAAATGTTGTAAAGCATTGTCTTTTATTTCCCCCCCCCCCAAGAAGTTGTGGTCATGAGCAACATGTGATTTTCTCAAGGCTTACTCCAGACTATGTGCTTAAGATTACTCCTCAAGGGATTATAAGGGAACCAGAGATTAACCACTGTCAACAGTATGCAAAGCAAGTATTTTACCCACTGTACTAACTCTTCAGTTCCTGGTCATGTTTACTTTGGATGCCATCTTATCAAAAGATTTCTCTGCCACCCTATGAAGATGTCACTACATTAGCTGATAACCTTTACTCCCCTCTATTAAAAAATACACAAGGGGCCGGGCGGTGGCGCTAAAGGTAAGGTGCGCCTGCCTTGCTTGCGCTAGCCTTGGACGGACCGCGGTTCGATCCCCCGGTGTCCCATATGGTCCCCCAAGCCAGGAGCAACTTCTGAGCGCATAGCCAGGAGTAACCCCTGAGCGTTACCGGGTGTGGCCCAAAAACCAAAAAAAAAAAAAAAAAAAAAAACCACAAAAATCTAAAATAATGTTTTAGAAAATAATCACAGATTATTTAAAACTTGTCCTCTTTTTTACTTTAATTTAATCTTCTCTGGCAAAACTAGAGAGAGAGAGAGAGAGAGAGAGAGAGAGAGAGAGAGAGAGAGAGAGAGAGAGAGAGAGAGAGAAAGAACTGGAGCTAAATTCTGCCTGCTGCTGTTACCCATGAGAGCAAAAGGCTATTTCCTAAAGCCGTTGTCAGCAATTCACTAATGACTATTTGTGGGCACTTCGCTGGTTTAGGCACTGGTTTGCGCCCTTCACATGGATAATTTTATTTAATGCCCACAAGGATCCATGAGGTGGGTATTTTCATCTTCTATTACTTTGAAGTGGAATGAGGCTAAAAGAGGTTAAGAGATTTCCCCGAGGAAGCCAACAAGGAGGTGGAACAGAAACCAGGAGGTTCTGATGCAGAAGCCAATGCTGCTTGTAGCTTTAACCATAGCTTTGTAACTCTGAATATATAAGCAAATAGTGAATGTTTTTTCCTGCCTTGAAACAATGTTCCTAACTACTGCAAAGCTAACTGAGAACTATAACAATGATTACAAGAGGAGATTTTGGAACCCAGACAACCCCAACTTTTAATTTTTGCTCTATTATCTATGTAGCCTTGGGTCAATCACAGAAACTCTTTCAGTTCAAGTTCTGCCTGTTTTAAGTGGGTAAAAGAATCTTTTCGAGTATACTTGGAAGAATTAAGCATTAAAAAACCAGACCGTATACTGTAGTAGAGTACCATGTGCTAAATACTCAATAAAACATTTTTGATTGGTAGGTATTATTCAATATAGTTTGACATATATATATATATATATATAGTTCAATATGGTTTGACATCCAGTTATTTAAAGACCTATTATAATACCTATTAAGGACTTGCTGGGTTATAGTTATGCAGAGGACAATAGAAAAGAGAGCAATTTGTTCAATGAATAAAAGAAAGAGGCAAAGTGCTGGAATCTTGTGCTTGCAGCAGCAGTGTCAACTAAATGTATCACAAACTTCCAACCCACAAAATTATTACATTTTCTTTTTCTTTTTTTTTTTATAATTCCTTTATTTAAGCACCATGGTTATAAACATGTTTGTAATTGGGTTTTAAGCATAATATCTCATTCCCATCACCAGTGCAACTATCCCACCACCATTGGTCCCCCTTTTCCCTCCTCTCCCATCCCTTGCCTATCTTAAAGAGAGGCATTGGATTTCTCTCTCTGTCATTGTCATGGAAGTTGTTAGTGTAGTTATTTCTCTAACTGCACTACTTCCCACTCTTTGTGATAAGCTTCATAAAACGGTCCTTCCAGCCCTCATATCTATTGTCTCTGGGTATTATTATGATACTGTCTTTTATTTTTTTTAATATTACATATGAGTGAGACTATTCTGTGTTTATCTCTCTCCCTTTGACTTATTTCATTCAACATAATAGTCTCCATATCCATTCATGGATAGGTAAATATTGTGACTTCATTTTTTTTTTTTTTTTTTTTTTTTTTTTTTTTTTTTTTTTTTTTTTTTTTATAGATTGGGAAGATTCATTTATTAAAATGGCAATGCTTCCCAAGACATTATACAGATTTAATGCAATTCTTATTAGAACACTCAGGTCATTTTTGAAAGAAATAGATCAAGTACTCCTAAAATTCATATGGAACAATAAACCTTCATGAATAGTTAAAGCAATCCTTGGGAAAAAGAAGACAGGAGGCATCATTTTCCCCAACTTCAAACAATACTTTAAAACAGTCATCATTAAAACAGTATGATATTGAATTAAAGACAGACTCTTGCAACAATGCAAAAAACTTGATACCTGAGGCTGACCCTCAGGTATATGATCAATTAATCTTTGATAAAGGGAAAGGAAATACAAAGTGGAGCAAGGAAATCCTCTTCAACAAGTGGTGTTGGAAGAACTGGTCAACAATATGCAAAAAATTTAACTCAGACCTCTCTTTAATGTCACACACAAAAGTCAAATCAAAGTGGATTAAAAAGCAATCATACAGTGGGTTAATACACTAGCCTTGACTTGTTTGATCCCTGGCATCCCATATCTCTATCCTCTCTTGAACTCACCAGAAGGTATGGCTGAGTGCAAGGCTAGAAATAAGCCTGAACACTGCTGGGTGTGGCCCATAAACTAAAGAAAAAAAAAAGTAAAGCATATTTTTTTTTTTTTTTTTTTTATAATTTTTTATTATGAATTATGAGAACAAAAGATGCAAAGAAAGAGGATAAGGTAAAGTTACAGTGGAAGGACAATCACCCATAACATAATTATCAGAAGAAGTCCCCTTGCTGATATCTTAACTTTGAATTTTCACCAAAAAAAGTTAAGATAAATAAAACAGAATCCATGTGCAATTACTTTTTCCCTCAAGTCCCCAGATTGTAGCACATTATAATATTTCTTAACAGCACACAAGGCAATCTAAAGCCATCAAGCTTACGTAACTCCTTAAACATTAGAGGCATAGTGTTTTTTACATTTCCATGTACATGCATATTAGCTTAAGTTAACCTCAAATTTTAAGTGGGTGTGTTTTAAGGATTAGAGTCAAAGGAGCACAGTAAAAACGGTGTTAGAGTGGCAATTGTTGTTTGCATAGGCCCACCAAAATATGAGAGGCATGGAAAGGAATAGCCTTGGCCTAAATACAAAGAGATCCTACCCCTGAAGTTTCCTGGCATAAGACCAGCTCTAGGCCTCAGGAAAGTTATCGTTCGCTCCAAGACATTGTCCGTAGCGCCAACACACTTATCACAGAGTCTCTGTTGTTGGTCTCATGTTTCTGTATTAAAGATTCTGGAATCTGCATGTCCTACATTGAAGTCATGATGAGGAGTGCCTTCTCGTTTCACTTCACCATGAAAGGGGAATGCAGGAAGCCCTGTCCTATAAGCAGGTTGTTGTTGTTGTTAAGTCTTCTCAGTGTTAAAGGAAGTCTCTTTTGAGCAGGACGATGTCTGAGCAGTGGTAGGGTCTTCCGTGGTAGAGGATTGCTTCCAGGTGATGTTATAGACAAACCTCACCATAAATGGGCAATACAGCAAGCCCTGTCCAGTAAACAGGTCATTGTTCTTGTTGTCTTCTCAGTGCTAAGGGATGTCTCTTTTGAGTAGATCGATGTCAGAGCAGCTGTAGGGTCGTCCCTGGTACAGGAATGCCTCCGGGTGATGTTATATACAACCTTGGATGTTTTGTAAATGTCTTCTGTAGATCAAGGGGTAAATGGAGAATGTCCATTCTTCTGAGGCCTGTGCCAGGTCTTTATGTCAATGTTCAGGGTGTAAGGTCTCATTGTACTACAAGATTTGTGTGTTCCCCTTTCTATTAGATAAGAACTTATTGGTATGTATAGTATTTTCCCATGTCAGTGTGCCTACGCAAACAAGATATAAAGCCACGTGGTGCTATCAGATATATGGGGGCATAAGAACATTTCCAACAAGACCCATGACTTGGTTCAAACATAAGTATTAAACTGAGGGATTCTTTCACACCAAATTCCATATTGAGCAGTTCACAAAGAGAAGATAAAAAAAAATGGGGGGGGATCATCACTGTATAAGAAAGTATTTAGCAAAAGTTATAGCCGTCAAAGAAAACACGCATAAAATGTTGAAAAGATATGTGTCCTTTTTATGCCTTTTAAAATAGTTGTGTGGGTGTTAACTCTAGGGCACCACTTTGGTCTGTGAATTAGGACTCAAGAGTACTTAAGTTAGAAAGGGTAAAAAAGGAGTAATGATGATAGGAGTTAAAGAAGTTAAAGAGAAATATGAACTTATGAAGGGGTATGCAAAAGGGCAGAGTACAAAATGGACATTCTGCATACATAAAAACATAATTCAATGATAGTGAGTACTAGTAATGTTTCTTGTGAGAGTACTATTAATGTTTCTTGTGCGCGCGGGGGCAATAGCCCCCGCGCGATTTTGAAAATGTAGACTGGACAGAGATTACCAGTGCCAGCCAAACCTCCTCCTGCCTGACTCCCGGCTCCCAGGAAGGAGAGATCCTTCAAGAAGCTGGGAGAACAGAAGTTCAGAGCCCCACCCAGACCCTCCCTAAGGAGCCGCATGGATAGTGGGGGAAGGCCTAGGGTCCTTCAAGCTCCACCAAGGGACCCAACTCACCGGCTTGCCCAGGGGTGTGGCCCGGGGAAGCCCTGGAGATCTGGAGCAAGGCGGCAGAGGGGTGCTGGGGTTACCCAAATCCCGCACCCCCCCTAGGCCTGGCCAAGCAGGCCTCCGGCATGGCGTGGGCCTGCCAAACCTCCTCCTGCCTGACTCCCGGCTCCCAGGAAGGAGAGATCCTTCAAGAAGCTGGGAGAACAGAAGTTCAGAGCCCCACCCAGACCCTCCCTAAGGAGCCGCATGGATAGTGGGGGAAGGCCTAGGGTCCTTCAAGCTCCACCAAGGGACCCAACTCACCGGCTTGCCCAGGGGTGTGGCCCGGGGAAGCCCTGGAGATCTGGAGCAAGGCGGCAGAGGGGTGCTGGGGTTACCCAAATCCCGCACCCCCCCTAGGCCTGGCCAAGCAGGCCACCGGCATGGCGTGGGCCTGCCAAACCTCCTCCTGCCTGACTCCCGGCTCCCAGGAAGGAGAGATCCTTCAAGAAGCTGGGAGAACAGAAGTTCAGAGCCCCACCCAGACCCTCCCTAAGGAGCCGCATGGATAGTGGGGGAAGGCCTAGGGTCCTTCAAGCTCCACCAAGGGACCCAACTCACCGGCTTGCCCAGGGGTGTGGCCCGGGGAAGCCCTGGAGATCTGGAGCAAGGCGGCAGAGGGGTGCTGGGGTTACCCAAATCCCGCACCCCCCCTAGGCCTGGCCAAGCAGGCCTCCGGCATGGCGTGGGCCTGCCAAACCTCCTCCTGCCTGACTCCCGGCTCCCAGGAAGGAGAGATCCTTCAAGAAGCTGGGAGAACAGAAGTTCAGAGCCCCACCCAGACCCTCCCTAAGTAGCCGCATGGATAGTGGGGGAAGGCCTAGGGTCCTTCAAGCTCCACCAAGGGACCCAACTCACCGGCTTGCCCAGGGGTGTGGCCCGGGGAAGCCCTGGAGATCTGGAGCAAGGCGGCAGAGGGGTGCTGGGGTTACCCAAATCCCGCACCCCCCGTAGGCCTGGCCAAGCAGGCCACCGGCATGGCGTGGGCCTGCCAAACCTCCTCCTACCTGACTCCCGGCTCCCAGAAAGGAGAGATCCTTCAAGAAGCTGGGAGAACAGAAGTTCAGAGCCCCACCCAGACCCTCCCTAAGGAGCCGCATGGATAGTGGGGGAAGGCCTAGGGTCCTTCAAGCTCCACCAAGGGACCCAACTCACCGGCTTGCCCAGGGGTGTGGCCCGGGGAAGCCCTGGAGATCTGGAGCAAGGCGGCAGAGGGGTGCTGGGGTTACCCAAATCCTGCACCCCCCCTAGGCCTGGCCAAGCAGGCCTCCGGCATGGCGTGGGCCTGCCAAACCTCCTCCTGCCTGACTCCCGGCTCCCAGGAAGGAGAGATCCTTCAAGAAGCTGGGAGAACAGAAGTTCAGAGCCCCACCCAGACCCTCCCTAAGGAGCCGCATGGTTAGTGGGGGAAGGCCTAGGGACTTCAAGCTCCACCAAGGGACCCAACTCACCGGCTTGCCCAGGGGTGTGGCCCGGGGAAGCCCTGGAGATCTGGAGCAAGGCGGCAGAGGGGTGCTGGGGTTACCCAAATCCCGCACCCCCCCTAGGCCTGGCCAAGCAGGCCACCGGCATGGCGTGGGCCTGCCAAACCTCCTCCTGCCTGACTCCCGGCTCCCAGGAAGGAGAGATCCTTCAAGAAGCTGGGAGAACAGAAGTTCAGAGCCCCACCCAGACCCTCCCTAAGGAGCCGCATGGATAGTGGGGGAAGGCCTAGGGTCCTTCAAGCTCCACCAAGGGACCCAACTCACCGGCTTGCCCAGGGGTGTGGCCCGGGGAAGCCCTGGAGATCTGGAGCAAGGCGGCAGAGGGGTGCTGGGGTTACCCAAATCCCGCACCCCCCCTAGGCCTGGCCAAGCAGGCCACCGGCATGGCGTGGGCCTGCCAAACCTCCTCCTGCCTGACTCCCGGCTCCCAGGAAGGAGAGATCCTTCAAGAAGCTGGGAGAACAGAAGTTCAGAGCCCCACCCAGACCCTCCCTAAGGAGCCGCATGGATAGTGGGGGAAGGCCTAGGGTCCTTCAAGCTCCACCAAGGGACCCAACTCACCGGCTTGCCCAGGGGTGTGGCCCGGGGAAGCCCTGGAGATCTGGAGCAAGGCGGCAGAGGGGTGCTGGGGTTACCCAAATCCCGCACCCCCCCTAGGCCTGGCCAAGCAGGCCTCCGGCATGGCGTGGGCCTGCCAAACCTCCTCCTGCCTGACTCCCGGCTCCCAGGAAGGAGAGATCCTTCAAGAAGCTGGGAGAACAGAAGTTCAGAGCCCCACCCAGACCCTCCCTAAGGAGCCGCATGGATAGTGGGGGAAGGCCTAGGGTCCTTCAAGCTCCACCAAGGGACCCAACTCACCGGCTTGCCCAGGGGTGTGGCCCGGGGAAGCCCTGGAGATCTGGAGCAAGGCGGCAGAGGGGTGCTGGGGTTACCCAAATCCCGCACCCCCCCTAGGCCTGGCCAAGCAGGCTACCGGCATGGCGTGGGCCTGCCAAACCTCCTCCTGCCTGACTCCCGGCTCCCAGGAAGGAGAGATCCTTCAAGAAGCTGGGAGAACAGAAGTTCAGAGCCCCACCCAGACCCTCCCTAAGGAGCCGCATGGATAGTGGGGGAAGGCCTAGGGTCCTTCAAGCTCCACCAAGGGACCCAACTCACCGGCTTGCCCAGGGGTGTGGCCCGGGGAAGCCCTGGAGATCTGGAGCAAGGCGGCAGAGGGGTGCTGGGGTTACCCAAATCCCGCACCCCCCCTAGGCCTGGCCAAGCAGGCCTCCGGCATGGCGTGGGCCTGCCAAACCTCCTCCTGCCTGACTCCCGGCTCCCAGGAAGGAGAGATCCTTCAAGAAGCTGGGAGAACAGAAGTTCAGAGCCCCACCCAGACCCTCCCTAAGGAGCCGCATGGATAGTGGGGGAAGGCCTAGGGTCCTTCAAGCTCCACCAAGGGACCCAACTCACCGGCTTGCCCAGGGGTGTGGCCCGGGGAAGCCCTGGAGATCTGGAGCAAGGCGGCAGAGGGGTGCTGGGGTTACCCAAATCCCGCACCCCCCCTAGGCCTGGCCAAGCAGGCCTCCGGCATGGCGTGGGCCTGCCAAACCTCCTCCTGCCTGACTCCCGGCTCCCAGGAAGGAGAGATCCTTCAAGAAGCTGGGAGAACAGAAGTTCAGAGCCCCACCCAGACCCTCCCTAAGGAGCCGCATGGATAGTGGGGGAAGGCCTAGGGTCCTTCAAACTCCACCAAGGGACCCAACTCACCGGCTTGCCCAGGGGTGTGGCCCGGGGAAGCCCTGGAGATCTGGAGCAAGGCGGCAGAGGGGTGCTGGGGTTACCCAAATCCCGCACCCCCCCTAGGCCTGGCCAAGCAGGCCTCCGGCATGGCGTGGGCCTGCCAAACCTCCTCCTGCCTGACTCCCGGCTCCCAGGAAGGAGAGATCCTTCAAGAAGCTGGGAGAACAGAAGTTCAGAGCCCCACCCAGACCCTCCCTAAGGAGCCGCATGGATAGTGGGGGAAGGCCTAGGGTCCTTCAAGCTCCACCAAGGGACCCAACTCACCGGCTTGCCCAGGGGTGTGGCCCGGGGGAGCCCTGGAGATCTGGAGCAAGGCGGCAGAGGGGTGCTGGGGTTACCCACATCCCGCACCCCCCCTAGGCCTGGCCAAGCAGGCCTCCGGCATGGCGTGGGCCTGCCAAACCTCCTCCTGCCTGACTCCCGGCTCCCAGGAAGGAGAGCGTGACTTCATTTTTTTCTAACAGCTGTACTATTCCACTATATACATGTACCACTGTTTCTTTAGCCACTCATCTGGTTTGTTTCCTAATTCTGGTTATTGTAGATAGTGCTTCTGTGAACATAGGAGTGAAGGTGGCATTATTGTATTGTGTTTTTGTGTTCCTAGGTTCTATCCCTAGGAGTAGTATTGCTGGATTATATGGGTGCTCAATATCCAGTTTTTTTAAAGAATATTTATATTATTTTCCAGAAAGGGTGGATTATTCCCACCAGCACTGAATAAGAGTTCCTTTCTCCCCAAACCCATGCCAGCAGTGGTTATTCTTGTTCTTTGTGATGTGTGCCAGTCTTTGTGGCTTGAGCTATCTCATTGTTGTTTTGATTTCCATCTCTCTGATGATTAATGGTGTGGAGCATATTTGGGGGGGGGCGATTTGGGCCACATCCAATGATGCTCAGAGATGACTCCTGGCTATGTGTTCAGAAATCACTCCTGGCTTGGGGACCATATGGAAGCCAGGGATTGAACCCAAGTCCATCCTGAGCAGCTGCATGCAAGGGAAACACCCTACTGCTGTGCTATTGTTCTGATCTCCACCCCCCCAGATGTGGAGCATTATTCATGTGCCTTTTGGCCATCTCTATTTCTTTGAGGAAATGTCTATTCATTTCTCTTCATTATTTGATGGGGTTAAATGTTTTTTATTCTTGTTAAGTTTTGTCAGTACCTTGTATATCTTAGATATTAGCCCCTGCTCTGATGGTTATTCGGTGAATCATTCCCTGGTGTCTATTTTTACCCTAGTCACTGTTTCCTTTGAAGTGAAGAAGCTTATCATTTTGATGTAATCCCATTTATTTATCTATACCTCCACTTACTTGGACAGTGGTGTTTCCTCCTTGAAGATGCCATTAGTTTCAATGTCCTGGAGTGTTTTGTCTACATTTTCTTCTATATAATTATAGTTTTAGGTCTTATATAATGGTCTTTAATTCATTTTGATTTTATCTTTTGCATGGTGCTAGATAGAGGTCTGCATTTGCTTTTATGCAGGTGTCTGACTAGTTGACCTAGCACCACTTGTTGAAAAGGCTTTCCATGCTCCATTTAGCATTTCTTGCCCTTTTGTCAAATGTTAATTGATTGTATGTCTGAGGGTCATTCTCTGAATACTCAAGTCTATTCCATTTATATGAGGACCTGTCTTTATTCTAGCACATGCTATTTTAATAATTATTGCTTTGTAATACAATTTAAAATTAGAGAAAGTGATGCCTCCCATCTTCTTTTTCCTCAAGTTTTCTCTAGCTATTCTTGAGTGTTTTTTGTTCCAAATGAATTTTAGGGGTGTTTGATTCACTTCTTTGTAGAATGTCATGTGCATCCTTAGAAAAGTTGCATTAAATATGTCCATTGCTTTGGTGAGTATTGGCATTTTAATGATGTTCATCCTCCCAACCCATGAACAGGGTATATTTCTCCATTTATTTTTATTTTTTGAAGTGATGTTTTTTTTTTGTTTTTTTTTTTGTTTTTTTGGCCACATCCATTTGACACTCAGGGATTACTCCTGGCTATGCACTCAGAAATCGCCCATGGCTTGGGGGGACCATATGGGATGCCAGGGAATCGAACTGCTGTCCAACCTATGCTAGTGCTTGCAAGGCAGATACCTTACTTCTAGCGCCACCTCCCTGGCCCCTGAAGCGATGTTTTATAGCTTTCTTTGTATAGGTCCTTCATTTCTATAGTTAAGTTGACTCCAAGGTACTTGAATTTCTGGGGTGCTATTGTGAATGGGACTTTTTGTGTGTGTGTGTGGTTTTTGGGTCACACCCGGCAGTGCTCAGAAGTTATTCCTGGCTCCAGGCTCAGAAATTGCTCCTGGCAGGCTCGGAGGACCATATGGGATGCCGGGATTCGAACCCATGACCTCCTGCATGAAAGGCAAACGCCTTACCTCCATGCTGTTTCTCGGCCCCAAATGGGACTTTTTAATGTCCATTTCTTCTCTATCATTATTTGTGTATAAGAAGGCCATTGATTTTTGTGTGTTAATTTTGTAGCCTGCCACTTCGCTATATAAATATTGCATCTAGAAACTTTTGGTAGAGTCTTTAGGATTTTCTAAGTATAGTATAGTTTCCTTTTAAGGCTTCACATCTGGTTCTGGTTATGAAGTTCAAATGCAGACTTTGTCAGGAAAAGTGTGTTTAGGAGCTGCTGCCACAAATATCTTGGCTGCTCCTCATGGTGCCCAGGTTTTATGTTTATTGTTTTCCTCTGAATTATTTATCCCCAGCATCTGTGTTACATTATCTTTATGTATTGTCACAACAGATATAGAAGAATGGATGTTCCCTCCTTGGTAGCCCACTGACTGTGTGTACAACCTGCAGTTTCCAGGTGTTTTTTCTGCCTTTCTTCCCTTACATACCAATCATCTCTCTGTAAAGTTAACAGTCAGTCTCTCCAGTCAGCTGGGAGAGGGCAGCCAATCTAGCTCCATTTAAAGATAAGGCTGAATGATTTTTTTTTCAAGTACTTCACAGCAACACTAATTGCCTAAGCAAAATGTATTAGACTGAATTTTGTTTTTCAGTTATCAAAATACCAACGTCCTCCTCTGTTTACTGGGAGACTATGACCTAGACTGATTCAGAAACTTCCAGATATCATAACTGTATGACAAACTTTTCCAGAGAGTAATATAGAGTTTCTACAGTAAATCTAGAAATTGTCAGAACAGCTTCAAATTTTTATTAGGCACTAATGTAATGAAGAATAAAGTAATATAAGTTATATCCATTCATTTAAATTTTTACCACACATTTCTAACATACATTTCTTTTTCTTTTTTTAAATAACTGGAAGAAGAGAAAGTTCAGGAATGATAAGGGATGTAACTAAGTCCATCACTAAGCAGGCATTGCCATCTACTTACAATCAACCCCAAGATTCAAGACAAATCTCAGCATTTGCTTTTTCCTATTTTCTTTATATCTTTGAAATCTCAGCACCTGCTTTTTCCTCTTTTCTTTGTTTGTTTATTTTATCTTATTTTTGTTTTGTTTAGTTTGGGGGCCACTGATTCTCAGGGGTTACTATTGGTTTTACTCAGAAATTATTTTTGGTGAGGTTACAGGGACAAAATGGGATGTCAAGGATTGAGCCTGTGTTGGCCGTGTGCAAGGCAAATGCCCTCCCCACTGTGCTACCTCTCTGATCCTGTTTATCTTCATTTGGGGGTGATACTCAGGGATTAATCTTGATTTAGTGCTTGAGAGTTTGCTTTTGCCAGTGCTCAGTGTATCCTACTTATTTTACATCAGTAGTTTACTCGAAATGTCTTTTGTCATCTTTGGAATTTTAACTGGTTTATATTTCTTTGTTTTAAGTAAAAACAGATTTTATTTGGAAATTCTGAAAAAAGGGAAAGAAGAAGATGAGGGAGAGAGAGAGAGAAAGAGAGAGAAAGAAAAAGAGAGAAAGAGAGAGAGATACACTCAAGGGAGAATGCAGTCTTTTTCAAATGTGGAGAGAGTCTCAGTACTTGACCCAGGATGAAAGTAGGAAAATCATATCACAAGAAAAAATATGTGGGCCACATATTCTTGGGTGCCATGTGCATGAACCAGGGAACATAAATGTGTCTGTTTCATGTCATTTTATTTAAAGTGTTTTTTTTCTAAGCAAATTGTAGTTGGTTATCTTGTTTGATTCAATTGATTATGTCACTTACTTTTAATGTGGTTATTAATCTTTTGGTTTAAAGCTATTTCACCAATTATTTTTTATTTGTTCTGTATTTTTATTTACCATTTCCCTGCATCTTTAGGAAAAACTGTTATTTTTTTATTTAATTCAATTTTATCTTCACTGTTGTCTTTCTGAGTTTTCCTTTTAAATTTTAAGTGTTCTTGAACTCACATATATACTTAATTTAGTCTATAACTGAATGATATTTCTTTATGCTTAATAGAATTGCAAATGCTTTTATTCCTCCTGTATTTTTGACTATTGTTATTACTACATATTTCACTGCTGCATAATCTATCAATCCCCAATGTTTTTTTTTTTTGCCTTAGTTAAATATCCTTGCCATAATCTAATCATTGGCTCTTGTGGATGACCCTGCTCAGGTTTAGGGATTAGTCTCTTCTCTGCTATAAACTCAAGACAAAAAGAAATTGCTTTCAAATACTGTAAATCTATGTGTACTGACATAGAATATAAGAAGATAAGAGAGATAGAAGAGCTTAAGTAAATGCTAAGAAAACTTAACAGCTACCTGCAAATTATTCTCTCAGGTTAAGAGAATATACAGATTTTTGCATAAACTAGTATAATTTCTTGGTACTCTTAATTTTTGAAATTTAGAGTTGTAGATATACATGAAAATTAGCATGATGCTCACAGCAATTACATATTGAAGGCAATGTATTTCCATTACCTGCATTATTATTTAATATTTTTAGATGCTTTTATACTCTAAATGTATCTCAAAAAACTGTTTTGTCTATGGGTGTCAGTGATGCTTTAGATTGTTGTTACAAATGTCTGACACTGCAAATAATATTATTTTATAATTTTTAAGATAATTCTTGAGTTGTAAATTTTTACTTTTAATTTTTTTAAAAATTAAATATTATTTGTTTAAAGTATTGTGATACACAAGCATCATAAGAATTAATTTGAAATATTTGTTTTGGAGCTAGAGAGATAGCACAGTGGTAGGGCATATGCCTGCACTCAACTGATCCAAGACAGTCAGTGGGTCAAATCCCAGCCATCCCACATGGTCCCCCCGTGCCTGCCCAGAGTGATTTCTGATTTCTGAGCTCATTGCCAGGCTGAGCCAGCTCAGCCCCTGAACCCTGCTGGGTTCAAAAACCAAAAAGAAAAATATTTTTTATATAATTATAATTTGATTCTTAGCACATTTAATTCTTAGTTTTAACTAATAGTCTTGGGTAATTAAGAAAAAGTAATTTTTAGACATATTTAAAAATAACTTAAAGTCCAAGTTTTAATTTAATTTGTATTTCTGATGAACTGTCAAAATGTAAGCAGTTCAAATGTTTGAATACTATTTATTTCTTTTTTAATTTCTTAGATTATTAGTGGTAGAACAAAAATTATGACCGATATTAGGACTGACGCTGCATTGCCTGCCATCTTTACTCAAACTTGGTTTGAAACTGTTACTTGAGATGCTGTTCCATTTTATTTTACTTCTAAGAAATTGTGCAAGTTTATTTGTTCTTTAATTCATTTTTAAAAGATTGAAAGTATTTTAGAAGGTCTTACAATTTGATTTTGCAACCACAATTGTTAAATTCCCTTCACATACTGATTTTGCAAAACCTCAGAGACTACACTGTTTCTGTCTTCTTACACCAAACAGAATTTCATTCTCTTTGTTTTATTTTAGCATTCCTTTCAGCTTTTTAATTCTCTATCTTGAGATAAGGCACTCATTATGCTTGTGGTCATTTCAACCCACCCTGATTTAATCCTGGGCACCATCTCTTAAGCATAACTCCTAAGCACAGAATCATTAATAGTCTCTTCCTGGAGCATCTCTGGGTGTATCTCTCCAAGAGACCTTTCGTATGCTGATTCTTTCTTTGACCTTGGTATTCTTTCAACATCAACAATATCCTTCTCAGTTTCTATGCCCCCTGGTCTTGCTCTCTGCCTGGCATGAAGTCTTCTTTGTGCCCTGAGAGATCTCTTTATATTCTTGCTCCAGAAAGAAGCAAGTTGAGAGCAGCTGAGAGGGCTTCTTGCTCTTTGTGGAATTGAAAGTTGATAATTCCAGACTCAAGAAGTAAGTCAACAAAGTGAGAAAAGAACTATATAAGAAACATTTTATTTTGCTTGAAGAAGAAGGTTGAATGCAAAGATGCAGGGAAACACAATTCTATCTATAACAAAGTGACTTATTTAAAAAACTTTGCTATTATTTGACAAGGTCCAACACCTGTTTATGATAAAAATAATGGGAATAGAATGAACTTTCCTCAATATTGTGAAAGCTATTTACTACAAATTTCTTGCAAGCATTATACTAAATTGGGAAAACTCAAAATCCTTTCCTCTGATATCTGGCACAAGACAAAATTACTCTCTCTCACCATTTATATTAAATATAGTATTGACAGTACTTGACATAGCAATTAAGTAAGAAAAACATATCAAGGACATCCAAATAGGAAAGGAAGAAGTCAAGCTCTGTTTGTAGATGATGATACTGTATTTAGAAAATTCTAAAAAGTCTACAAAATGCTTTTTGAAACAATAGACTTGTATAGTGAAGTGGTAGGCTACAAAATTAATCTGCAAAAATCCATGACTTTTCTAGAAAAAAAGATATTTAAAAAAATCCCATTCACTATTGAGCCTCATAAAATCAAGTAATTTGAATTGAATTTAACTAAATAAGTGAAATACCTGTATGATGAAAACTACAAAATACTGCTTCAAGAAATACAACAGGACATGAGGAATTGGAAACATATAGTCTATTCATGGATTGTGATAATTAATATAATTAAATGGCAATATTTCCCAAATTATTGCAATATTTAATGCAGTCCCTATAAAAATATTCATGATATTTCTAAATAAGTGGGCCAAATGCTTTCGAAATTTATTTGGGACAATAAACATCTATGAAAGACAAAGACATGCTTGGCAAAAAAAAAAAAAAGGTGGGAGAAATCACTTTCCCCAACATTATACTGTACTATAAACCAGTAGTCATTAAAATAGCATGGCTTTGGAATAAAGACAGATCATCAGATCAGTGGAATAGTTTTGACTATTCAGAGCTGGACCCACAAATTTCCAATAAATAAAAATTTGCAAGAAATACAAAGTGGAGCAAAAAAAAAAAAACCAAAAAACAAACAAACCCTTTCAACAAGTGGTACTGGAAAAACTGATCAGCTACATGCAAAAAAAAGTGAAGTCAGACCTCTCTTTAACACCATGCATGACTGTCAAATCAAAATGGATTAAACTCTTTTATATCAGACCCAAAACTATAAGGTAGATAGAGAGGGAAACATAAGCAGAACACTGCATTACATTGAATTTTAAGGCATCTTTAAAGATGAAACACCAAGAGTCAAGCATGTGGAAGCAAAGATAATCAAATGGGACTACTATTCACCAAAACCCCATCTGATATAGACCTAAGAAAAATAAACTCCAGTTTTAATCATTTAAAATGGAAAACCTATAGCATTCAGTTATCCTGTCATCATTGCAGCACAATAGTCACAAATTAGCAACAATATTAAGCCCCAATCAAGGGTGATTAACAAAAGAATGGGCATAATAAAATATGAGTTGGTTACTAAAGATAAAGGTAAAATGTTCGTTTGTATCTTTCACAAAAACATGAGTGGACTGAGAGGTATTATTCTTTGTGTAGTCTAGCAAACCATAGGAAGATATGTTCTATATGCTCCAAACTAAAAAAATGATCTAAATAAAACAAAAAACAGGGATAGAGAGATAATAGTAAAGCAGGTAGAGCAATGACCTTGCATGCAGTTGATCTAGGTTCAATCCCTGAAATCCTATATGGTCCCTCAAGCATCACCAAAAGTGATTCCTTAGTGAAGATGAGGAGTAACTCCTGATCATCTCAAACTGTGCCCCCAAACACAAATAAACTTATTTTATAATCTCAAATTATTGGATAAAATAAAGGAACAGGAAGAAGGGTGGACCTTTAGCTAAAAGGACCAATAGTTTGTGAACAATAGAATTGGACTTTGAGAAGTGAAATTAATGATTGTTTACAAACATTCATTTACAAGAATGCACAAACTAAAACTTACATAAAGTTAAAATACAATATTGGTTCAGAAAAAATTTTAAAAAGAAATGCAATTTTATATTTGGATTCCCATTCTCAACTGTGTGTCCAAACGTGATTATGCCATTGTTTTGAATTTTTTTTTCATTTTAAGCTCTAAAATGGCCTACAATTACAGAGTATTATTTTTGGCTAGAAATTTGGAGAACAGCAACAAAATGTCTTGAGGGCTGATGTTTTTCTCCCTTTGGTTTCAATACAGAAGTCTCCATTTTACTTGCAAGCTGATGAAGATGAGGACCTGCCAAAGAAGAAGTAACCCTATACTGGGCTCACCTGTTTTCTTATGGAGTTCCAGAGCAGTTGTTGATTTTAAGAACTAAGGTGTGGGTGCCATAGCAATAATAGAGTGGTTAGGGCACTTGCCTTGCACATGCCCCTCCAGGTTATGCCTATTCTTTTGTCAAATGTTCCCTATAGCTTACAAGGAGTGTTTCCTGAGTAAAGAGCAGCAATAACTCCTGAGCACTGCTGTTTATGGCCCAAAACAAAATAAAAAGCTCCCCAAACTAGACACATTGTGTGTATAAATGGGAGGAATCTACTATACCATAAGGATACTTTTTTAATAAAGAAATATTTGAGGCATCAGAATCTATAGATGCTAATTCATAAATTTGTAGATAAAGATTTATTAGTAGTCATATATTTATATCAAATAGTGTTTAGACAACTATAAAATAAAATTATTAACATTAAAACTGAAGAATTAAACATTTTCTATGGTCCTTTTAGGCTGGTAAATATTTTTATCAGAGTTCCTAAGAGAACTTCTTAAAAGTTCGTTTGTAGGGGCCAGTTGGTAGGGCATTTGCCTTGCATGCGCTGACCTAGGACAGACTATGTTCCAATTCCGGGTGTCTCATATGGTCCCCCAAGTCAGGAGCGATTTCTGACTGGATAGCCAGGAGTAACCCATGAGCATCAATGGGTTTGGCTCAAAACCAAACCAAAACAAAAAGTTTCCCTGTAATTATAGCACTATTTAGATAAGGGTTATTAGGTATTTGGGAAACCAGTTGAAATTTCACCAAAATCAACTTCCTTATGTTCTATGAATGTAATATCTATTTGAGCCAAATAAAGTAAGTTTTGTTTGAATACTCTAGAAATGAAGGACAGTATATCAACTCAAAATTACTGTGTCAGGGGCTCAAATCAGAATTTTCACATTGTGATTTCTAAGATATAGATGCTTGATTGTATAGTATATTGAGATTGAACTATAATTGTATAGAACAAATTTATAATTCATAATAAGTGCGATGCGGACAATGGCCAAGGTTGTTATAAAACAATTATTCCTTTCTTTATTTTCATCACAACTTTCAGTTCTTAGTATCATCCAGGTCATCATATAGGCATTAATCAAAATGTTTCCTCTGTCTTTGCTGGAAATTCTGACCCAGAGTTAATGATTGATAGTCCCAAATCAGACCAAGATGATGGTGTCCTAAAGAAGCAGCCATCTAAAAGGGCAGGGACACTCATAGACAGAGCAGCTGTTCACAGCAGATACACATCTGTTCTTTCAGATCAGCATTTTTTTTCTTTGTCACACTTTTTTTTAAAGAGAACATTTCTGCATGTGACATACTTTTCTTTTATTTAATGTTTAAAGAAATTAGAGAATTACAGAATTAGAGAAATACAGAATGTGTATGGCTTAATTATTGGTACTATTTTAAATAGAGATGTTCTATTTACCTAAGAATACTTACTGAGCTTTAAATAGGCATGTTTTGGTGTGTAATGATGGAATCATTAGAGTAGTAGAGGTTCAAGAGGTTGCAGGTTTCCATGGTGCCATGCTTGTTCATAGTCATAATTCAGTATGTTCTTGGACTGTTTGGGAACACACATTCGATATTTTTTTCTTGGCCTAACAAGCATGTACAACACCACCCTACTTTCTCCTCTTTTTAGAGTAGGGAGTTCTTTGTTCCAACTATCAATAGAATCTTTGTTTATTCCACAAAATAATGGTTGTTTGGAATTAGCATCTTTCCTATTACAATTTAACTAAAAATAATTAATGATGTTTTAGAAAAATTAAGTGTTTAAAATATCTAATTGAACAAAACATGCGGCAAAGTGTGAGGTTAGCATAAATCGAGTTATACCTAAAAGTTAAAGGCACCATAGGGTCTGAGTAGCTCCACTCTCTCAGTCCCTAGCACTGAACCACTGACCTGGTTCGCCCAATATCACAAGGAGTGTCCCCAGGATTCTTGAGCACTGCACGGGAGGCCCCTCAAAGAAAATAATAATAATTTCTATAGATAATTAACACATTAAACTCATATTCCTATAAGAGCAAATCTAAAACTAATTAGACTAAATATAATTAGTGAGCCTGCCAGATACAATATCAATTGAACCCTAATAGAATTATGAAATATAAATGCATGCTTAATTTTGTTCTCTAGAGAAATGAAAGGAACTCGTTGGCTCATGTTTTAGTGCAAGTTACAGTTATCCTAAGTAGCATGTTCATTTAATTAGAATTTAAAATGTATGCAGCATCAACTTTGCAATATAAAAAAAAAACTCCTAGAAGACAAAAATCACTATCTGTTGGGACCATTGTCATCCTCTTCACTAACTTTGCCACTTTTTGAGGACTATTCCCTGTAAGCTAAGGGGGAAGGTTTAGTGTCTGTCATTTTTCTCAAGTTCCTTTATTATTGTTAAACACTCCTAGTCTAGTATATAAAACAAAAATGAATAAAATAACAACTTTATCACAAAAATAATGTGAACTAACTATGAGGATTTAGTGTCTATTTTCAACTGAAAATTTGTAGTGCTTACAGTTTTGCAGAAGACTTATTGGAATCAAGTGCCTAAGTTGAAGTGCCTTACATGACTCAAATGTTAATCTTTTAAGCAATCAGTTTGGGACAAACTATGTCAACATTATTTATAAACAAGAAAAGTAAGGTGTAGATGTAGAATCCCTTACCTAAACCCACACAGTAAATTCAACATAAATATCAGGTAGTCTAACCACACCCACTTGTTTATGTTGTTGTTGTTATTGTTGTTGAGAAGTAGCCAAAATGCTTGAGATAAACCAAGATTCAAATTATTGGTAGAAAGCAAATCAGTCCTGAAATAACGAGGCCTCATTTATTGCCCAAGTAGATAGCCTATAACTGTACATTCTACACTGGAAAGTAAAAGAATTGTTTTGTTCTACTTGAATTTAATCTCTATTGAAACAACCATTCTATTTAATGGGGCTTGCAAATTAGGCTTCATCTTATGACAATAAATAACTTCCAGAACAACTGCACTATGTATTCAAAGTCAACTCTGACATACTAGGCCAATAAGTCCAACAGCTAAGAGCTAAAGAATTAAAGCTAAACAAAAATTTAAATTCTCAAACTGGTTTTTATATGCATACGAATTAAAGCTAAACAAAAATTTAAATTCTCAAACTGGTTTTTATATGCATACGAAGAAAGGAAATGGTGGGCTGTTTGTATTGTTCTCTTTTGGAAGTTCTTTTTATTGTAGATGTCACTTTCAGTGTTGCTCAGGGAGGTTCAGAATCATTCCCAGTGATTCTTAGCCGAGATGTATCCCAGAGACCATGAGGCCATCCTGCTAATATTCAGAGGTTACCTGGACACACCAAATAGTGCTTGGGGGACTTTAAAATTCTAGGGATCAAACTCAGGGTCTTTCACTTTCACACATGTTAAATATGTCCTTTTTTAAGCTAAATTCCCAGTTAATGTTATATATTGATTTTTTTCTAGAATCATGATTCCTTTGCCTACTCTTTGACATAATGTGGCTAAATTCCATCACATTAATTTAAACATTCAATTAGAAACTTAAATTAGAAAATTTCTAAACCATAGCTATTTATTCTTTGTTAGCTTAAATGGGAACAAGTATAAAATATGATGTCCGGAGCCCAACACCTGTGTGTTTTATTGGTTGTTTGTTTTTGGTTTTGTTTTTGGTCCACACCTGGTGACACTCAGTTACTCCTGACTATGCACTCAGAAATCGCTCCTGGCTTGGGGGACCACATGGGATGCTGCTGTGGATCAAACCAGGTCCATTCTGGGTCAGCAGCTTGCAAGGCAAACGCCCTACCACTGGCTATCGCTCCAGCCCCAAACCTATGCATTTTTAATAAAAAATTTACATGCATACTACATTGGAGTCACCAGTCTGGCCTTTTGAGGAAGACTTGAGAATAATGTGTCTATTCATACATGTGTCCTGTGTATTCCAGCAAATCATAGTGAATAGAGAACAAAAGAACATCTAGAGTTCAGCCATTTCTGCTTGATGTTGAATTCTTCCCATGTATGTTCTCCTGGAGACTCACCTTAAACCAGAGAGACTTCTTTTGTTCAGTTCTCTGCTTCAGTGACATTCTCCGTGAAGACATCCATAACCAACCTATCTAGAACATGGCTGATTACCCGACTCCTACTTCTCAACCCAGTTCTAAACAGAATTATTGCACTATGGATCTGGAGTGATAGCACAGAGATAGTGCATTTTCTTTGCACACAGCCAATTCAGGAACTACCCAGGACCTACCTAGCAATGACCAAGGGACTAACCAGGGTTTGATCCCGGGCATCTCATATAGTCCTCCGAGCCTGCCAAGAGTGCTTTCTTAATGCAGAGCAAAGAGTAAACCCTGAGTACTGCCAGAAGTGGCCACAAATAAAAATATTATAGCATAATAATCATTGCGACAATTTTATAAGTGCAGAAAAATAAAAGAAATAGGTAAAATAAACAAAGGATAATAAAATTTTCTTAATTTATCCCAACTGCTTTAGCTAATTTGGTCAATTTGTAGTCTAGCAGATTTCTCAAAAAAATTTTTCTGCTTGCTTCAATTGAAATATAACTTTTAAGAGACTTAGGAGTTTTAAAAGGTGTGAAACTACTTATTGAACAGATTTTTGTATCTTCTCACAAATGGTCAGAGAAGCAAGTGATATTGTCAAGCCAAACATTTGAAGTATTTTTGATACTATATGAAATTTCATGGGCATTTATTGCCGGTACATATAAAAATTCAAGGTGAAAAATGAAAGAAAATTCTTTGTGTGTGTGTGTTTAACTTCTTTTTATGGATTGATGTTTGTGATGTACAATATTGTTAACGGTGTTTACCTATAATCCCTACCACACCTATTGTAGCAGTGTATCTAACTTTCTGGATCCCAATATTCCCTCCCTTCAACCCCCAAATGAATATTCTTAATAAATTCTTTAGTCAAAAATATTCTTATTTCAAAATCTTTTCCATAAACATGATTGGAAGCTTTTGCTCATAGTCCACAAGTAACATCAGAAATTTATCAAGGCAATAAATGAATTTTTACATGATATTCACTCAGTATTATTCCTAATGTCAAAAAATTTAAACAACCTAAGTATTATCAAATTGGGAATTAGTTAATGCTGTGGTATCTAACCAAAATGGAATTTTCTTCAACAGTTCAAAGATGTAGTCTATACTTTGTAACAAGGAGAATTATTTATTATTTATTACATCAAAAATTGGATGCTAAAATATGTCTATATATTTATGATTAATATAATTCTTATATTAAATTATTTATGCACAAATAAAAGTTTAAAAAGACATTACTTGGGAAGTAATAGATTTTGAATATGTATATATTAGCAATTAGAGTTTTTTCTTTCTGTAAATTGCAAATATTTTTACATAATAAACACATTCTAATTTTGAATTAGTAAAGTAGGTTAAAGCATAGACATATTATAGGATTGCAAAAGATAGTTGCCAACAACAGTATATAATTCAGTAACTAGTAACTAGTTCAGTGAACTTTAACTCTAGATTTATAGGCTGGTGCTGATGGGCAAAAATTTCTAGATTGAAAACAAATCATTAGCATTCAACACATTGTATACTTGGATCATGAAGCAGCATTATTCTAAATATTTATCCATAAATATTAATATGTTATGGTGAAATATTTTTTTAAATATTGGCCTTGGTGGTCTGAAATATTTCTCTCTCTTTTTTAACCAGCCCACAGGTATAAAAATGACTAAAAACCACTGAGATAATTCAAGAACCTTTTCCATTTTACAAAGAAGAAACTTAGATCCAGCAGAGAAATTGAATTATGCAGTACTCAGATGTATAACTCTCCCATCATTCTCCCAAGTTAACACCCCGGCAGGTGCTCAGTTAACAAGTTGATTGATGTAATTGTTTTATATTGATGTGGAGGAGCCTGAGGGTGATCTCACTTCACTGTTGATCTGTGGCAGAAGATTTCACAGTGGGAACAGAGAAGGTTTAATTTTCCCTCTGCACCAATTATGCAAACCTCAGATTCACATTGATCAAGACATCGTTTTGGACAGCTAAGGAGTTGATAAAAATTGCTAATGTAAGAATTATCTGACTTGGAATATATTTAATTACTTGTACACTCGCTGGCTATTTATTAATGCTTTTTTTTTGTAAAAGAAATTGTCCCCGAAACATATTTTATTTATAATTTCTTAGCTATACGAAATCCACATTAATGCAGGGACCAGAACTAAAGTTTGTAACCAATGTTCTAGATAGATCTCATTGCTCTTTTCCAATAAATTTATAATGCATGATGCAAACTATTGAAAAAAGTAAAACACCTTGGTAATAAGAGTTTAAAAGACTACTTTTGCAAGGAGACAAAACGCTAAAAATAAGTTCAGATTCCAGCCACAGGCACACATGTGTTTATGAAACTGAGTTTGTAATCTCTAGATAATGAAGCATGCAAAATGAAAGGAGGGAGAGCTTGGTAGAGCTTCATAATTGTCAAATTATTGTTAAACGTTTTTATCTGAAATAAAGCTGGATGTTTACAATATTTTTGTCCAATTTTCTAGTCTAATATTGCACCAGTAGTAAATGATTAGAAGTAAATGTAACTCATGGTTGCATCTCCTATTATCCTGTTTTGACTAGAAGTCACCCTTTGTCTTTATCAAAGAACTAGCAAAGACACCTAAAACCTTTTTATTAGCAGGGTGTGTGTGTGTGTGTGTGTGTGTGTGTGTGTGTGTGTGTGTGTGTGTGTGTGTGTGTGTGTGTGTCTTACTTCTCTAGCACTAGATGTAAATAGAGCTTTTTGTATACAAGTCTTGCCAACAGCTTACTGCCTGCAAAACTTTATCCAGAGAAAGAAAGTTTTGTGTATTAGTTAAATTAGAACCCACCCAGGCAGTATTTGACAGGAGACTTTTAATTTCCTCCTCAGTAGGATATAATGTTCAGTAGACTATTGGCTGAATCTTTCTTCACTGTCTTCTGTACAAAAGTGGTGTGAACTATAAATTGATTGCGTTAAGTCATCAGTGCATTGAACTTTGTTGTCCTAGGCTTGTTTTTTTCCTTCCTTTTTAACCTTCTACAGAAATAGTTATCACCATAGCAATGTGACTCACCTGTACTGCCCTTTACTTTTAAGGACACTATACTTTTTCTGCACAAAATATTACAGTGCAAAGGTGTTTGAAGTAAAAAAAAAATGGTTCAGATGCCAGGGCTTTGTGAGGATAATTTAATTTTATTTAGCCTATCTGGTTCCCATGAAAATATGGGGTACTATAATATATAGTTACAATGACATACATTAATAACACACATATTAAGCAGCTTAATAAATATAGCATAGATGTAGTTTTTCTAATATATTTTATCATATACTAGCCCTTAATATCAATATAATTTTATAACATATTATAGAGTCCTGGAATAAAAGTTAAAACGCCTGGGTTCTGTTTGGATTTGATCCTAAGCTCTTTTATTTTGAACAACCCTTTGTATTAGTCTTCAACAGCTGCTAAAACAAATTATGACAAATTTAACAACTTAAAAATAACATAAATGTATTCATTTGTAATTCTGTATATCATAAATTCAGAAAGTTCAACAAATTTTTCTGCACTAGTTCTCACAAGGCTGAAATCAAGGGGTTAGTCAGTGAGGACTGCTACCTGTAGTCATAAAAAATATCTGCTTTCAGAATCATTCTGTCTTAGAAGGTTACTTGAAGAATTGAATCCAAGCAGCTGGAGGACTGAGATTTCATAGCTCATGGTCAGTCCTGAGATTATATACTCAGTTTCCAGGTGTCACTTACATTCTCTGGTGCTTTGCTTGCCTTTATTTTCAATAAAATACTCGTCAATTTCCTTTAAGTTTTAAATCTTTCTTGGCTTTTCTGCAACTCAAGGTTTGCCAACAGAAAATTTTCTGCTTTTAAGGGATTAGGTTGAGTTCATCCAAATAATTTAGGATGATATATCCCTCTCAATGTCCAAATGCAATACTTCTACAGAATACCTTACTCTCTGAAATAATTTATTCAAATATTTGTGGGTATCTATTTGGGGAGGATATTATTTTTATACCTGTCCCAAGTACCTTCTTTGGACAAACTCAGCTTTTTTCATGTCTGATAAAAGGGGAGTGAGTGAGGATGGTGTTTCTTACAATAAACATTCTTCTGTGAGACTGCTACATGAGTTTAGTGAAACTGGAACTACACACTGAAATTGTTATGCCAATGCCAATATTTTCTTTATATTACTTGTCTGTCTGGTGGTCATATTTATTATATGTTGGTCTAATGATTTCCTATTTTTTTTTTGGAGCGGGGGGTTAGAGGAGTGAGGAAAGAAGACAGACAAATGGGGCCGGAGAGATAGCATGGAGGTAAGGCATTTGACTTTCATTCAGAAGGTCATTGATTCAAATCCCGACATTTCATATGGTCCCCCGAGCCTGCCAGAAGCGATTTCTGAGTGTGGAGCCAGGAGTAACCCCTGAGCGCTGCCGGGTGTGACCCATTAAGAAGACAGACAAATTAGGGCACAAGGGACAAATTATGGAGTCGATCAACCTACTCACATTTAACAGAGTGAGTATATTTTTATTGCACTCATCATTTATTGTGCTTTTCTTAGTCTATGGCAAATAGGTATTGGTTTTCTATTCATGACAGTCATAAAACTAATTAAAAATCAATGTATGTAAAAATAAATAGATTAAAGAATATCACATAAATAATAACAAATGTACAGTTAAGCCCCATACTGAAAAGTAGAAACAAGTATGATGGAAACTGGAGTTAAATGATTATCTCATACCTTTTCAAGCATTGAAAAAGTCAACTGAATCGATAAATTATGAATCAAAATTTGGATATGACCTTAAAAAAGGAGATTTTCACGTGATAAACTAACATAAGAACAGATACTTAGCTTTACTATAAAAGAAAATAGCAGGGCCGGAGCGATAGCATGGAGGTAAGGCGTTTGCCTTTCATGCAGAAGGTCATCGGTTCAAATCCCGGCGTCCCATATGGTCCCCCGTGCCTGCCAGGAGCAATTTCTGAGCATAGAGCCAGGAGTAACCCCTGAGCACTGCCGGGTGTGACCCAAAAACCACAAAAAAAAAAAAAAAAAAAAAATAGCAAATTATAGTCTTAATGTGATATTGTATTTGATCCACTAACTTAACAAAACTGAATAAGGTCTGATCCTACTAATCATGATAGAATGCACAGTAGTGTAGTTTTCAAATATTTGTCAGAAAGTACAAATCACTAATATAGAATAAACATTAATATAAACATTAATATAGAATAACAGACTTTGATCAGGACCAAAAAGTTAACTATTAACCTGTCTTTTGCCTTCTTCCGTGCTAATTCTGGCTTTGATAACTTTTGACCTATTTCATAACTATGTAAACTATACTAGAATTACAGAAATGAAAATTATTCTTATTCATAGAGTTTCAGTTGTGTCCAGAGAATAGAATTATTGTCCCATGTATATTGATTAATTTTTTCATCTATTTGCAATTTTCTCAGTATTCTTAATGCTATATATTTCTTTTTAAATTTTTGTTTGAAAGTGGTACAATACTTGCAGTTTACTTCACCAATAAATTAAAAACTTCTACCCATTAACTTCACACTTACTTAAAGCATGATTTTATATTTAAAAAATCACACCTTAGGGCCCAGAGAGATAGCACAGTGGTGTTTGCCTTGCAAGCAGCCAATCCAGGACCAAAGGTGGCTGGTTCGAATCCCAGTGACCCATATGGTCCCCCGTGCCTGCCAGGAGCTATTTCTGAGCAGACAGCCAGGAGTAACCCCTGTGCACTGCAGGGTGTGGCCCAAACCCCCCCCCCAAATCACACCTTAACAGCACAAACCAGAAAGTACTTTATTATTAACAAATAAAATGACACATATTCTAAAAAGTACTTTTTTCACAAATACAACACAAATACATAAAATAATATTCAGGAGTCTTGCTTTGCATATTGACCTTGATTGGTTGCCATTGACCAGGACTTTAATTCTTGTTAACACATATGTTCCCATGAACACCACCAGGTGTTACTCCTAAGCACAAATCCAGGTGGTGTAGCCTCCAAACCCCATAAAATTAAAAGGAGGAAAAATTAAAATTAGATACTATGAATATTAAAAAGAACATTTAGAAATATAGCACATGCCTTAAAGTAGCAAACCTGAAAATATCTATGTTTTCTCAAAAGAAAAAATTGGCCAATTAAAATATATTCATGAGTATGTTTCATGAATATGCTCTGAGAACTACAACTATGCAATGAAGTATATTATGCAATGAAAATTAAGTATAACTAAGCATGGATATATAATCAAACCTTGAAACAAAAAAACATATACTTATAATCTTAGTTATGCAAGCTTTAGTAAGGGGCAGAACTAAACTATTGTACATAGCACTATATATTTGGATCGAAAAATCATAAATAAATGGTAGATTATGAGAACCACACTTATAGATGTTTCCTTTGTTATTTATGTTATTAAAGAGACCATAGAAAATGTTCTTGTATGTTTTATACTTTCAGTATATGTATATGAAATGCATATAGCTGTAGATATATGCTTTATAAAAACTACAAGCCAATGAATATTTGGTCTCATGAATAAATAAATTAGTCACTGAAATGTGAGAATAAATAATGTCAGAGTTTCATACATTGAGTCCCAAAGCTGGCATTTGATGACCATTCCAACCACTTGGTAAACAGTTTCCCAAGATTGCAATATAACCCAGAGCAGAGGTGTACTGAGGTCAATGCAGCCACCCACCAACAGCTTCTTGTGCATAGAGGCTGAGACTGACAGTGACCCAAGGAGCAGGAAGAAGCACATTAGTACAGTCACAGCACTCTGTCACCTTGTAAGGTATGGTTGGGGATTTGTTGGCCTTGTGCTCTAGTATCCTCACAGCACAGAAATAATAAATTGCTTGGATTCTTTGGATGATATTGTCTATCTTCTATGGAGCATTTAATATTCAACAAATTACTTGATTATAATCCTTTGGACAGTATGAAATACTTTTGAATCTGATTTCTTGAGTACTACAGTAGGTCTGTGTTGCAAGTCTATTTATGCCATGGTATAACCTTCAACAACTCATTCTTAAAGAAAAAATAGGATACTATCTGATGAACATGTAGAGATAGACCTCTATGGACTTGATCTTCATGTCCCTTTATTAGGCAGTCCTTTTCTTTAATCATGGTGCCAATAGTCCCCATGGCCTTCTTTAATCCCTGGCCCTGTGAAAGCCTCCAAGGAAATTGCTGACATTTTCAGTTCCATATTTTGAGCAAAGTCACATGTGATTGGCACACTACTAAATGTTCTTCATCATCTACATCTCTACTTTTTTATTTCTACTAGTTTTGGATACTGCTTAGAGGGCTATTAGCAGATTGAAATATTAGGTATGAAAATGTGGTATTCTAAAAAGTAAGTAAAAGGGTAGAGTAAACTCTACAAAAAATGTACATATTTAGAGCTACCAATTCTCACTTGGGTAGTTAATAAAAAAAAAAGGTTTTGGTTAATGAAATTCAGGAAAACTTCAACTTTTACAAAGCATCAAAATTCTTAGAGGCTGAAGAGTGATAGCACAGCAGGTAGGACATTTGCTTTGCATGTAGCCAACTGGGTTAGATCCCTGGCCCACCAAGAGTAATTTCTGAGTGCAGAGGCAGGTGTAACCACTGAGTGCTGCCAAGTGTGGCTCAAACAAAACAAAATAAAACAAAACAAGCCCAAAAAATCATCAACAAAGCATGAAAAGTCTCATATCCACATATAAAATTATGTGTATAAATATCCTATAGATTCCTAAGAATATCTGTTTAGCACCTAAAATAAAATTCGAATTGCCCCATTATTTGAAATGTATCTCAGCCCAACACTGACAGTTCTTTATAATTTAATATTTCCATATATTTTTAGTTTAAATGGCTAGAAAAATCAATAATTAAACAATCTGCAGGAATAATGAATGGCTCTCTTAAAAATCCTTTACAACTTTGGGTGTCAGTGTAATGAGATAGTCAGAAACAAAACCTCTCTATGAATGACGCATTTTATCACCAACCCCTTCCTGCCCCTAGAAATAATCTTCTAAAGCAATGAATATCTAATCCTAAAGCAGTTTAATTATTCAAGACAGCTACTTAATTAGGGTGCCCAGAAACCTAAAACTACCATGACAAATAGTCGATTTTGACCCTGATATTTGTTCTTTTTTTTCCTTTAGCTATGCCATCCATTTCTCATAATTTTTACCACTGATTAAGTCACCTTAGTTTTTACTTCTAATTGCATAGCTTTCACTTCTTGAACACTTACTATGTTTGGATGTTTATACCGCCATTTTGAACAATTAGGTCATTTGAGACAACATCACTTCTTAAAACAAAGTCACGTTTAATTTTGATTGCACAGAAACTGAAAATTGAGTAGCTAAAATTTTCCTTGAACTGTTACTTTTAATTTCAATGTTTATAATACTTTGATATCTATGGAGCCATCTCTTAAAAAAATCAACATAGTCAATTGTACCTGAAGTATAAGGATAAATCACTTTTTGGTAACATGAAGAATAAATAAAATACTAAGTGAACTCCGTAATTTTTAACTTCAGAACTGCCTAATTAACTATGAGTCTATTTGTCTTATTTTTCAGATTGAATATTCGCTGTATAATTCTTGCATGAAATCACTTAATATGTATTTTAGAGGATTTGTAAGCTTAAATGTGTGTATAGAATGTTTATTTGAAAACTCTGGCTCTATAATGCAAGAATTGGAATGGCTGCCTTTTATTTATTTATTTATTTATTTATTTTTTTGCTCATTCATGACTACAGGCATGATCGCAGGCATAAATTTCAGTGGCAGGAGACTGGGATTTAAGTCAGTGATTAACAAGACTTTAAATGACTTGTTGCTTCTGTGTAACCACCCCCAACTCCTCAGTACCATCTAATTTATTTTAAAAGATCTCAAGATAATAAATCTTGCAGAGGCTTGTAAAGAGAGAATCACACTCAACAGAACATTTAGAATATTGATTATCATTCTGGTCCCAATGTACTCATAATAATTACGTAGTGATGTTTGAAAACCTGGGGCTGAGCAGGTACAGTAGGTAAGGTATTTGCTTTGTCTGCAGCAAACTTGGTTCCTTTACAAGCACCACATTTGGTCCTTTGAGCACCTCCAGGTGTGATCCCTGAGTGCTAAGCCTGAGCACTGCTGAGTGTTCCATATATATATGTGACATATATATATATAAATATATATAAATATATATATATATATATTGTCCTCTGTAGATCATGATATTGATGACAGTTTGGTTCATACAGAACCTCCAAATGTCTTCTTTAAGACTTTCAGGGGAGAATAGTCTCAACTTCTAGCACTAAATACAATTAAATTCTTAGGTTTGTTTCCAAGTTGTTTTCAAAGTTCTTTTGCCTTTATTTTGTCACCTTTTCTTATTATTTTGTGTGTGTGTGTGTGTGTGTGTGTGTGTTCTTAGTGTTGCCCAAAATGTTTTGTCAAATTACCACATCTTTGGGACATTCTTCTATCAAATAATACTCAGAGCAATATTTAGATCTGTGAGGAAAGTTAAATTTTGCCAACACTCCTACAATATCACTCATCTTAACCTCCCAGCAGTCAATGTAAGCGTACCGATACAATATATATTTATGAAGATTAAGTGGCATACTTAAGAGTTTATAGTTAAGAAAGGAATTTTCAGTTTCCTTTTGTCAGCTGCTGTGAGCTACTACATTTCAGCAGTCTCCATCCCACATTTTCTAATATTCCTGAAAATTCATGGACTATTTCTGAATTTGGGAAGTTAATAATTTTCCAATACCATAGACTCTGCTCCAGACCTAAAGCTCACTGGATTCCACTAAGAGATTACAGTCAAATAGACAAGACTCTAAACTAGTCAGATAACCCTTCAAAATCTTTATATTCTCTGACATCCTTGTCAGTTGACAAGTAACACATGGACTCAGTTTTCCAATAAGTAGCCCACAAAAAATGAGTCATACTTAATTTAGTTCTATGTTAATTTCCTCCTCCCCAAGTGGTGGAGTTTTATTTTTTACTTTTTATTAATCTTTTCTTACATTCCACCTGAGTCTGAGCAACTTTATTAATCTAGAAATAGTGGACATAAACACAGAGAACCTGAATCAGTGGCCCTGAATTATACCACAGCTGGCAGAAAACAAAACCTAAGTCTTAATTCTAATTCTACATTCTTTCAAACAAACTGAGCCCTGCTACCATTTGGTTGCAAAGTTCTCTGAGATTATAAAAAGCCGCCAACAAAACATCTCATAAGGCATGTTTCATTAAATTCCACATTCATCTATCCAACTGCCTTCTTGGTGAAGAGATATCTTCTAATTTTGTTGGTGTAGCTCTTTATAACATGGAGGAGAAAAAAAAAAACCCTTTGATTAATTTCTTAATATGGGCATTCCAGAAAGAAGTAAATATCCAAAAGACATAGAATGTAAAAGTCCATATGGATTTTATTAAGGGAGCAGAGAACAAGTGACTCCTCAAAAGTAGTAATTGTGGAAATACAAATGAATGTTTGTTTATGGAAGAGAGAGAGGGTGAGATAAGCCATTGCTTAGGAGAATAAATGGGAGCTACAGTAGCTTGTGAAGATGTCTGTCCATATGTGGAACCAGGTGTGGTTACAGAAAAAGAAGATTGGAGATGCTCCTGGGATATTCCACTTCTTTGGGGGAAGTTATATTAGGCAGTTAAGAGGTTTAAAACCTTAAATGCCTTCAGCCCCAAATAATTCTTATTAAACTGGTCTATATTAGGGTCTATCCAGTGGGCCTTGCATGTGGTTGACCCCTGTAAGATCATTGAAATTCGATATGGTCCCCCAGCCTTGCACAACTGATCCCGTAGTAAAGCTAGGAGTAATCCCTGAGCATTGCCAGCTATGGCAAAATAATAATAATAATAAATAATAATAAGGCTGGTCCGAGTGTAGTGGTGTTTACAATTAATTGATCACAGCCAGTTACAGATTTCTTTGTTCCTTCTCCACTCCCACTGCTTCACTTGATTAGCCTTAAACTATATATATAAATATAAAATATTTTATAAAATGTAAAATAATAAAATATATAAAAAGAATAAATAATAATAATAAAATGAAATAATCTATATCAGGACAGTGTAAGCCCCTTCAGGCTTTCTAACATACAAATTTATTGAGGTACAACTGACTTACTAAACATATTTAAAGCATTCAAGGTGATAAATTTGTACTCCATATGTAACTGCTAAAAACAAAATTCATAGAGTAAATTTAGAGTTCCAATTAACTTGATTAAACATGCAAGAAGGAGCAGCATTCTACTTACCTAGCTAAAAAAGAATAAGCACCAAAAATGGTATTTGTAGTTAAAAAAAAAAAAGAGCGAGACAAGTTATTAGCTAGAAAGGAAGGATGTTTCAAAGACAACTTCCCTGAGAGGAAGGCTGGCAGGGGATTTTTATCATGCAGATTACCTCACTAATGCTGACCAAGAAATTCCTGATTGACTCTTTTAAAATTCCTCTTATCTGATACTCCGGGAGTGCAGTTAGGTTAGGCAATAAGTCTTCCTGGGACCTGACAGATCAGCTCCATTTTGGGTTTCTTCTTTTAATTTTTTCAATAATTCATAAAATGAAACCAATACTACAATTAAGATAGATCATCCCTAACCTCTAGATATTGCTGTGTGGCCTATTTTATAGACTCCGAATAGAATTTTTGATATTAAATTCCAAACATGTTTTCACTTTAGCTATCCCCATAGTGTCAAACTGCCATCTGCTCTTTGTAAAACCAATGACTTGCTTCCTATATGTGTTATCTGTTAGCAAATTCCAGGCTCTGAACCCATCTGCTTCTTTTATCTCTCTGACTACCTCCCTAGTTCAAGACACTTAATCTATACTGTGACTGCATAATCTGTTTACATGCTCCCACCGTTACTCATCACAATTAATTCCTGTTATAGAAACTGTGTTAAAGGCAAGAAAGCAAACAAACAAAATTCCCACATAATTCAATCGAGTGAATCCTTCACTTGAAATCTTCCATTAATTTTTCACTGTCTTTGGAACAATATTCTTGCATGTTTATGTTCATATTTTACCAGTATGGTAATCAAATACTATCAATTCTCTGAACCATTGTCCTCCCACTCACTTTACTGGCTCTCTCACTACATTGACATACCCCATTCATCTCATCAAATTCCATTCTCAAATCCCTGGCTTTTCTTTGGTTTCTAGAGCAAGAAAACACACCCGACATAGTTTCTTCACACTTTTCATTGACTTTGCAGGTATGTGCCTGCAGTTTTCCATGGCTAGCATTATTATTCATATCTCAGCATATTGTCATCTCTTTGGATATGTTCTCTCAGATACATTATATCTGCTCTCCATCGCCTCAGAGCACATGTACAGAGACTTCATAAAATTGTTTTCCATACTTAAATGTTTTCCTTTTTGTTGTTGTTGTTGTTGTTGTTTCTGGGCACATACTTGGTGGCGTTAAAGAGTTACTACTGGCTGTGGGCTCAGAAATCGCTCCTGGCAGGCTCGGGGACTATATGGGATGCAGGAAATCAAACCTGGGTCGTCTACATGCAAATAAATGTCCTAGCCCTAACTGTAGTGCTATCACTCCAACCTCTCCATTTTTGTTTATTAATCATTCTATATGCTCTATACACGTGGGAACAGAAACATACAAAGTTAAACTCATTTTCCTGAGATCATATAGATAATGAAAATAATGAAAGTGAACTTGTAGCTTGACATAAAAGTAACATGAAAGAGATAACTGTATACTGATCCAAACAATGAATTTCTTAATTCACTCTTATATTCAATGATTTTCATACCGATTGGGTTAAAAATTATATAATATGTGATAAGAAGCTTTAGCCTCTCCCTTGGTTCTGAAAGCAATCTGTGGGATAGGACAAGAGAATAAACAGTAGATACCTGGTTTAAAGACACAACTCGAAGGTTTCAATAACTTCAAACACATTCTGCTTAATAAGGAGTGGGGGTTGATGTTCCCACAAAATTTGGAAATGTTGACAGATGTGTCCAAATGCTTCCAACTTTCAAAATTCTCTTGCTGTCTGCAGAACTGGTGTCATTGCAGAAAGGAGGTAGTAGAGACTGAGAAGAAAAACTCTCTTGTTTTGTTTTGGGGGCCACATCTAGCAGCATTAAGGGATTACTCCTGGCTTGCACGGCAAATGCCCTATCTTTTCTCCAGCCTTGTGAAAACAAATTCTTATTTGGGTTTTGGGAATCTCCTTAAGTGTGATCTTGGAAACATTCCAAGCACCAATTTTAATCAATTATGAAAGGCTATTTGGAAAGGATTGTGAGGTTACAATTAACAGAAAACAATGTCATAATTCATTAGAGTTATTACCATGAAAAGTGTTAATTTATGATCAGAAACTTGGCTTGTCCTATTTGATATACAGTAAAGACTTATAAGACTATTATATGCTATTTGGGAAGTATTAATAATATAAATAAACTTGCATAAAATTGGAGATACTTGCTTTGAGAAACATTTTTAATGTTTACATAAATTTTTATTAATAATTTTTGCTTTTAGAAACTTTAATAAGATTTTATGGATGTATAGATTTCCACAAGATAGGCTTCTATCTTAACTACACAGAATTCATTCTATTCTGAATCAGATTGGAAGCAATAGGTGTTATTCTTTGTCCTCTTATCTCCCACTGTCCTGTTTATATATCACTTCAAAATTTGGTAGTTTAAAACAATAAAAGTCTTTTTTTCTTCTTCTAGATTCAGACCATCAAGGATTTTGGAAGGGTTCAACTAATTTCAACTCAGATGTTCTTCAAGTGGTTTATAGTCAGTGAGTGGCTAAAATTGGGAGATGGGAGAACCAAGGTAGTTGAGAGTTTGAAGGCCATCTCACTTTTTAATGTATTTTTAGATCTTCTCCATGTGTGTTAATTTATACTTCTGAGGAAGATGTATTACTTATTATGAATACTTTGAAGTTGTTTAGAAACTCTTCTAATACATCCTGTGAATCACCATGAAAAGACTAAAAAGATGAAAATTAGTCTCTACCTCCTATTAAGACTGTGACTAGTTTTTTTCTTTTTGGAAGAATGTGTAGTATATGCATATTATCTTTGGAAAAGAGGATCAGTCATAACTATAAATATTGATTGAGAACTTGTTATATGCCAGAATACATGCTCTTTGAATTATAGGAACAGGAACAATGAGGTCTTTTGTCATGTGAGCTTATAATTTACTGAGAACCATTGAAAAAATTATAAGCAAATAAAAAGAAACTTTTAGAAGAGTTTTATCTATTAATTTTGAATAAAAAGCAACTAGGTTGGAGGGTTTCAGATGAAGGTGTTCAGACAAGGCTTTCCTAATTAGAGAAGTTAGTGATTGGAATGAACAAGTTCATGAAGATCTGAGAGTGAAAAAAAAATTAGACGGAGGGAAGACAAAATACATAGCAAATGAATGAGGTTAAAATGTTTGAGAAACAGCAAAAGATCTGACTGCAGGTGCCTAAGGTGAGATCTGGGAAAGGGACTAAAAACAGGTCCTGGAAAGTGCAAAGTCTCAGAATGAGTTTTGTTTTGGTCTTTCTGTAAGTTCCATGAGGAGAAGCATCATCTCTTCTTATTCAATGCCAGTTTTCAGTATTCTTTTTCTTTTTTACTATTTTATTTATTTTTAATTTATTAAAAATATATTTATTTAAGCACTATGATTACAAACATGTGTGTAGTTGGATTTCAGTCAAAGAAGAACACCCTCTTTCACCAGTGCAACATTTCCACCACCAATGGCCACCATCTCCATCCTCCCCCATCCCCTGCCTGTATTTGAGACAGGCATTCTACTTCTCTCACTTAATATTGTCATGATAGTGTAGTTATTTCTCTAACAGCACTCACCACTCTTTGTGGTGAGCATCATATCATGAGCTGCTCCATCCAGCCTCATCTTTATTGTCTCTGGGTATTATTATAATAATGTCTTAATGTTTTCTAACACATAATGACACTGTGATCTGCTAAATCAGGAATACATAAACAAACAACTGGACGGATTCCTTGGCAAGCTTTGTATAGTGGAGCTATTTTCCAAGGTGAAAGTGGTTCTTATCTCAGTTTACTTATTATTTATACACAAATTCATTTATATATTTTTGTTTTGGGTTCATATTTGGTACTCTTTAGGACTTAGTCCTGGTTCTGTGTTTAGAGATCACTCCTGGTGATCCTTGGGAGGCCATATGCAGTGCCCAGGATTACACTTATG